>NC_068278.1:55371839-55971839 GCF_025860055.1 Xyrauchen texanus | reverse complement strand
TAAAACAGTATAAATTTACTTGAGAAGCAAAACATAAGATTTTTAGACTTGCTTTAAGAGAATGTATTTTATATATAAGTACATTTTGTATATACGTGTATTTTTTTCAATTGGTTTTGCTTCTGCGAGTGCAGTAAAGACAAAATATACATATATATATATATTCAAGATCTATTCTCTAAAAGCAAGTCTATATATCTTCTATGCTGCTTCTCAGGTGAATGCATCTTTTTTTTTTAAGGATTTTTAGATATTTAAAAATATTTGTATTTTTAATATTATATTCAACATTCTCATAAAACTTTTTTTTATTCTGCAGTATAGCTGATGAAGTAAATGTACATTGTTTTAAATGAGCTTTAGATATTTTTATTGGAAAACAAGCCAAAACAAATCAAAAACATATTTTGTTGCAGTGTATAATGGGGCGAAGACTAAACTCGCTCACCTTTTTGTTCACTTCAATCCATCTGTAACTCACAAAAATTAACTCCCTCTTATAAATAAAGCTGTGTATTGCCAATATTCTTCACGATACAGAAATGCACAGTGACATATATTATGATTCAATAAGTCGCAAGCCATCGCATTATAATCTAGCTTTAGCAAGTGCATGCTTGAGGGATGAGCGTCCCCGTGACAGAGTTCATCAGCCGGGTGCAGTTTCAATCTCTCCCCATTAGATCGGGACATTTGAGCAACTCAGAAGAGGCGCTGACCGCACAGAGAAATGCCAGTTCAGAGTTTGTAGTTAATTACATGACCTGCTTCCGTATTATTTGAAATTGAATAAAGTTATAACGCATTAAATATAACTGCATTTAAGATGTAACACCGGGGTGTTTCCTTTAAAGTGCTCTGACTCCACTTATTCCACAACGAGAGAGCTTCTGTATGTACTTATTTGGTATTTTTGTATAATTCCCTCACAATTTGCAATCTACATCAACTGAAGCTGTTTGGAAGGTTTAGAGTGTATCTGGACTCTGATCTGTGTAATTCTTCCTCTCCTCAGTCAGGTGTGAACTGCAGGTGCTGCTCTCGTGCATCATCATTACAGTTTAATGTGATCTCATGTTACGTTAAATGAGATCAAACAACTAATCGACAAATACATTTTTTGTCCACAATTTTTTATTGTTGACGTTGTTAATAACGTTCTCTAATCTTTTCAGCCCTACTCTAGAGTTCACTCCGAATGGTGCCAAAAACAAAAAACATCCAGTGAGTGGCATCCAGAGCGGATGGAAACACCTTGTTGATGAGACAGAACAACGGAGAATGGCCAGACTGGTTTGAGCTGACAGAAAGGCTACAGGAACTCAGATAACCACTCTATACAATTGTAGGGAGCAGAATAGCATCTCAGAAATAATGCACAACACAACAAATATTGAGGCTGATGGGCTACAACAGCAGAAGACTATGTTTTGCACTTTATCAGGTCCATAGTGTTCCTAATAAAATGCTAAGTGAGTGTACATTTTAGCTTCAAATCAAATGTTGTAATGTTGTGATCAATCTCAGTGCTGGTTGGTTTGGTTTATGGCTCAGAACTCTTGTATTTTTTTTAAATCCCAATGAAGAAAATTCTTGTGAAATATACTTCCAGAACCAAGGCTGCTAAAAAAAGTGGGAGGTTACTGTTGTGCTCTTTTGGCCAATGAAGTGTAACCAGAATGAGATGTGTTTACTTACAGTCAGTGAGACCAGCAATCCCAGCAAGGGTTGTGATGGGCACATGTGGCATGTCCCCATTCATACTGACGGCTGGGCACAGAAGTCTTACACACAAAGAGTTCCACAAAAATATTTATATGCTGATCATCCCTCACATCTCACTCAATCCTAGAGAAAGAGAGAATTTTGCATGAGATTATGTAACATTGGTGGCGTGTTAAAACCATAATTTGTTTGTTAAAGAGTCTCAAGAAAAATTCTGAAAAATACAGATTTTTCTTGAAAAAAGTCAACACAAATTATTAGGTATGTCCAGATACCATTTTTTGAGGAGGAGTACCAAAACGTTATTTTTGCTACTCGCCGATACGGAGTCCGATTTGAATTCCATATTAACAATTTATTTTAATTTTATCATCATAATCGTGTTTAAATAAATGAATTCACCAAAACTTTATTTCAAATGAAAGGATAACAATATTTTTTTTAACATAAAATTTAGCTTTTATTTTTCCAGAGCTTTTAGACTGTATGTGCCTCATGCTAAAAAGTGAATTTGCACTCTGCCTGCTGTCATCTGCTACAGAGCATGTGATGCTCATGATGGTGTTTTCCGTGTATTAGTCAAGGAGCTCTAAAAAGGTATGTGCACTTTGTGACTTTATATCAGCACAACATCAGCTCCACACATTCACAAGCACTCACATTTAAAGCACTGCATATGCAAAAAATACAGTATATTTATCTAATTAAAATGCAGTTTAGCTCTTAAATAATCTCACTAGGACAAGACTTTAATTTGTGCACTGAATGTTTACGTAATGACATTCATACATCAGATGGTATCTGCTTTTTGTAATCGGATCATTTTTACAAGCACAAGTACATGAGCAAGGTATCAGAACCGATTCCAATATCAGTATCGGGACATTCCTATAAAATTTACACTAATTTCAAAACATATACTCCCCTTCCTTGCATTAATGTCACTGGGGAGAATCAGTCCACTTAGATGCATAGTCTCTAACAGGTGTATTGATTTGTGTACACTAACTGCCATTTAAAGAACCATTATATGAGACAGATAATATCTACACTAGTGTAGACAGTCTGAAAGACACCCACTCAAACCTGACAGAGGATGGCCCGTGGACACACCCCTCAATTAGATATGCAAGCCCAACCCTGTCTCCCTCAGGGGACCAATGACAGCTGGGAGATGGACAGCTCATGGTAAGCACAAAAGAGCAGATGCAAAAAAGCTCTAAGAGCCTGCTAAACTTAACTTGAATGTAAAATATACGTATGCCTCACATAATGAAACCAGAATAAATCTTATATACCAAGTAAAATATATGAACCACATCACGGTAAAGTGTTGTATATTAGCGTTTAGATAAAATACATGCCTGCATTTAGTACATGCAGATGCACCAGCAATGGATTTAGAACTAAAATCATTAAAAAGAACTCTCCAAATTTCACAAAAGTAGCGTTTACAGTAATCCAAGAACACATTTCCGCATCCGGGATATTTACAGTACATAAATATTCATGCATGTGATACAGTATTAGGAAGGTAAACAGTCTTATGATGATCGCTGACGGGCACTCCCGTAGCAGATTACGAATGCACCAGTATAATCCACAGGCGGTTTAAATGGCAAATATTTCAGTTATTTCCAACCAAGAAACCACAATCTCATCACTTGCATGCATGTTCCAAGACCAACTGCACATAATGCACCTTAAAATCAAATCTCTGGTCAAAGTCACGAGATAATTAAACTCCTTACTCAGGAACGACTCCAGTTAAAACAGGTTTCCATTTCTTAAAAACAAATGCATATGCATAAACGTGCATACATATTCAAAATATCTTAAAATCTGAATGCAAATTTTCACCTAGTTCTCATTTGTGTTTTAAACGAATCTTTGCACCTACACACAAGCTATTAAAAGATGTAACAAGACATATAATAAGGTGAAAAGTCAAATTTCTGCACACATGGCGACAGAAAATACCCTAAAAACACATTGTTTACAAAACATAACTCGCTCATTGGAGTCTTTCACTGGCGTTTTTTTCATCCGTTATGTTTCGCCATTCAAATTCCAAACATGACTAAAACATACAATCACAGCAAACGTTATGAACGATACATTTTAAATATGGACCATAACTCACATCTGGGTTAACGAGAGACGACACACGCAACCGATCTGTTCGTCTAGTAGCAAATTTAATAGATTCCTCCTCACACTGGTTCGCTAGTTAGCAAAGCTCTGATATGAGAGGTTTTGTTCTTGTAGGAATGCGAGCCACTTATATGCATCACTCGTTAAAAAACAAATAAACTAGATGATTTTATATTAGATGGGTAGCGAATTGCTCTGTCATTTTGTCATAAAATACGAAAACCGCTGCTAAGCTAAACGCTAGCTAGGCTACGCACATCCTTATATCTCCCCTCGCGAACAATAAGAACACTTTTTGGTCTCCTCTGGACTTTTTTCTGGCGTAACGTCACCAACGTAACGCTATCCATCGTATTAACGTTCACGGGGTGTTTGTAAATATTCAGTTGGCGTTTCCCCGCACCAAACACACAAAAACACCCTTGTTTGTGTCGCGAGGCCTCCGCGAGCTCCACAGAAGCCTCGGACTCAGCGCACGAGAGCGACGCCGGGTCACGCGCTTCCCGCCACGGGCGCGCGCCCGGAGGAGGAGAAGGACTAGCCGAGCCGTTGCGACGTCCGTCTCCGCAGAGCCGTTCAGTCGAGAAAAAACAAATGGAAATCTGTTGAAATAAGGTAGGGGAATGAGAGACGGCCTTAGGAGGAATTCTGACAGGATTTCATATTTACCTTCGCTTGGGGTAACTTCAAAGAAGAAAAAAATTAGGGGACTGTTGTTGGAATGAGTCTGGTTGTCGGTCTGCTGTTAGTCTCTGGCTCCCCCTCTCTGCTATAAAAAGATGCGCGCGGGCTAACAACAAGCCAACTCTATCTTTATCTGGGGTGGGGGGAGGTCAGGCTTTCTCTCGTCAGACTTTACATATACACTACCGTTCAAAAGTTTGAGGTCACTTGCCTGAAATGTTTCTCATGATCTTAAATACCTTTTGATCTGATATCGTATGCTCTGAACAGTGCAACAGGCAGTACAAGTTAAAGAATAGTATAAACTCAAAAATATATAATCAAATCAATTTAATAGTGTTAGAGCAATTCAATGCATACAGTATGATAATAAATATAGCTATATCTAGATAATTAATATATACAGTGCATTCAGAAACTTTTCAGATCACTTAATTTTCACATTTTGTAATGTTTGCAGTCTTATCCTAAAATGCTTCATAGAAAAAAAAAAAAAAAAAAAAACCCCTACACTCAATACACAATAATGACAAAGCAAAAGACACATTTTATCACTGAAGAAAAAAAAAAATTGACATGGGTATTCTGACCCTTAAATCAGTACTTGGTTAACAGCTTTGGCAGCAATTACAGCCTCAAGTCTTTTTGGGTATGGCGACAAGCTTTGCACACCTGCGTTTGGGGATTATTCTGCCATTCATTGGACCAGGGAAACTTCTTACAGTCTGAGAGTCCTTTAGGGGTTTTTATGCGTCTTTCACTCAGTAGAGGCTTCAGTTTGGCCACTCTGCCATAAAGCCCAGATCAGTGGAGTGTTGCAGTTATGGTTGTCCTTCTGCAAGTTTCTCCCATCTCTACACATGATCTCTGGAGCTCAACCAGTGTGACCATCAGGTTTTTGGTCAGCTCTTACCAAGGCCCATCTCCCCCGATTGCTCAGTTTGACCGGGCGGCCAGCTCTAGGAAGGGTCCAGGTTGTTCCATACTTCTTCAATGCAGCCGAAATTGTTTTGTAGCCTTCCCCAGATCTGTACCTTGACACAATCCTGTCTCTGAGCTCTGTAGACCGTTTCTTTGACCTCATGGTTTGGTTTTTGCTCTGATTTGCATTTTCAGCTAAGAGACCTTATATAGACAGGTGTGTGCCTTTCCCAATCATGTCCAATCAATTAAATTTGCCGCAGGTGGACTCCAATCAAAGTGTAGAAACATCTCAAAGATGATCCAGAAAAATGAGAGGCACCTGAGCTAAATTTTAAGTGTCATAGCAAAGTGTCTGAATACCTATGTCAATGTGATATTTCAGTTTTTTTCTTTTTAATACACTTGCAAAGTTATCTAAAATGTTTTTTGCTTTGTCATTATGGGGTCACCAACGATCCTTCGCCAAATTTCATAGTGGGTGTGAGACAGTGTGGCTTGAAGGCCTCTCCAGGTCTCCATCTAACCATTAGATGGCCAGGTGGAGGATCGGTGATGATCTGGGGGGCTTCAGCAAGGATGGAATCAGTCAGATTCATCTTTGTGAAGGACACTCGAATCAAGCCACGTCTTGTGTTATCCTGGAAGAAAACTTGCTTGCTTCTGCTCTTACAATGCTCCCCAACTCTGAGGATTGTTTATTCCAGCAGGACAATGCTCCATGCCACACAGCTTGTTCAATCAAGGTGTGGATGGAGGACCTCCAGACCTGAACCCCATTGAAAACCTCTAGAATGTGATCAAGAGGAAGATGGATGTCCATCAAACAAAACCGAGCTGCTTGAATTTTTGCGCCAGGAGTGGCATAAAGTCACCCAACAGCAATGTGAAAGACTAGTAGAGAGAATGCAAAGACACATGAAAGCTGTGATTGAAAATCAGGATTGTTTCACCAAATATTGATTTCTGAACTCTTCCTAAGTTAAAACATTAATATTGTGTTTTTTATAAATGAATATGAACTTGTTTTCTTTGCATTATTCGAGGTCTGAAAACATTATCATTTTTGTTATTTTGACCAGTTGTCATTTTCTGCAAATAAACGCTCTAAATGACAATATTTTTTATTTGAAATTTGTGAGAAATGTTGTCAGTACTTTATAGAATAAAACAAATATATTCATTTTACTCACACATACCAATAAATAGTCAATCCAGAGAAACTGATAATTTTGCAGTGGTCTGTTAATTTTTTCCAGAGCTGTATATATATATTATATATATATATACACACAGTATAAATATTAATGAATTTATATTTTTATAAAGCCTTCATATATAGTTTACACATATATTTACCTACTTATATATGTCATATATATTTCAGTATATATTATATATTTATATATATACACTCAGCAAAAAGAAGTATCTTCTCACTTTCAACTACTTTTATTTTCAGCAAAATTAACGTGTAAATATTTGTATGAACATATAAAGATTGAACAACTAAGAAATAAACCAAACAAGTTTCACAGACCTGTGACTTACAGAAATGGAATAATGTGTCCCTGAACAAAGGGGGGTCAAAATCAAAAGTAACCATCAGTATCTGGTGTGGCCACCAGCTGCATTAAGTACTGCAGTGCATCTCGTCCTCATGGACTGCATCGGATTTGCCAGTTCTTGCTCTGAGATGTTCCCCCACTCTTCCACCAAGGCACTTGCAAGTTCCCTGACTATTCTGTGGGGAATGGAGCTAGCTCTCACCCTCCGATCCAACAGGTCCCAGACGTGGTCAATGGGATTGAGATCCGGGCACTTCGCTGGCCATGGCAGAACACTGACATTCCTGTCTTTCAGGAAATAACGCACAGAACAAGCGGTATGGCTGGTGGCATAGTCATGCTGGAGGGTCATGTCAGGATGAGCCTGCAGGAAGGGTACCACATGAGGGAGGAGGATGTCTTCCCTGTAACGCACAGCGTTGAGATTGCCTGCAATGACAACAAGCTCAAGGGTTTGTGCCCATAGGCGATGTTGTTGCCAGTGATGTCTGGTCAGGACTTGCCTTACAACAGGCCTACAAGCCCTCAGTCCATCCTCTCTCAGCCTATTGCGGACAGTCTGAGCACTAATGGAGGGATTGTGCGTAACTGGTGTAACTTGCGCAGTTGTTGTCATCTTGTGCCTGTCCCGCAGGTGTGATATTTGGATGTACTGATCCTGTCCAGGTATTGTTACACATGGCCTGCCACTGCAAGGACAATCAGCTGTCCTTCCTGTCTCCCTGTAGTGCTGTCTTAAGCGTCTCACAGTACAGACATTGCAATTTATTGCACTGGCCACATCTGCAGTCCTCATGCCTCCACATAGCATGCCTAAGGCACGTTCACACAGATGAGCAGGGACCCTGGGCATCTTTCTTTTGCTGTTTTTCAGGGTCAGTAGTAAGGTCTCTTTAGTGTCCTAAGTTTTTATAACTGTGACGTTAATTGCCTACTGTCTGTAAGCTGTTAGTGTCTTAACAACTGTTCCACAGGTGCATGTTCATTTATTGTTTATGGTTCATTGAACAAGCATGGAAAACATTGTTTAAACCCTTTACAATAAAGATCTGTAAAGATATTTGTTTTTTACAAAAGTATCTTTAAAATACAGTGTCCTGAAAAGGGGGCGTTTATATATATACTGCAAACCACCAAATAAATCCAGAAAGAAATTAGTAAATTGTAGCTCAATATATTTGCCCCTTGCTTATATATTAATATATATATATATATATATATATATATATATATATATATATATATATATATATATATTACAGATAGACTGTTAATTGGTTTGACAGATAAGTTTAACCAATATTTACACTTGTCCACTTATCGGTTATCGGTTCTTTTATAGCAGGTTTATGGATAAAGTTAGTTACTTTCAATCTTAAATATGAATTAAGTGAGGGGCTTTGCACAAGTGTATATTGCAACTAAAACTTTAATTAATTCTTTGTAGACACAGTATTACTTTGTTTGCAATATTAATGGTAGTCTTTATGATTAAGTTGTTATTTTGCCTAAAAGTAAGTAACACAAAAATAATCAGTATCATATCAGCCATTCAAAATCAATATCAGTCGATCTCTAACATATATTGTATATCAGGTGTTATCAACAGGGGCGGTTCCGCCCCCAGTGTGCGTTCAAAGGATTCCAGGGGACGCTGAGAGCAAATTAGTAGAGAGGGGGGCGTTAGGTTACAAATCGGGCGTGTTTATCAGTCATGGTTTGGAATATACATTTTTGTTGCACTTTCTCATTAATAACATTTTGTTATTTTTTTACCAAAAAAGTTACATAGTGTAGCTTTAATCAAAACTATCGTCAAGTTCCTGTTTGCATTAAAATGTTTATCTAGACTCCAGTATACGAGTTGGTACCACGATTCAACTGATTTTGAAGTTTAGTGAAGCATCTGAAGTATCTGGTTTAGCAGCATCAAATGCTGATGCAACTGTATGGCTCTGTAGGTGGATACGGCTCAATTGACAGAGCAGTGCGAGTGCAAAGCAGGTGCGTTTTTACTCACTGACCAGTGTCAAGCTCTTAAACACGCACCTCTGATCATTGCTGTGCTGGAAGAACCAGTGAGAAGCAGGGCGCGAGACTCGGAAACCATTTGAATTCGGCACAGAATTCTACATGAATTTACTATAGTAACACTAACTGTACTTTAGGCAGAAAGATTCATAATACATATCGTATCACTACTTCAGCTCTATTAAATTTGTCTACATTAGGGGAGTGAGGAAATATAATAACTTTTTGTAAAATTTTTTATCTTTTTGTATTTATTGTTTTCATGTGTTTATTGTGTTTCATGTGCTTACTATGGTCGTGTTACACATACCACTGTTAAAACGATACAAATAGATAAATAATTAAAGTTTTCATAAGGGCAAATGCAAAATACTCTATTTTCTTAGATGAAATAGAAATACATAAATCATAAAAAAAAAAAAGAAAGAAAGAAAAGAAAAGAAAAGAAAAGGCTAAAAAATATTTATATTTTTAAGGGAATGAAGTAGGGGGGCGTTCATCAAAAAAAGGTTGAGAACCACTTCTGTATATATTTATGGTGCTTTACAAATAAAAATAATAGAAATGAGAAAAAAATACACAGACATGTATCTCAAAAGATTACTTCAATCATTGTAATATACAAGGTGAAAGGTTATATATAACATGACATATAGAGCTGTCCTTTGACCTCGCCTGTACTTTCACATCTCACCACTAGATGGCGAGTTTGTATAATTATTAAAGATAGGGGGCAAGTAGATTGACCTACAATTTACTAATTTCTTTCTGATTAACTTGGTGGTTTGTGACACAAGTGTCATAACAGAGGTAAAGTAGCTATAGAAGCTATCTGGAGCTATATTAATTAGGTTTTCAGTAATAATTACTCCACTGTTCTTGGTTGTACTTGGAAACAGTGACCCAAAAAAGTATTTGGACATTTAAATGTTATTGCATTAGATAGCAAACAAATTAAATAAAGTGGCATTTATTTGAAAGAAAATGGTACAGCACAGATCGACTGAAATATATGCATTACTACCACTAATAGTCTACTGAATATCCAATCCTTAAACTTTTATAGTTATTTTAATCATTATTAAAATTTGTATTCTATTTATTTCTACTGTTTTGTGTGTGTGTGTGTGTGTGTGTGTGTGTGTGTGTGTGTGTGTGTGTGTGTGTGTGAGCATGTATTTATCACTTTGTGGGGACCAAATGTCCCCAAAAGGATAGTAAAACCCGAAATTTTTGACTCTTAAGGAAAACAGCTTATAAATCATACTAAATTATGTTTTTTGAAAATGCAGAACGTTTTCTGTGAGGGTTAGGTTTAGGGGTAGGGTTAGGTTTAGGGGTTAGAATATATAGTTTGTACAATATAAAAACAATTATGTCTATGGAAAGTCCCCATAAAACATGGAAACACAACGTGTGTGTGTGTGTGTGTGTGTGTGTGTGTGTGTGTTATACTGTATTATCTGTATAACACCTGCACTCAACATGTGTTGCTACAAGGAAATTTCTCTTTTGATATTAAAGTATTTAAATACTATTCTTTTAAAATCTGGTTGTTAATGTTTGTCAGACGTTAGTGTAATGTGTTAAAGTGATGAATTACATCTGTGGTGACTCTGCGGACACCTGTGTGAACTTAGGAGAACTGACTTCACTGATTAAAAGTACTGGCAAAATTGTTTATAAATTGTTACAGAGATAGTGTAATAGTTATGCAAATATACAGATTTAATCATAATATTATTTATTGCATACAGAAGCAATGTAACACACTCTCCTTACTACTGAGATAAATGTACTTCCAAATATTTTTATTTGGTGCTAGATCTGACCATTCAAAACTGCAGACGAGTTCATATTACTCCTTGATTTGGGCACAAAAATTAAAAGAAATCCAAATATAGTTTTTGTGTCTTTTAATTTAATTTTAGATAGTTGTCAAGGCAAGATTTTTCATTTTCATTTAGTATTTATTATCTAATATTTTATCTTTATTTTATTTTATTTAACAAAAATGTTTTTTATCAGTTTTAGTTTTCGCTAGTTGTGTTTTATCTATTGATAAACTACTTGGATTTTTAGGTTTAACTAATGTGTTTTCAGTAAAACAATACTCATGTTTACCTCAAGTAAAAGCACTGCGATGAGGATCACACCAGGCGAACACACTGCCCATGAATACATTGTGTCAACAAGGTCTTGACATACAAAGAGATCAGATAGCACATTCTTTCTAAGAGAGTACTATAACACCATGCACTTGATAAGCACATGATAATAACGAGGGGTTGAAAGATATCAATGGTAAGCCATTGTCAAAAGATGACGGATGTAAAGGAATCAGAAATCCAAATCGTTTTATTACTACAGAGCTGGGTGGTGCTACCCTGATGATTCATGATTCAATTTCTGTATTATCAGTGTACAGTGAACATTGTTGTGTGACTCCAGATTGTAGTGAGTGAGCAAAATAAAAGGAGATGTTATGCAAACACAAGATTTAATCCAATGTATGGATGATCTAGATTCCAGAAATTTAGAAGCAGCTTACATAAAAAATGCACATTTCTGAAAAGACAATAAAGGTAACAGAATAATCACTGTCTTTCAGATGAGACGTTAAACCGAGGTCCTGACTCTCTGAGGTCATTAAAACTCCCTGGGCACTTCTCGTAAAGAGTAGGTTATAACCCCGGTGTCTTGGCCAAATTCCCCCCTTTGGCCCTTCTCAATCATGGCCTCCTAATAATCCCCATCCCTGAATTGACTACATCACTCTACTCTCTCCTCTCCACCAACAGCTGGTGTGTGGTGGGCGTTCTGGAGCACAATGGCTCTCCCGTCGCATAATCCAGGTTGATGCTGCACACTGGTGGTGGTTGAGGAGATTCCCCAATACTATTTGGAGTGCTTTGTGTGTCTAGAAAAGTGCTATATAAATGTAAGGAATGATTCATTATTATTAGTACCTCCTAAAAAGCATACAGGCAATGTGAGCCGACCTAACCAAAAAGTATTTTTTGTTTTATACATTCCATTATTCTTTTCAAAATGACATTCATCTATATAAGTCTTGGAATGACATTATAACATCAATTTGTGGTCTGAATGCCTTCACAGATTGCAACTTTAAGTTAACAGAAAAGCCTACTGAATCTGTGTGGCATGAAAACATTGTACTTTATTGTTTCTGGCGCCTCTGTCTCACTTTCCAACTTAAGCTGCCAAAAATGTCCTGACTCATGTGCGTCATAAATGATAACCAGTTTTAGCTATTATTCGACATGTTATTTATTTTTAAATGTGCATTATTCACTTAGTACACAGTTATAAACTGAGCAGATATCATGATATGATTACTTATCATTTATAAGTAATTGCCTTGTGTTGTTCGTTTTGTGCTGACACATTTTGTGTTAAAAAAATGAAATGATAAATCTCTCATATTGCATTAGATCATTTTTATAAACTTTTTGTTTGGTTAATATGACTTTTTTGAACATATTTTGTAAAATATATTTTTTATTGTTTGGAGGATTTATTGAACTGAGCTCATTCTGGGACAGTGGGGGGCACTTCCTGCGTAAGAACAAAGGACAAAAAAATACTTATATAATAAGTGAATAAATCACTTGCTTGATCTGAACAAAATATGTGCCGTTCTAAGGCCTAGAATCTGGACTTTACAATGGATATAGCTGATACCAATTATCAAATTATGCTTTTTAATTTGCTGACAAATAAGTAATGTTTAGTTCACATCATTTGCAAATTTGTTATCACAACAATTATATTCAGAGTTGGTAAAACCATAAAATATATATAGTTTGTATATCATATACTGTGTTATATATCGTTGGAAAGGTCTCAATTTGTAAAATGCAACAAGCATATGTTTCACTGCTGTGAGGATTAGTGTATATAATTCCATTTATATCCACACATATATATATATATATATATAAACTGGTGTCTTTTTCTCACATTTTTCCTTATAACTTCCTGAAACACACATATAGCATAGAAAATGACATGTCATAACTTAAAACAGAATATCCTGATTCAAACAAGCCCAAACTCAAATGATAAGTAGATCTTGAAATATTCCTCAAAGAGTGTACATGCAAAGACGATGCACAAGACGGTGCTCAACACACGATGTGTGTGTGTATGTGTGTGTGTGTGTGTGTGTGTGTGTGTATATGCGTGCCCATGTCTGAGGACTTAGCAAACACATATCCACATATGTGCTCATCTAAAAGATTGGGATACTCCTGAACACGTAATATTTCTGTATTTTGGGGGACCTGGGTAGCTCAGCAAGTAAAGACGCAGACTACCACTCCTGGAGTCGCAAGTTCGAATCCAGGGCGTGCTGAGTGACTCCATTCAGGCTTCCTAAGCAACCAATTTGCCCAGTTGCTAGGGTGGGTACAGTTACGTTGGGTTAACCTCTTTGTGGTTTCAATAATGTGGTTCTCGCTTTCAGTGAGGCGCGTGGTGAGTCGTGCGTGGATGCCGCGGAGAATAGTGTGAGCCTCGTCAACAAGCCACGTGATAAGATGCGCGGATTGATGGTCTCAAACACGGAGGCAACTGAGATTTGTCCTCCGCCACCCGGAGTCATTGAGCCACCTTGAGGACCAAGAGCGCATTGGGAATTGGGCATGCCAAATTGGGGAGAAAAGGGGAGAGAAAAAAATCCTGTATTTTGTAGTCTAATACATTCATGTCCAATGGCCGGTCATTTTTGACCGGGAACACAAGTGTAACAATGTGAAAACAAAAATGAAAGAAAATGTTCCGAATTTTGGGGGTGTTTTCAGATACCATATGTGAACAAAGTCAAGGAATTGTATTCCAACATAAGGGTTGAATCAGTTTATTTTTCCAGCCCAATTTGAAATATATTTTTAAAATCAAATTCTGCACATGATGGTATTCATGGTACATTTTGTATTAACAAAACCAAACCTGCATCTAGAAAATTATTAAAATCTAATTTTTACCAGTCTAATCAATTTACTAGCTCTAGAACAAAACAGTTGAAAAAGGTCCGATGTGGAACATGCGTGTCCATTTCTGCTATCACAATGGACATTTCTATACATTTGTATGTCTTTGACAGGCGTACTGCATAAAACATTTGAGATGAATATCAGACATCACTAGCGTCTGACTAAGTCACAAGTATTTGTACAATAAATCCATTTTGCATCCATTTTTCCATGGATGAACTCCTCAGAAAACAGGCTGTTACATTTTGGTCTCGCTGTCAAGGATCTTGGCATTTTCACACTCGCTCTCCTGAGAGATGAGCTGATATGTTTTCTTGGTCTCGTTTTCCTCCAACACAGAGTTTCCGATCTCTGCATCGATGGAGCGCAGCTCGTGACGTGACAAATGCTCCACAATGCCAGCGCCAATGGAGTCACCCAGAACATTAGTGGTTGTGCGCAGGCGATCTCTGAAACGGAAGATGAAAAGAGAGGTAAAAAGATCATGCAATAACACTGTGCTCTGCCCAAGTTAGCCAAAACACCAACTGTTTTTGGACTCATTTGGCAAGTGCTGCATTATTTTGTCACTGCAGTATGGTACAACGGTGCCAAAGGCCACCCGGGAGTAAAAGACTCCTTTGATTTGATTTTCTCCCAAAACACTAAACAGCAACAAAGCCTACCCCAGTACTTTCCTTAACACCTGTTTGTCTCAATGTACTGCAAAATATCTCTGATACATTGCTCCATCAAGTTTGTTCCATCAATATTTAATAAAAATAAATGTATTTTTTTAAACTTGATATACTTTGTGACCAGGAAAAAATCAAATTTTCCTTAAGGTGTGCCTTTAGCCCCGTTGTACCCTACATCTTGCATTCATTAAGCTGTTTTTATGCATGGCGGACGTAAACAATTGGTTTTCCGTGATTTTATACATTGTTGCGAATTCTGCTGGTTAGAGGAATGTTCCGGGTTCAATAGGAATTGAAGGAATAATCCGGGTTCAATACAAGTTGAGCTAAATCAACAGCCTTTGATTTGTGGCAAAGTGTTGATTACCTCAGAAAATAGTTTCAACTCATCTCCCTTATTTAAAACAAAAGCAAATATCACTTTTTTTATCTGTGAATGAAAATTGCTTTCTAACCTTATTGGAGTTATATCCAATATTTCAACTTTGTTGCCATCACAATATAATGTCAGTAAACCCTGTAATTGATTTTAACACAATAAAATAATGTTCATATTTTTTATGTTTAACAGTATGTATTTTAATATTTGTGGACTGGCCCCATTCACTTCCAGTGTCGTACTGTAACCACGATTTTTGCTTCTAATGTTGTAATCAACATTATGCCATAAATGTCAATTACAGCTGAAGTACGTAACTTTTTCTGTGTTAAATAATTTCTCTTATCCTAACTGAATATGCAGACACAACTATAAGTAAGCCATTCATTGGTTAATTTTCTCAAAAACTGTAAACACTCTGTTACTGTTGTGCTTTTAAAATTGCTCTGTTTGTTTTGAGCAACCCGCTTAGACCCGGCCCAACAATGTTTCTCAACCAATGGCGTGAGTTGGGGGCAGGACTTTCTGTTTATTTGACCAACGGCAGATGGGGGGGCGTATTCAGAAAGCTGTTTTGAAAAATTTTTTTTTTGCAATTCCGTTGGGTGTTGCTAGTGTCGACCGAAATTACTTTAAGCTTTAATCTTAACTTTTATTGAACCCGGAAATTTCCATTAAATGTCACATAGATCACATTATCGAGCTGTCTGAGGCAGAAGAAGTGTCGTTGAAATTGTGAGACTGACTGTCATAATCTTGGAAACATCAGACAAAATGGGTTGAAAATGTGTTACAGTATGTTTTGCACTGTATGCTATTGTTTTTCAGCAAATGTGAATACATTTGTATTTGTCATAGAGTTGCATTATAATTTTCAGCTATTATTGCAAATGAAAAACCTAATACATCATTTATTTTAAATTGTTAATTGTTTGCAAATTTTTTTAAAAAAAGCATTAAATTAATGATAAATATTTTTTTCTCCTTAAACATATACAAATACATTTCTAAAAATAAAATGTAAATATTATGATAATAAAAACAACGGTAACACTTCCCAATAAAGTTCTATTTATAAACATTAGTTAATGCATTGGGTATCATGAACAAACAATGAACAATATATTGTTTACAGCATTTATTAATCTTTGTTAATGTTAGTTCAAAGTGCATTAACTAATGTTAACATATACAACTCATGATTTAAAAATGTCAGTATCCTGGCACTGACAGAGACATGGATACGTCCTGAGGATACAGCAACACCTGCTGCTCTCTCCAACAACTTCTCCTTCACCCACACCCCTCGACATACTGGTAGGGGTGGGGGAACAGGTTTGCTCATTCATAATAACTGGACTTTTTCACCACAGGCTTCACTATGTAATAATGCATCTTTTGAATTCCATGCCATTACTACAATACAACCCACAAAATTACATGTTGTTGTCATCTATCGCCCCCCAGGTCAGTTGACAAGCTTTCTTGAGGAGATGGATGTCAGGCTGTCCTCCTTGCCAGAGGATGGCAGGCCACTTGTGGTTCTTGGCGATTTCAACATACACCAAGACAAACCCCAGGCCATTGAACCGAATACTCTTCTGGCCTCATTTGACTTGGAAAGACTACACACCACAGCAACTCACAGGTCGGGCAACCAGCTGGACCTCATTTTTACACGTAACTGTACCACCTCAAATATTCTTGGTACACCTTTACATGTCTCTGATCACTACTTTGTTCAATTCAACATGAACGACGCCTTGTCATACCAAAACAAAGAGGCACCAAAACACTTTCCCGGACTTTCAGTTTCATCATACCACGGTGGTGGAATAAACTTCCCAACTCAATCCGGGAAGCTAACTCACTCTCTATCTTCCAAAAACGGCTAAAAACACATCTTTTCCAAAAGCACTTAACTGGTCACTAAAAAAAATAATTATTTACATTTCTTGTTGCACTTAAATCTGTTTTGTATACTATTCTGATGATAGTGAAACTTTATAGTATGGCACTTTTCGTACCACTGTCTCCTTGATGATTCACTTATGCTTTCCTCTTTTGTAAGTCGCTTTGGATAAAAGCGTCTGCCAAATGAATAAATGTAAATGTTGACGTTAACATGAACCAATTTGAATAAATGCTGTAAAATGATTGTTCGTTGTTAGTTTATGTTAACAAATGTAAGTGTTTCCAAAACAACATTAAATAAAAATAAAAGTACATGTTTTCTATTTTAAATAGAATATATTTTCTATAGAAATAATATATAGTACCTTTTGTGGTGGGGCCAGTGAAAATGTTGGAAGGACAAGTATAAATCTAAAACAGTGGCCCGACCGGTTCAGCAAATTAGTATTTATTGTTGAGCCCTGCATCTACTTAATAATGGTGCAGTTTTCAGATTCGTTCTAGGCTTTACACATCTGGATCACTTAACATAACATGATCATTTGTTGTGCTCTGAGGACCCCATGCAGCTTCCGTATAAGAAAAATAGTTCCTCCATGTTGTGAGTTGTGTTTTTGCTGACCCATCTTTCCTAGTATGAACTTTCCTCCTTTGGAACCCCTCTGTCCCTCCAGGGCTGAGGTCTCTTATAAACTTCACAATAGCCGCTCTGTTCTGAACGCTGTTGCTCACAGCATCACGCCATAGACTGCTTTAATCCGCATATAATGTGACGGCGAGTGCACTGACCATCGTGAATTCGGTTTCTGGCATGCAGCAGAGACGGTGACTTAAAGCATGTCAGTTTTGCTGTGAAATCTACTGTAATAATCGACGGGTCGCAGGAGCTTGCTAGTGGTCATGAGAGTATTAATCAGTAGATTCTACAATGTTCATTGGAAGCAGATGTCTGCAAGGTCATGCACAAATGGATTATATGGTTTATGAAATGAGAGAGGAATTATCTTGCTTCCTTTTCAGCTCAGAATTCATGCCTGGTTCTGTGTGTCAGTACACTCCATCAAAGCACCTTAAAAGCCATTTAAACAAACACTGTACAGCATTTGTGGCACAATGTTGATTACAACAAAAATGTATTTCAAATCATCTCTCAAGTGAAAATTGAGGTCGCAGTGAGGCACTTACAATGGAAGTGAATGGGGGCGATAAATCGATAAATCGACTATAATTGTTTTAGAGTTTACAGCGTTACGTCATCGTGGCATTGAAGTTGTAAAATTGGAAATATAAGCGATTTTGTCACACTAAAATCATGTTAACATGCATAATGTTTACGTCTTGTGTGGCTATATTGTGGCAATATTTTGAATATTTCAACGTTTACAGATTGGCCTCATTCACTTCCATTGTAAGTGCCTCACTGCAACCCAGTGAGGCACTTTTATATATATATATAAAAGAGAGGGACAGGTTGAAAATATTTTTTGTGGCAATCAACTTTATGCCAAAAATGCTGTCGAGCTTAACTTGTATTGAACCCTAAATCTTCCTTTAATATCCATGACTATTTAAAGTGATATTCCCCAATATTTTCAAGGTTTTTTTGGCAGTTAAAGTCATGTCAGTGGTCTTACTTGGAATCCATATATTTATTGTGGTATGATCTTGCACAAATAAATGTATCTTTTACTTCAAACATTTGTTACAATACATGGAACAAAGTACTTACAGGAACCAATCAACGGCAACAATTAGAGTGATGTCATCAGTCGGTAGTCCCACAGAGGTCAGCACTATCACCATTGTAACTAGGCCAGCCTGAGGGATTCCAGCTGCACCAATACTGGCTGCTGTTGCTGTTATGCTGTTAAAAATGATACGTTTAAGATTAGGAACTGTAATAGTGTTCCAAATAATTTTTTTCATTATGGACTTTTTTATTTAGTTTTTAATTCAGACTGATTTGTTACTGAATCAGTTAGACTGATTTGTGAACCGGTTCATCCAATTTGTTTAAAAGAACTTGAAAGAATGTTTCGCTCACAAATCAGACACCTCTATGGGTCCATTGTGGTTCTATGTTAGTCTACACAAGACTGTTTTATTCTTGTATTTTCTTGACAAGATTTTAATTATTTCCATGACTTTTTTTTTTAGGCTTGGAAAACACAATTTGAAAATTCCCTGACATTTGTATTTTTTCTTTGACCACAGGAATCATGAAGTTAGCCATTTTTTCTATTTGTCCAAACTGTACCTGATGGTTAGAATCTGTCCAAAGTTCAAGTCCATGTTGTTGACCTGTGCAATGAAGATAGCAGCCAGAGCTTCATACAGAGCTGTGCCATCCATGTTTATAGTGGCACCCACTGGCAGCACAAATCGTGTTACACGTTTATCCACATGGTTATTTTCCTCCAGACACTTAAAAGTGATGGGCAGAGTGGCAGAGCTAATGAGAGAAACAAAACAAATGAGGTTAGTCAAGTGCTACTTTGTAACATTTACAAAACATTACAATGATTTCCTCAAAATGACATAAACCATTTCTAGAAACTGGATGGAATTTCTAAAGATACACCAATCAGCCACAATATTAAAACCACCTGCCTAATATCGTGTAGGTCCCCCTAGTGCCACCAAAACAGCTCTGACCCACTGAGGCATGGACTCCTTAAGAGCTCTGAAGGTGTCCTGTGGTATCTGGCACCAAGACTTTTGCAACAGATCCTTCAAGTCCTGTAAGTTGCGAGGTGGGTCCTCCATGGATCTGAGTTGTTGGTCCAGCACATCCCATAGATGCTCAATCGGATTGAGATCTGAGGAATTTGGAGGCCAGGGCAACACCTTGAACTCTTTGTCATGTTCCTTAAACTATTCCTGAAAATTTTTTGCAGTGTGGCAGGGAGCATTATCCTGCTGAAAGAGGCCACTGCCATCAAGGAATACCATTGCCATGAAGGGGTGTACATGGTCTGCAACAATATTTATGTAGTTGGTTCATGTCAAAGTAACAGCCACATGAATGCCAGGACCAAACGTTTCCCAGCAGTACATTGCCCAGAGCATCACACTGCCTCCTTCCAATGGTGCATCCTGCTGCCATCTCTTCCCCAGGTAAACGATGAACCCGCACCCAGCCGCCCACATGATCTAAAAGACAACATGATTCATCAGACCAGGCCACCTTCTTTCATTGCTCCATGGTCCAGTTCTGATGCTCACATGTCCATTGTAGGCGCTTTCAGTGGTGGACAGGGGTCAGCATGGGCACTCTGAATAGTCTGCACCTACAGTGTGTTCTGACACCTTTCTATCATAGCCAGCATTACGTTTTTCAGTAATTTGTGCTACAGTAGTTCATCTGTGGGATCGGACCAGACGGGTTTGCCTTCACTCCCCAAGCGCATCAGTGAGCCTTTGGCGCCCATGACCCTGACACCAGTTCACCGTTTGTCCTTCCTTGGACTACTTTTGGTAGGTACTAACCACTGCATACCGGGAATACCCCACAATACCTGCCGTTTTGGAGATGCTCTGACCCAGTCCATTTTTCCTGCTTCCAACACATGAAATTGAAGAACTGACTGTTCACTTGCTGCCTAATATATCCCACCCCTTGACAGGTGCCATTGTAATGAGATAATAAATGTTATTCAGCTCACCTGTCAGTGGTTATTATCAAGGACAAAGGACAAAAGTTTTCAATTGAAGTTGAACTTGTGTGCTTCAAGATTTCTCAACCCATTTGATAGCTTTATGTGAGCAACAGACCTGAAAATTTGGGACCAATTTTTCTCAAATAGTCCACAGTATGTGTAAATGGTGTGCTTTTAAATTTGAGTGTGAAAAATTGCAGGTGGCAGCCCAACAATGCCCCAGAGTTGAAGAGGCTGAATTCTCAGGCACTATCATTGCATGGAAAAGAGCAACTTCTTTTGTTTTACACAGAAGAATTACGGCATTTGTAACAGTCAGACTTCTAGATGTGACATATTCACTCATGGCTGGCACTTTTATTAAAAGTCATTCCTTGAAAAACACAGTTAACTAAACTGAATAAGTAGTATGGGTGTACAATTTTACCTGGAAGAGGTACCTAGTGCAGTGACAAGGGCTTGCAGAAGACCACCGATGAACACAAACGGATTTTTACGCGTCACCAGGAAGTAGAGCAAGGGTAGAACGATGATAGCATGTATCATCAGGCCAGTGATGACTGTGATGGTGTACATGCCTAACTGCCCACCCATTGTTGACAGGTCATCCATCTCAACTATCTTTCCCGCTATCAGGAACAGTATGCCCAATGGCGCGTACCTTAGGTGGGATAACACAATAGATATTTACTGCATTTATGATCACTGTTGTTCAGTGGAAAGAATGAAGTGAAGAAATAGGTATAAAGTCAGATAAATATATGTTAAAATATTGCCTTATTTTAATTTATTTGAGCAAAACAACTGATTAGTGTCAATATGAAATCAAAAATGACTCTATTTTCATTATTAACACACATTCGTGGTCTTATTGTGCAAGATTTTTCATTGCATGCTATTCCAAAGAAAGTTTGTCTGTACAATATCTCATCAAAGTTTAATAACTTGCTCTGCCCTAAAATGACTTTCCTTTTTGGCTGACATCACCAAGCCCTCCAACCACCTGTCATAGAGACCCTTTTCATTATCCAATCCCTATGGAGAAAATTACGTTCAACCCTAATTTATTCTAATATCCCGTTTTACTCTGAAACGCATCACATTACATAAGTACAATGGGCTGCAAATCACCCTTTCATGTTGATTTTATGTCTGTGAAAAGTCAAAATTACAAAAGGCCATGACATGATTTTTATAGTTTTATAACAATTGGTTTCCATTTATTATGAAAACCACTAAACACTTTATAAAAAACTAAACACTTAATATGTCCATTCATGTGCTCAAAGCTGTGAACTTTCCCACTCTAAATCACTCACCACATAATAATGGCAACCAGCCTCATGATGGCCTCGTTCAGACAGTCAAAGAAATCCCGCAGAGGCTGACCCTGCTCCTTCATGCTTCCAATAATGAGACCAAAGCACATGGAGAAGACCACAAGTCCAAGCGCGTTGATTCCATTAACCGTTCCGAGCACTGGAATCATCTCTTCATGTTGGAGTTCCTGCGACCCGTTATTCAAACTGAAGAGTGTCTCGTTCACCGTAACTTTTACTGTGACCAAGCGCTTTGCATACTTTGTCTTAAACTACGAAAGAATGAGAGAATAGACACAGTAAACATGTGTACTTGGTTTTCTTTACCGTTATATGGGGTAAATATATTTTGACATTTTGTAAAGAAATTGTGTGTTGTGCTTGCCACCATGATGCTAGGGTGCTCGGGTGGTTGCCATGGCATTGCTAAGGGGTTGCTGGGTTGTTATGGGTGGTTACTAAGACACATTTGTTGGTTGCTAGGGTATTCTAGGTGGTAGCTAGGTGGTTGCTTGCTGGCCCATATCAAAATAGCCTCTATGAAATATCATAGATATTACAGTATTTTTTAATACAGTATATGACTCCAACTTTTCATTCGTTCAGTGTAAGTTTGGGATTTGTTTACATTTATGCATTTTGTAGACGCTTTTATACAAAGCGACTTACAGTGCACTTATTACAGGGACAATCCCCCCGGAGCAACCTGGAGTTAAGTGCCTTACTCAAGGACACAATGGTGGTGGCTGTGGGGATTGAACCAGCAACCTTCTGATTACCAGTTATGTGCTTTAGCCTACTATGCCACCACCACTCTCTTATCATCCACCAGGCGTAAATTGTAGTCAGATTGTTTATAAAAGTAATAGCACACCTCTCCTCAATAACCTGATCAATTTGAGGTATCATTTGTCCAGGACTAGTTACACGCAGAAGTTGAATTCTTAGAGATAGGGTATAAAGCAAACACCGTTCTGAATATGACCAATAATAGTAGTGATGCTTGCTTTAGTTAACACCACTTAAAATAAATAATTTTAGGGGGGAAAAACTGAACAATTAGATATGAGCATATGAGAATATTGAATGAACATGAGGGGGAAAACACAACAACATAAAAAGAACAAAAAGAGATCACTAAATAGACAAAGGAGACTTCACCTGTTGCGTACACGCTTGCACTATATTGGGAGGAAACATATTTCTGTAAAAGTAAAAAAGAGACATCAAATTGCATTTAAACAAAAGACTCAAAATAAAAGTGTAAACGTAAAAAGTTTACTTCTCAATACCTTATGAGATCTAGGAAGGCATCTGCAGGGCTAACTTGCTCTATTTTCTCCCGTTTAGTAAATTCATCTTTAGAGCCTTTTCCTGGATGGATGATGAGCACCATGACGATCCCGATGAAGACAGCGATGATGGTGGTGGTAGTGTAGTAAACTACAGCTCTTAGACCCATCTTCCCCGAAGCTCGACTGTCCAGTGCTGCCATGCCTGCACACATGTGACGTTAATCTCAAACGTTAGTTTCTCATGATGAATGTGCATATAGTATTGCAAGCAACAGCATATGTTATCTGCATATTATTACTTATTTCCACATTTTAGGAAATAGTGAAGTCATCAAAACTATTAAATAACACAACTGGCTCATGCTTAAAAGGATAATTCACCCAGAAACAACAATGATGTCATCATTTACTCACTCACATATTGTTTAAACCTACATTAAAGGAAATGTTATGCAGAATGTTAGCCTCAGTCACATTCACTTGCACTGTATGAAAAAAAAAGATGCAATGAAATTGAATGGTGACTGAGACTAACAAACTATCCCTTTAAGCATTAGCCAGATTTAAAGGTGCACTCAGTCATTTTTCTGATTTTAAATCCTAAATTAATTAATATTTTTAATTGTTTTACGAAAACCCGGACTCGAAGATGGTGTTTGAACCCAAAGGCAGGTATTTATTGAAAACACAAATAGAGAAACGGGTGAGTATCAAACATAAGATATTGAGCAGGTGTGATGAACAGAAACCTGATGACATTTCGTATTGAAGTAGGGAGAGGTTATCCTTGAAGAGCCACACACACTATTTGAAGGAGACGTTGGAGAGATCGCTGAAAGTCACTGGAGTGGAACACACACAAATCGAGGGAGACGTTGGAGAGGAAACATGGAGAGATCACTGAATGTCATTGGAGTAGAACTTGGAGACTTATGGGAGAACAGGTGAGTCTGTATTCCACGGGAGACCAGACATCGATTGAGGAGTAAGTGGAGCTTATTTTGGGGAGCTGATTGGCGTGGTGATGGAAGGCAGGTGCAGGTGATTAGTATTCGGGAGAGAGGGAAGGTTGGGTGTGTGTGTGTGTGGCGGGAGAGTCAGGTGAATCTGTGACAATATGTAGGAAATCATGACCACTCATATTAAAATGAAGACTCCAGTCATATCAGTAACCTTATAAAAGCTGTTTTATTCTACATGGAGAGGGTCCACACATGGGGGCTGCCATGATAGAATAACACGACCAGCCGATTTCTACTTGCTTAATCTCAGTAACCATCCTGATAGTTGACACTTTCACTCATTGTTTAAAGTAATCATAGCTGACTACATTTCTACAATGGCATCTGAAACTGAAAACTACTGATTTTAAATGATGCTGCATCCAAGCCACTAGGTGTCAGTGTAAGTCCAAGATGACACAAAGACAAAAGTTACTGAGTGCACCTTTATTTAATTAACCCTTATTTATTTAAACCTTTATTTAAAAAAAAAAATGGAAGTTATACTTCTCCCTGCCCAATAGGGCAAAATGCATTTTTTATCCATAAATATTGCTATTTATTTGTCTTAATTTCTTGTCAAACCAATGCACAAAACCCATTGCCTTTTCAATGCAACATTTATTTAAAATCAAATTGATTGTTATGGGAAATGCATGCAGTTTAGGCTGCACTTTGACACTCAATGACAGTAGATCCTAAAGCAGTAAAGCAGTATATTTCCTGAAGGTTATATAGAAATAGGTTGTATAGAAATGAATAGGTGGTTTCCTTTCTTTTCAATATAACTGAAAACAGCTATTGTATCGGACAATGTATGTGTCCCATTATTAGTATGGCATTAGTATAGGATGGTGTGTGTGTGTGTGTGTGTGTGTGTGTGTGTGTGACCCTAAATAATGATCTCACTGCCCTCGAGCCTATTAAACCCCTGAGTTTCCACCCCAAATACCCTAACCCCCCCGTCACCCTCAGACACTGAGGCCTGGGAACCTTGCGCACAGGTCATGATTTCTTTCTGCTACTCTCATTAATTCTCATCTCCATGGTAACAATGTCTCTGACAGGCAAGAGTCTTATAAAGTCTCATTCTCCTATACTGAAATGTAATCTCCTCACATACGCACACACACTGTCTTCAAAGACCAATTTGTGCGACCCTCACTGAGAAGTTTGTATTTAATGAAAGCTCTTTTTCCGTGGAAATCAGTGAACAGACCGATACGCAGGATTTTGCTGATTATCTAAATATATCTGTTCAATCAAGTGTCTATACAATGAATTCTTTGTCAGTTGTAACATGCTTACTAATGCACGCATCACTATAAAGGTAAGGGCATACTTTGTTTTTCTATGTGTGCACTACGCAAGGGCGTCTTTTATGGGTGGGACACATCCCTACCACTTTTTGAAATAGCTTTCGCAAAAAGTGTCTAATGCAGAAGAAACCGTGCCTGTTCCATTTAGTTCTTGTGTGTTATAATAAGTGACGGTCCGGGTGCTAGAATGTGTTATTATGGATGTTATGATGAGTACTCGTAGAATCTGTTATACTATGATTGACATTGAGTGTCAGCGGTCAGCATTGTTCTCTCGTGCATCCAGACACGAGCTCTACTCACTCTGCACATTTCGCGGCCGACCCACCGACCCGCTCGGTTCTCCCAATGGCCAGTCCACCCCTGATCGGCCCCAAAGTGTGTTGGCACACAGGGAAAATGCCCGGTATGCCAGATTACCAGTCTAGCCCTGTATGTGTAACAAGTTTTTCCCAAATGTATCTCGATTTATAATATACACTCACTTAGCACTTTATTAGGAACACCTGTACACCTACTTATTCATGCAATTATCTAATCAGCCAATTGTGTGGCAGCAGTGCAATGCCTAAAATCATGCAGATATGGGTCTGTAGCATCAGTTAAGGTTCACATCAACCATCATAATGGGGAAAAATGTGATCTCAGTGATTTCGACCGAGTCATGATTGTTGGTGCCAGACTGGCTGGTTTGAGTATTTCTCGCCAGTTCTGCCAATGGAAACGCCTTGTTGATGAGAGAGGTCAATGGAGAATCGCCAGACTGGTTTGAGCTGACAGAAAGGCTATGGTAACTCGGATAACCACTCTGTACAACTGTAGTGAGCAGAATAGCATCTCAGAATGCACAACATTTCGAATCTTGTGGCAGATAGGCTACAACAGCAGAAGACCACGTTGGGCACTTTATTAGGACCATAGTGTTCATAATAAAGTTCTCAGTGTTGTACATCCACTGATTACCATGAGATGTATCTGTCAACATATGTAAGCGATGGATGATCCATGTATTTATACACAGGCAAACAAAATCCAAGGACTAAAGCCCCCTTTTCATTGTCGTATTTCTCCCTCTGTTGTCGTGGTGAATTGTCAATTTCCTCGCAATGGATTCTTTTCATTGATGAAGAAGTTACCAATATTTTACTTCAGAATGAAATTACTGTATGTGATTTTGTTAAGCAGATGGATGAATTCAATGAAATGTATGATCAAAATTAATTCAGTATTTATTATTAATAGTATTATTTATCAATACTTTTTTCTAGTTATTATTATTATGAAAATTAACAGCAAAACAACAATAATTCAGCAAATATGAAGTAGAAATTCATAGATGTGATTTTAAATATGTACGCTGTGCGTGTGCAGAAGTAAATTACACATGTAAACATTTAATCACACTTTTACTGTAATTACAAAAGCTTTTTGGTATACTGTTTGCAATGTAAACAATCATTTCTGACTTCTACATTCATAATTGTTTAAAATACATAAGTAGCAGCCGTTTAGAATAAAGTTTAGGTCAAAATCCATTGCTATTTCTCACTTCACGCTCATAGTTTTGAATGAACACATCGCATCCGGTCATGCGTTGCAAACACTCAAGTCGCACTCATATTGAAGGAGGGAACCAAGCCATATCTAGACTAGAGACCAGAACAGAGACCTTAATGTGGGCCAGTAAGCAACAACCCACTACACCTTAGCATGATTGTGGTGACTTTTGCATGGGCACGCAACACTAAAATCTAAGTTAAACAGTAATTCTAGTTGGCAAACATTTTTCTAATGAATTCCCTTGAATAACAATGCATATTTTAACAACAATAAAGAGCTCAAGGCACAGATAGTATCTCTCTCTCTCTTTCTTTTTCTCTGCTTAAATACATCAAATGACTGCAAAGCAACAATCAGTCAATTCACTTCTGTCAAATCACTGCTATAAAGCAGCTTATAGCAATAATATACCGTATCTTTAAACTATAGTGTTTGCAATGCAGGACTTTCAAGATGTTTCAAGAATCAGTAATTCTCTAGTTATTAATCAGTAAATAAAGAAAGAGACTGCGGTTAATTTAGTTCAAACAAATACTTGCTGTGCTCACATTATTTCTAAAGCTCCACTAAATTATCAGCAAGTTTAACTCTCAAGTTCGTCCTTGTTTTGGCTTTTGCAGATTTGGTTGACTCGATGCAAAGCTGTGATGTGGAGCACCACATTAGTGTGTTTTGAGTGTTAGAGCTGAATGAAACTCTACTGTGTCATTGATGTCTGCCTTGTGACAGTACAAGAGAGAACAAGAGAGAGACAAACAGCTGAATGTCAAAAACCTGTTTGAAACGAGACAAATAAGGACGTGACTTGAATTTATCCATCAGGAATTGATTGGATTGTGAACAGTAGTCTCTATATGACAGATTTAATGGGTTTGAAATATAAGAAGGATTGATTACAAAGGCAAAATTGTATTTTTTAATAATAACATGTGTTGATAAATGGTTCACAATGAGACCAGGAAAAAGTAGTTTCAATTTTGATTTCATGTTGACTTTAAAGGCACATGACTAGCACTGTAAACTGAACTGTTCTATCCGATGCATTGAAGCGTAAAATAATCCATTTATCATTGTCAAAGTTTAGCAATATAAATGTATTGTCTTCTTTATTCTGTATATAATGTGTTTGGTCAATAGGCAATCTATAAATCTGTCCTGGAGCCTGTCTCAAAAAGTTTGTGACTTTATATAGAAGGCAGTGAATGCTATTTATGCACAGAGAAAGACTGACGAACAGAGAGAGGGGTCACTGAAAGAGGCTTTTGTTCAGTTCTCTGTATGGTCACTTTGACCATTGACCCGTTGCCTGTTTGAAAAAAGACCATCAAACACTGACCTCACCACCTGTTCCCTCCTATTCCTTTTTCTGTAAGTCAACCCCCCCACCAGAGAATTTACACTAACCTTCCTTAAAATTCTCCTTTGTTTTTATACAAAACAGCCGAAAAATTGGATCAGCTTTGTTTTGCTAACTATCAAACACTTCATCCAAAAATAATTTACTCACCCTCATGCTGTTCCAAACCTTTGTGACATTCATTCTTCCATGGAACACAACTGGAGATGTTAGGCAGAAGGGCAGCCTCAGTCACCATTCACTTTCATTGTCTGGAAAAAGATGCAATAGAAGTAAATGGTGACTGAGACTACTGCCAAACCTCCTTTTGGTGTTCCACAAAAGAAAGAAAATCATACGGCTTTGGAACAACATGAGGACGAACTGTCCCTTTAAAAGCTCTGGGACAGATTTAGTTGCTTCAGCTGTGTGACATAACAAAGGGTGATACACAAGAGGTCAATCTGTCACCCCCCTTTGAGCATGGCCAGAAAACATTCAGCCCGTCCCGTTCCCCTGTATCATACATTTATCTCAGAGCGCTGTTGTTAAGGGTTTAGCTGGCAGAGTCGCCCATGTCTCTATGCAATCAGTGCCTGGTGGTGTCGCGGTGGCCCTTACCTGTGATTAAACTGGACACCAGCAGAGGGAGTACCAACATCTGCAACATTCTCATCAGCAGCTCTCCCGGAAAAGAGAAGTACTTCATCTGCCTATAGGACATTTTATACGGCCGCAGTCCAAAGCCCAGAATTATACCTGGAACAAAACACATTCAAATCTAGTGAAATTATTGTGACATTTTTATGTAGGCTATAATTACTTTAGGATCTTTTTACATTGATGTTTATGTAGGGATGGTTAGGTTAAGAACCCTGTTTTTCATATTCATATAAAAGAGAAAATAAAATGTCACTATTTTGAAATTCTAAAATAGTCTCAATTGTTAGAGAACAATACTGAGGCTGAGTATTGTGTTATCACATCATTTAATATACTGAGAACAATATGAGCTCACTGAAACTGTATGCTGTTTTTTGGCACTGCTGATAAAGAGCAAAACTGGGAAGGGAAAATTATCACCCAATATGCAGTTTTAATCTATGACTATTAAATATGATGTCAGTATTAACATATAATATCTGATCCTGAGTATTTCTGTTTAGTATCAAATCTTTAAAGGGTAGTTAACCAAAAAGTTTCAATTCTGTAGTATTTTATTTAGTCGTGACACAAAAGAAGTTGTTAGGCAAAATGTTAGGGACTGACAGCCTCAGTCACTATTTACTTTCATTATAATGGAAAATAAATAAATAAATGAAAGTGAATGGTAACTGAGGATAAATTTCTCCCTAACTTGTGTGTGTGTTGGGGTGGGTGTGGGGGAGGGGGGAGGGGGGGGGGGTATTCTTTTAGGTTATACACTAGTAGTTACAAGGGTATTATGCTATAAATGTGGTTTATGAGGACATTTCTAGTGTTCCCATAATTTAAATCCCTTAATCATACTAAACTACTTTTTTATGAAAATGTAAAAATGCAGAAAGTCTTTTGTGAGGGTTAGATTTAGGTTAGATTCTATAGTTCGTACAATACAAAAATCATTATGTCTATGAAGAGTCCTCATAAGGATAGCTGCACCAACGCTGTGTGTGTGTGTGTGTGTGTGTGTGTGTGTGTGTGTGTGTGTGTGTGTGTGTGTGTGTGTGTGTGTGTGTGTGTGTGCGCGTTTAGGTGGTTTATGAGGACATTTTTTTAGGTTACAAAAGGGTATTATGCTATAAATGTGGTTTATAAGGACATTTCTAGTGTCCCCATAATTCAAATCACTTAAAAAACATACTAAACAATGTTTGTTTTTTTTAAATGTAAAAATGCAGAAAGTTTTGTAAGGGTTAGGTTTAGGGGTAGGGTTAGTGGATACAATCTATAGGTCATACAGAATAAAAATCATTATGTCTATGGAGAGTCCTCATAAGGATAGCTGCACCAACGTGTGTGTGTGTGTGTGTGTGTGTGTGTGTGTGTGTGTGTGTGTGTGTGTTCGTTCCATGGAAGAAAGAAAGTCATATGGGTTTCGAACCACATAATGACACAAGAAATGTCCTTTTTGAGAGACCTATTCCATAAAGTATGCGTTCCATTAAACCCCTACTATGCAATACGTTAATTTTAGAAATAAAATTTAAGTCTAATAGTATATTTTAAAATGCATTGTGCATCTTCCCTCTGAAAGTAAAAAGCAAAAATGACTTTCTTTCAATCATCTCAATATGACAGATTCAATCTCACCAATGATGACAGCAATGACTGTGAATATGACAAAGGCATTTCGTCTGAAAAACCCTTTGACGTCATTGCAAGTGATGCTCTGTACGGTGGTACGCGCCCGCAGTGAGCGCGCTGTGATTCCGTCTCTCAGCTGCTGCACTCGGCTGCGCTGCAGACCCATCTCCCCGTTACTCTGAGTCATGCCTGGAGGGGGCGCCACGCCGGAGACACCGGACACAGATGGACGAGAGCTTTAATTCGAAACACTGGGCTCTGATGGGCAATAGCTGCAGAGAACAAGATACAGGTTTATTATAACATCTCCAGTCCGTAATGTTCCTATCCATCTACGTAATAGTATTATTAGAGATAACTGGATTAAAAAAATTCCTGCAGAAAATGTGAGCAGTGCTTTTCCGCATTAAAAGTCGCTGTAATGATGCCAGGTTGTTGAGGGCGGTTGCTAGAGTGTCCTAGGTGGTTGCTAGGGTGGTACAAAGTAGTTGCTAGAGTGTTCTGGGTGCCCACCTCAAAATATCTATGACATTTTGGTACCAAGATATGGCTCGAGTCCCTCCCTCAGTGTAAGCCATTGGAATATTTCTGGCAGTTGCTTAGAAAACTAATATCACACCTCTCTTGATAAGCTTTGCGATTTGAGATATCATTCATGTATGTAGTAAGAATTGGTTTTTTTTCTATTGAATCCCTGAACCTAAGAAGTAGTGATACTCACCTTGATAAGCACCACTAATAATATTAGAGAAACACTACAAAACATTTTAATAGTTAAAACATGGGCTCTAGATTGTGTATATTTGACTTCAGACTTTTTAGTTTTGGTGTTCTCCACCAGCAAATGCTTCCTACAAAATGTTAATCTTACTAAAAACCGTTAATTCACAACAATAGTGTCCTTTACCTATTGCACACAAACAGGTTTACCAAAAACAACATTAGTGTACTCAATCATGAATCATTTTCAACACAGGTCAGCACAGGTTTTTGAAACAGAGCCAGATGCATCTACGTTCAATACTTGCAAGTTACCAAATACTGCAGCTCCACGTGTGCTTGGAATACAGTCAGACCAAACACTGCTTCTTTCTCTCTATTTCTCACTCACACACACTCTCTCACTCACATGGTCTCAGAGAACTCATCCCCCATAACAAACAGTATACTTACATCACAATAAAGGATTAAGCAGCCAGATCCCTGTGTTACTGTTATGGAGGTCCTCTATGGTTTTAGGGTCTGGAGAGCAATGTATACTTTGAAGGGAAGGCACAAGAGTTTGGAAAGGTAGAGGAGCAAGCATGGAGGGGTGAGGGAGAAGGACAGAGAAGAGCCAATTACAAAGTGGAGGGAAGACGAAACAAGGCGGAGCTTGCTGAAAGAGAGAAGCTCTTTCACACACTGGAGCAAAGGAACTGCCAACTCAACTATGGGAGGGGTTTTTAGATCACCTCCCTCTCCAGATGAAGAGATAAAGAGCAAAGCATGTGTTTGTGTGTGTTTACATATACAGTGGGGTCCAAAAGTCTAATAGTGGGGATTTTTAGGGATAGTTCACATAATAATTTAAATTCTGTAATCATTTACCCTCCTGATGTTGTTCCAAATTCTTATGACTGTCTTCCCTTTTCTGGCATGGAACACAAAATGTAGTTATCTTGCATTTTTTTAATGTTCAAGCTGTTCTTTTCCATACAATGGAAGTAATTGGTGTCCATGACTTTCCCTTTAAACTTGGAGATAAAATCAAGGTTTTGGGATTTAAAAATAATTTTTACTATTCCAAATGATTTTTATGTGGATCATTGTACGTATTGCCACTGTTTCGCTGTCCTTTTCTACATATCGTGGTGCCTTTTTGTTGTCCGTTCTGTATAACGCGGCGGCTCATTTTAGCTTATCGTGGCCCATTCAGCCAGTTTCGCGGCTGACCCAACTGGCCCGCTCGGTTCTCCCGATGGCCAGTCCGCCCCTGATCGGCCCCAAAGTGCGTCGGCCCACCGGGAAAATGCCCGGTATGCCAGATTACCAGTCCAGCCCTGGGTGTGACATGAATCATCAGGTTTTGCACAAAACGTTTGAGTCCATACCAGCTCGAGTGCATGCTGTCTTGAAAGTCTACGTGAAACGCTGTTCACAACTTCTGTAATCAGACATATTTCTGAATGAAACAGGATATTCAATTGGAAAATGATGTAGACTGGGACTTGATTTTATACATAGGAAATTGATTGGATCCTGAAAAGTGGTTCCAGGTGATTGGAGGGGTGGGATTGAATAGTAAGATGGATTCATGTCATCATCCGAAAAGGAAAGTTGTTTCAGAGATGGAGAAAGTTGCTGTCCTATTACATTTTGATAATAGATTACAAAAGACAAACATTTTTACATTTGGAATAACATGCACTGATAAACTGTGCATTATAATACAAGGAACATGCATTTACCATTAAATCCATTCAGTATTTCACCAAATACACATTCTGGTCTTTTGAGACCCAGCACTATATCTATCACAAATGGATCTGAAAAAAATGCCCAGATAGTGTCAAATTTTCTAAATATTTTCAAGACAATTATAAAATAATAGAATAAAATATATATTGATGTTTTATTTTTTGCAACAAATCAGGACAAATCTAGAACATGGTCCATTATTTGTCAAAAACTACACATAAGAGCTACACATAAGTATTTTCTCAGGCACTTATTGGATCAAAATAGATGCAGAACTTACATAATTTCAATAGTACACTCAAATGACAATAGTCACATCATACTGTTCATGTGTTGTACTTGCTATAGTTTACTTTCACATTGTTTCTTTGTCAAATAGCAATGTCAAATGTAAATCAAGTCTATTACTGAAACAACAGCGCCACCTTGAGTAAGACATAACATGTATATTATGTATGTGTACACACATATGGAATACTGATAATTCACCATTGTTGATAATTCATTGTTGCATAGAAAATCATCGTTATATAGTATTTGTTTGTATGAATATAGTAGTCAATCCTCTTGTAATAAACAAAGAAATAGATATCATGTGATAGTAAACTTAAATATCATAAAAATATTTAATTTATGGAAGAACAAAATAAATGACACACTTACATGCCTAGGATCATTAATGACCCTATACACTTTTGGTACTTGGACCATTATTCTTGTGTGTGCGTGGGTGCATGTAGGGCAATTTTGGCTTTTTTAATGTTTTTTACACTATTTATAAGATAGAGATTGAGCAATACTGAAGAGGTGTGGGCACAACTCAAACAAATGGATGAGGTAAAGTGGTGAAATGGGGTCGCAGGTCACTAAAGACCCGAGGTATGCGTTTAAGGGTTAAAAAAAGAATACAGGGTAAATTCTGATTTCATGTGGAGTTGAAAGCAAAAGTGGAACAGACCAAATACTAAGACATGTGTGTACATGAGTTTCGAGTTCAACATTTCAGTAAAACTGATATTCTGAAATCAATATGTTAATCAAATGTAATCAAAAATGTTATATTAAATTAGAAAAGCATTTTCACTAGTGATCTCAAACATTTTGACTTTTTGTATGTCTGTTTGTATGCTTTGTATATCTGTACCAGTGGGAAAAAAATGAACTGAGATCAAAACTAGGCAAAATATCAGATTATTAAAAGCTGAAATAAATTTGTCAAGTCAGATTGCAAATAACTGCATGTACATCTCCAAGCCATCGAACACTCTGTGCTGGACAGCGCTGATTTTGTACATCAGCGTTTCAATTATTTGACGTTTTGCGAACTGCACAAGAGAACATTAAACATACAAGGTTTTACAATATCACCAATATCTCAATAATGTGATTTTAGGGTGTGGAGATGGTTTTATTTAATCTCTGAGAAAGAAAATATGTTTTAGCATCACTAAACCAATCCATTTAATCATTTAAAAATGGTAAATAACTCATCTGAATGAGATGATTCTGTTTAAGGGATTCTGTTGTTTTTGTAGTTTGGCACTCAGAGATGGGAGTGAAATCTGGCCAGAGATCAGATAAGATTCCCAACTCTCTCCTGTTTTCACTGACTCTCTCTCTTCCAGAAAATCTGTTGGGTCTACGGTACGAATACACACCATAGGCACTTAAAATAGCTGCAAGGTTAATGTGGCATGTCAGATTAATTAAAAACTCCATTTTAATTGGTTACAGTTTTGTTTTCAAGTTGCTTACTGAGGAAATGTTAAAGGCAAATTTTTTGAACTAAAGTATTAAAATTGTTTAGGAGGTATTTCAGGCCCTGCTGCCTCTTGTCAATTGTGTGTGTCTGGCTCTCCAGAGTGTCTGTAAAATTAAGTGTTTCAATCTCAAACACTTAGTCTTTCAACACCTTTTCACCAGCTTCTGCCTCACCTGAATACAATGTTACAACACATCAGACAGGGATACCTCTGAACATGTCTGCTGGAAGCCCTAAGGGGTCATTATAAAGTAATTGTGCAACCCAAAGCAAAATTATTAGTAGGAAGACTCGCAGACTTGAGTTAAATTTAAGATGACATTTATTTGATGAATATAAAACAGAAAATTAAGGTCTCTCGTAGGCCCTGTATGGTGGTCCCGAAGAAGTTGTACTCGGAACCGTCATATCCGACGAGGAGCCTACCCCAGTCAGGACGGGACTCAACTGGTGGTGGTGGGGTGGTGGAGGTTGCAGTGTTGGCACACTGAAACAGCAATGTGATAGATTGTGATAGATTGTGAGCAGACTTCTAAAGCAATGGCTTACATGTGATTGGCTTGGAATTACCCAGCTAATGGTGCGAAGATGTACAGCTGCCAGTCTTCCCAATAGAACTACGCTGCGCTTCCATATATAGCATGGTATAGCATAGATTTTGATGGTGGTTTCTGGTGATGGAAATTAAAAAATATATTAAGACATCAAATATAATACAACAGGCATTGCAAATCAGAGAAAAAAACATGGTCAGAAATGAACCAGGGCTTGGGACAAAAATATGTCTGACCAAACTGGGGGAGTGTTCAGGAATACCTGTTTGAAAGCAATTATTATGTTGGTTTGAAAAAGGCCCGTTTACTGTTCTACACTTTGAGCTGTTAAGCGAAGTCCAGACTTTCTGACTGTAACTCCTCCTATAGCTTTTAAATATACATCCACCAAATTCAATGTTTAGGAATAGTGTGCTATTTCTTTTCTAACTGATCGGAATTATCATTTTTTGCAGTGTGAACGATAACAATTCGGAAAAATCCCATAGACATATGGTGCATTCACATCATGTCGGAATTGCAGTAATTAAGAGATTCCGACTTGTAAAAAGCCCTCATGCCTTTGTAGGCATGTCATTTACAACTCGTAATTACAAGTTGTAAATCTATAATCCATTCTGATACCTGAGTTTCCGAGATGGGAGGAGTCCTAAACTTTCAACATGGCGGAAGAGGGAACGGTTTCTGCAGTGAATGACAGGGTTTATAAATTTTTCTAAATACAGCTGATTGTTAGCATTTACCGTTTTGTTTATATTCATTTATGCATATAAGCAACCATTTGATGCATGTTGCACATTTTTACACCGTAAAAATAGCTTATATTTGACCAGAATTCCAATCCGAGTAATATTTTTTTATGGTGTCAAAATAAAAGTTCCTCATGGAATATATATGAATGAACATTTTATTCGACAACAAAGCACTTGAACTTGGCATATTCATAATTACCGCTTCAGTGGGAAGTAGGATAATTCCGGTAGCACGTGATTGAATGATGCAGCAGTTGACAGTTGAATGATGCAGTGGTGGTGTAGTGGTCTAATGCACATAACTGGTAATCAGAAGGTTGCTGGTTCGATCCCCATGGCCACCACCATTGTGTCCTTGAGCAAGGCACTTAACTCCAGGTTGCTCCAGGGGGATTGTCCCTGTAATAAGGGCTCTGTAAGTCGCTTTGGATAAAAGCGTCTGCCAAATGCATAAATGTAAATGTTATAATGAGAAAAGATATTTTTTTATAACATAATATCTCTTTATTACAAGAAAAGATGTTGTTTTTATGACATAAAATCTCGTTATTATGAGTAAAAAGAAGTTTTTACAACATATTCCATTATTGCGATAAAATATTGAGTTATTATGACATAATATCTTGCTATTATGAGAAAAGATGTTGTTTTTATAACTCAATTGAGTGAAAAAAAAAAAATAGATAAGTGGTACTATGGGCATGAACAGTTAGAATTTCTGACTGAGTTGCCATTTCGTAATTACAGTAATTCAGACATTACGTGAACCCGCCATAAATGTGCGTCCACACTAAGTTGTTTTTTAGCTTTAAAACCTTAAAACTTTCAAAACTATTTAAAATTTCAGGCTTTGTCACTGCAACATTAAAGTGTGTCTTTGTAAGAGACTTACAAAGTTTATCTATTTAGTTGTTTTTGAAATTTCGTGTGATGCTAGTTGCAGCCAGATTGCACACCTCAATTTAAAATGTGCGGACAAAAATTCACCTGTAATGAATTGCTGTTTTACATTATATTATCGAATGGTTTATACATTTCATAATATTCTATTCTATGCCTATCTATGAGTTTGTAGAAACAATATGAAACAATATTTGTAGAAACAAATATTAGAGAGAGAAAAAGGGAACTCGGAGATGGGGTGAATGAAGGGTCAGTTTGCTTGAGTTTGCTATTGTGAAGAGCTTGGGGGACCCATATTAGCACACAGTGGGGCATCACAAGGTCAAGGTCATTTTGGGGAAGGACAAAAGAGGGATGTCTGAATAAGCAGCTAAGTAATGGGCTCATAGATTTGAAGTTTCCATGGAAGCACTGCTTGGAGGAATGAACTATAGCCGAGACAGGGAAACATCTGCTTACGTCTACTTAATTAATAGTATTTTCATCATTTTGTTTGTTTAAGCTTGCAGATTTCCTCCTTTAACTTATAAATCTGAACCAGTATAGCATGGTTAAACTAAAGAATTAGTTCACCGGTGCTTTTCAAATCCAATTTCAATAATGGGGATTCAAAAAGGATGCAAAATCACCATTAAGTATCTTTAAAGTGGTCCAAATCACTTAAGTTATCTGAAGCCATACAACAGCTTTGTGTGAGGAACAGACCGACAATTAAGTCAAAATTTCCAGACCCAATTCTTTCAAATGTTTCCGGTTGTGTTCCACATAAGAAAGAAACCTCATGAGCGTTAGTGCATGAGCGACAGAATTTTCCATTTTGGGTGATCTTTTCCTTTAAGGTAAGAGGAAGGGACTTTATGGGAAGGATGACATCACTAAGTGTTTATCATAGAAGTGAACATGTGACTTAAAGGGGCAGTTCACCCAAAAATGAAAATTCTCATCATTTACGCCAGACCAGATGTGTATGACTTTCTTTCTTCTGCTGAACACAAACAAAGATTTTTAGAAGAATATCTCCGCTCTGTAGATCCCTAGAGTGAAACTGAATAAAAGTAATCCATGTGACTCCAGTGGTTTAATCCATGTCTTCTGAAATGATATGATAAGTGTGGGTGAGAAACAAATCAATATTTAAGTAGGGATGGGAATCATTAGGAATTTAACGATTCCGATTCCTCTTAACGATTTTGGTTCCTTAACGGTTCCAGCAGTTCTGTGTCACGGCCTGGTCACCTTGTCAGGTTTAGGTGCTATCTTGACGGGACAGTGGCAGTATCGGCCTGCCTTTGTGTTTTGTGTTGCCCCTTTGTGTGAGCGTTGTTTGGACCGACGTGTGCGCGTCACCGCCGTGCGCTCTCCGGTGATGTCATGGTTCTGTCAACCAGTTAGGTTGGGTTTTGTCTGTCAAGGACCATGACATCATCGTCCCCTGTCTGTCTCGTGTTTTGTGTTTTTTGTGGACGCACAGGTCTGGCGGTGGGTTATCGCTGTGCTTTGCCGCTGTGTGCCCTCCAGTGATGTCATGGTCATGGCACCTTGCCAGGTTGTGTGTGTGCGCCTGTGGAGGACCGTGGCATCATCATCCCTGGTCTGTTTAATCAAAGCGTGTTTACGTTTTGCCCTTATGTGTTTCAGGTGTCGCTGGCATGCTGAATCAGCGTTTCCATGGGAACACATGGAGCTGTGAGCCACACCTGTCCAGAGTTTGTTTCTCTTATTTAAACCCCCGAGCATGTCATGTCCGATGTCGGATCATTGTGACAGTTACTGTTTGCTGTGGTGTTTGTATTGTTGTGTTTGTACAGTCTACGTGAAGTTATCATTTGCTGTCAGTTGTAAACTGTGCTCTCTTATATTTGGAGCTTGCTCATGTGGAGTTATTACCTTCTCGTTGGCCGCTGCCTTCATCGGTGCTTTTCTCAGTATCCGTGTGGAGGAGGATTCCTCGGTTCTCTGCCCACATCTCAGGGGAGAAAGTTTCCTGGACTTTACTTTTTTGAAGAAAGAACTTTTGTGTTTTGATTAATAAATCCTATTGAACAATTTCCCTCTGGTTTTGGGTCCTGTCTTCCCCGGCACCATGACAATCGTGATGGCATATAAATATATAACATTTCTTGTATTTCAAACCTTGTGTATCTTTAATTAAACATTGTCACATAAACAACCAGTCATTAACTGCACTGCTTGATTAAAATCTCACTGGTCTAATGTCACGACATAACAGTAACAGTTCCAGAGACAGTTTAGACTGTGTTCTGTTGTCTAATGTTGTACTTCAAGCTTGTAAGACTTCAAAAGTTCTTATTTAATTTCGAGTTGGATATTCATAACAACAGTGTAAGATTAATACTAGACCGGAAGCGCTGCATTTTTCGTGCTTAAGAGTCAACAGAGCTGGCTCAGAAGTCATTTGTTTGTGTATTTAACACTTTTGAGCCAGTAGAGGGCAGTGCTGCTATTGAAGTACGGTGCTGGAAACACTTTTAGAGTATTTTAGTCCAGAGTTCCAGCCGCATCAAGGGAAATTCACGCAGGGGAACCGAAACGGAACTTAAAGTCAAGAAGATGATCCGTTTCTGGCATTTTGTAAAGAATGGAACTGGTTCTGAACAAGAACAAGGCTTCCCAACCCTATATTTACTGTATGTCCTTTTTCCTATAAATGATCCTCCATGCCCAGTAGGTGGCAGTATGCAAGAAGAATGCTAATTGTCAAAATCAAAAGAAGAAGAATGTGAAACTGAAAGTGGAGATTTATAGTAAAAAAAAAAAGGACTTAAATATTGATCTGTTTCTCACCCACACCTATCATATCACTTCTGAAGATAAGGATTAAACCACTGGAGTCATATGGATTATTTTTATGCTGCCTTTATTTGCTTTTTGGAGCTTCAAAGTTCTGGCCACCATTCACTTGCATTGTTTGGACCTGCAGAGCTGAAATATTCTTCTAAAAATCTTTGTTTGTGTTCTGCAGAAGAAAGTAAGTCATACACATCTGGCATGGTATGAGGGTGAGTAAATTAGAGAATTTTCCTTTTTTAACTATTACTTTAAGGCAATGGGTAGGCTAATTTATTGGTCTAACTATAGCACAATGCACATTTAAAGACCTTTTTACTTCATGCATTTTCATCATAACAATGCAACCTCTTGATTCCTTTGGCAGTCTTATACACTGCAATAAAAAGTTGAAAGAGTGAGAAATAAATAAAATATATTTTGTGTGTGTTCTGGATGGTTTCTGGGGTGTTTTATAGGAGTTTGCTTAATGGTGTTTGCTTATGAGCCTGAGTCACCATGGACTTTTACAACCTTGACAGTGCAACAGTGCAAGTGAAAGGTGATCAAGGCTGCCAAAACATCTCATTTTGTGCTCCTTGGTAGAAAAAAAGACTTCGGGTGAGTGAATGATCTTTAACTAGCCCTTTAAGAATTTGTATGTAGTCTAGCTTCTTTTTAAGCCTGTAATATTGGTTTGATTGCCTGCTCAGATCTATCTTGAAACACCCTCTCAGGCAACATTACATAACTTTCATTCATTCTCTGAGTTCTTTCAGGAAGACCTTTAAAAACTCTTTGCCTCTCGGTGCATTATGGCCATCTATCTCAGACCAGTGAGACAGGGTGGGTTTATCCCTGGGGAGAGGGCTGTATTTGGGGCAGGTGATGTGATCCGTTCTCTGTTCTACCCTTCAGAAAAAAGAGACAGTGGGAATTGAGGGAGTTCTGGGCCGGCTTTGTGTGGCTGTTGCATTGTGTGGTGGGGTTCCCAGGATCAAACTTCAAACATAACCTCCCCATGCTGCTGTACTGCTGTTACGCTGCACTCGCAGGACAAGGAGGGCTAAGTACATTCACTCTGAATGGAAATGGGGAGACCAAGGGTCTTTCTCACTAAAATGCTGTTTCTGGACCGGTTGTTACGCCAAAACATTATTATTAACACTATTTAAGCACTGCTGAATTTAGATCAGAAGACTGGGAAATAATGTCGATATGATCCCTTTCCAAGGCCATCCTTGTAAGCCAGTGAAAGTTTGATGTAATTCCTCAGTTTGGACTTTTTTTAATAGACTTAGAAGCCCATTAGATTCAGATTAGTGGTCAACTGTTATGGTTTTTCAATAGTTGCTTCTTTAATTATTACATTCGGTCACCCCAATCCTGAATATGTGCTTATATCCTTGCTTATGTGTCCGTGTGTGTTGGTGTTTAAATGAATACGAGAGAGTTCATCTACCAGTCAAAACAAACACTGTAAAAACAAATCTTTTTTTTTTTTTGTAAAAACAACAAGGCACCGGTGGTAACAAACACAGTAAAAATGTAAACAACTTAACAGAACAACCTGTTCATTTTACAGTTTCAAATGGTTGTAATTTACACACTGGGACTGTAAAAATAATCAAGAAAGATAATAAAACTGTTAAATTTACTGAAGAAAAAAAAGATCATAAACTTGATATTAGACTTCTAAAACTGTAAAAATGTGTTGTTTACTTCATAAGGTATTTGTTAATCACCGTAGAAACTACAGAAGGGCACCTGATGACATGAAGTTCACCAATAGTGGCTCTTCCTGTAGCAATGACCAATAAACATGTAGAGACAGACAGTACTCAGTGTCCCTCACACAAACACTAAACACCATCAGGGCAACAAATAATGCAGTAAACATTTAATAAACTACATCAAATATAAAACAGAACACCCCAGTGTATGTAACTGATATTAAAAAAAATAACAAGAAACAACTATTACCATAAAATAAAAATGTAATGGCCACGCAGGGAATTCTGGGAATGCCCGATTATGTTTTTTTTTAACTGTCATTTTAACAATAATTTACTGTAAACAGTACATGTTCTCGCTTGTTAAACAATGTACATTTTTACCATTAAATTATACAGGAAAATCTTTTTAATCTAAAAAAAAATATATATTTTATTGTAAAAATTACTGTATTGTCTTTTAAAAAATATTAAAATGTTTTACTGTATATTTTACATTTAATATTCGTTAATCAATTGACGTTTTATTTCTGTAGCATTTTTACAGTATTTTACTGTTATTTTACAGACATTTTTACAGTGCAAACTTTATTCTTACTGTTATACTACTATGCTATTTATATTTACTGTTTTCTACATTTAAGTATAACAGCAAAGTTATTAAAACTATGTCATAACAAAAATGGAAGTATGTGTATATGTACACTGTAAAACAAATCCTGTTGTTTTTACCAAAAACAAGAAGAAAAAAAAATGGCAGCTGAGGTTGCCAGAATAATTATGTAAAAAATACAGTAAAAATGTAAACAAATTTACAGAACAAACTGTACATTTTACAGTTTAAAATGGTTGTAATTTACATGACCATGCTGGCACAGAGTCAAAAAAAAAACTGTTAAATTTACATTAAAAAAAATGTATAAAAAAATAAAAATCTGTTAAATTTACAGTAAACCAAAAAAAAAAAAACACAATTTTTATCAACCTTCTGAAAGTGTAAAAATCTGCTTTTTACTTCATAAGGTATTTGTTAATCACCGTAATAATTACAGAAGGGCACCTGATGACATGAAGTTCACCAATAGTGGCTCTTCCTGTAGCAATGACCAATAAACATGTAGAGACAGACAGTGCTCAGTGTCCCCTCACACAAACACTAAACACCATCAGGGCAACAAATAATGCAGTAAACATTTAATAAACTACATCAAATATAAAACAGAACACCCCAGTGTATGTAACTGATATTAAAAATAACAAGAAACAACTATTACCATAAAATATCATGAAATATTTTGGGTCAAGCAGGGAATTGTGGGAATGCCCGATTCTTTTTTTTACTGCAATTTTAACAATAATTTACTGTAAAAAGTACATGTTTAACAAGTGCTTGTTAAACAAAATATACATTTTTACCATTAATTATACAGGAAAATCATACTTTTTACTTTTTTTATTGTAAAGACTTATTGTCTTACTGTTTACAGTCATTTACCGTTAAAATGACAGAATTGTTTTACAGTGTAGTGACCAAAAATGCTCAAATAAATAAAAACCATTTTCATCGAGTAGCCATCTTTGTCTAGATTCAATTTTAAAATGTTATAAAGAAATTCATATGGAGGCACAATTTATACTTGATGAACTAATTTCAAGAGTGAATGCATAAGACTTTAGATAAAAATAAATAAGATAATAGAAACATTACTCAATGAAAGATATGCACAATGTTTACCTTTAGAGCTCTAGAGCTGATCTAAACTGATCAAGTGTTGATTTCATAACAAAGGCAGAGTCAAGCATTTGTTAGTAACACTGAAACAAGTGTCACAATTTAGAGTCCGTTTTATGCAGAACAGCCAGACATGATTAGCTCAATACGCTCTAAAATAGTGTTAATTAACTGTTTATTAAAGCTGCTATCTGCTTGGGTTTGTGGTGTTTATTGTATGGTTGGCTCTTCAATAGTTAGAGTTGTTTATAATGAATAGCTCGGACTTTGTGAGGAGTCTGGCTGGTGCAAAGCACTGAATCAGGATCAGCTTGCCGCAGCTTTTGTGTGCTGCGTGTTTTAGGTTTCTCTAACAAGAGCGTGAAAGCAGCTTCCTTCATTTTTTAATGATGTGGTTTGATGTTTTTCATGCAATAAGCCAAGATTTACAATAGCAGTTTATAAAAGATTGACTACAAAGGCTGCTGGTTTAACAATAGAACTTTATAGGCCTTTCTCAGGCGTCTGATTTCTTGTTCATTCATCAGAAAACAGCATGCGAGGGGCCGAAACCCAGCCGTGGGAAGGACAAAAACTGAGCTAAATTGGTGAATGGCCTTATATATGACCTTGTGTGGCTCAATAGGCAAGTCACTATAGAGTTGTAAGATGAAATAAATTACTTTTAAAATTGAAGTTTTGATTCAAGCTGTGAGAGTTCACGTGTTGAAGTGAATTGAATTAATGGTTTAACACAACTTTGGGGGCAAGACCAAAATGAAAAAAGGCGCCATCTAGTGGAGAACAAGAAAATCATCGAATTTACAACTAAACAACAAAAAAAAGTTTCTGCACTTTCCATGGTATTAATTTTTTTTTTTTTTTTTTTTAACCATATCATGAGAAATGCTAATTATTCAGTACCCTAGTACACTACTGGTCAAATGTTTGGAAATGTATGATCTTGAAAGTCTTGATTTGAAGGCTAATGTTTAAATGTTTTACAAACCTATTTTTTTTTAATTGCCTATTTTAGATTTAAGCTTTAAAATGTGATATCAATTACAATCAAATTCAACTGAGAAATCTTTAACACAATTAAGTGAATACAAATTGAATATATTCTAAGTTTTATTAATTTAGTTAAATATTACTCACTGGCGACCTGTCCAGAGTGTCCCCCGCCTTTCGCCCAATGTTAGCTGGGATAGGCTCCAGCCCCCCGCGACCCTGTACACAGGATAAGCGGTTGACGATGGATGGATGGATAGTTAAATATTACTCCGTTCAATTTGATGGAAAGTATGCACTGGCCACTCTGCCCAGATCGGTGGAGTGTTGCAGTGATGTTTGTCCTTCTGCAAGTTTCTCCCATCTCTACACATGATCTCTGGAGCTCAACCAGTGTGACCATCAGGTTCTTGGTCAGCTCTTACCAAGGCCCATCTCCCCGATTGCTCAGTTTGGCTGGGCGGCCAGCTCTAGGAAGGGTCCAGGTTGTTCAAAACTTCTTCCATTTAAGAATTATGGAGTCAAATGTGCTCTTGGGAACCTTCAATGCAGCCGAAATTGTTTTGTAGCCTTCCCCAGATCTGTACCTTGACACAATCCTGTCTCTGAGCTCTGTAGACCGTTTCTTTGACCTCATGGTTTGGTTTTTGCTCTGATTTGCATTTTCAGCTAAGAGACCTTATATAGACAGGTGTGTGCCTTTCCCAATCATGTCCAATCAATTAAATTTGCCGCAGGTGGACTCCAATCAAAGTGTAGAAACATCTCAAAGATGATCCAGAAAAATGAGAGGCACCTGAGCTGAATTTCAAGTGTCATAGCAAAGTGTCTGAATATTTATGTCAATGTGATATTTCAGTTTTTTTTTTCTTTTCAATAAATTTGCTAAATAATCAAAAATCTGTTTTTTAAATAAATAAATACTTGATAGCATTTTAGCATAAGGCTGCAACATAACAAAATGTGAAAAAAATTAAGGGGTCTGAATACTTTCTGAATGCACTGTATATGCCAAACAATTGCAATTTTAAAAAGTCAATTTTTTCAGTACATTTATGGTATTAAAGTATCAATTAAATATAAATACATGTAAAAAAAATATTTACATTTAATATAAAAAAAATTATATTTAATAATATTAAATTATATGCAATATCTAAATATCCTGTAAATCTTAAATATAAAGAATAGATTTAAAAATCAATCTTAAATATAAAGGTAAATGTGAAATCGAAATCTTCAGAGACTTTAAGATATCTTTCATATCTAAAGGAATAAGAGCTGGACCAAAAATACCTCTTGCCAGATTTAGCCGACCTAAATAAGCTTAAAAGAATATTATTATTATTAGTAGTAGTAGTAGTAGTAGTATTAAGTAAATACTTGAAAAATAACCACAATATTTACCTAATAATAATATATAATATATACATACATATACTATTATTAGGTAAAAGTGGTGGTGGCGTAGTGGCTAAAGCATAGGGCTGGTAATCAGAAGGTTCCTTTTTCGATCCCCATGCCCACCACCATTGTGTCCTTGATCAAGGCACTTAACTCCAGATTGTTCCGGGGGGATTGTCCCTGTAACACCTAAGATTGATTTAGTGCAAAAAATGGAGTAAATAAGTTTATAATGTAGGCCGAAAATGAGCTTCCCCTCTTTGAAAGACCAGCAGCCGCCACTGGTGCTAAAGTACAGTATTAAAGGGTTAAAGATCAGAGGAGACAGATGGCTTTTCTAAGTACCAGCACACCTGTTACATTCTGAAAACTGCTGCCACTGCAAAAGTGCAAATGCTGAACTGATTCTGTCTCATCTGTTGACATAAAGGACATTTAAATTTAAATGGAGTTACCAGGTTTGAATGTTCAGGACTGGATCCAGTCTGTTGATGTGTTGGCCTCTCTACTGCTGGACTCTGTGGGTAATATGGACTGTACGGATGACTGGGAGCTGTGTCTCAGATTACTGGAGAATCTGAGTTTGGATCTGATCGGTCAAGTGCAGTGTTTGCTGGAAGACAGAGCAGTTTGCGTTCATTTTCTGGGCTCGTTGTGGGCAGAAGATCTCTCGGTCTGGGCTTTTCTGAACCTATAGTCAAGAGCATTTTTGCATAACTTCAACAGAGTTAGAGAGGATGTTTTAGAGCATTCAAATGAGAAGAAAAAACAAACATTGAGATGTACAGTAAGACTGTAAGACTCTTTTGGAAACACAATCTCTAAAATCATCATAGGCCTTTACATAATTCATAAATATGAAAAGGAACATTTAAATGACGTCACAAGTTTGGCATATTATTATCATTATTATTATCATTTTTACTTTTTGCTAATAATTTGTGATTTAAATTTTGTTTTTTAAACGCAGAACGCATTTTAGTAAAATGGAAGCAGATCTATTTGCTTCCATTTTACAAAAGCTTTCACTGTAAACAGGACAGGAAGACAATAAATGACCTAAAGAAACAGGGTTACTAAAAACTACATAACCCATAGTGCATCACGCGAACAGGAAGTTAACCGCTCAATGACGTGACGCGTCTAGAGGTTCTGTACACAAATATCACGGGCTGCTTAAATTTTTATCACGAGATGTAACCATTCTCTCACATCGGACCTAGTTAACATTTTCTCCAGATATTGCCCTGATAGTCTGTATTAACAGGTAAGTTATTTCCTTACTTCTTTCTTTAATATGTAATTGTCGATCTTAACATAAATTGTGGTGAACTTCCGGTAGCTGTGACCGAAACGCTATATATTATAAATTATGCAACGATTACGTGTCACGAAATAAATATATCGACCAATTTTCTTGTTATTCTGCCGAAAGATCATTATATAAAAACAACATCTTCAAAGCGATATACATTTAAATATGAAAATATATGGCTCTTGTGTTTCAGGGAATACATCTTTCTTTATTCTGTTAAATTCTTTATGGGTTGATTTAAAATACATATTTGAGGGAATAATTTAAAAATTATTTAAAAACTTCTTATTTTTTTTAAAGAAAGTTTTATTACCTGATCAATCAATCAAATTGTATTCAAAGTTATACATCATATTAATTTTAACTGAATTAATAATTTGTATTAACTAATTTACATTTATTAATTTGGCGGATGATTTTATCCAAAGCGATTTACAAAAGAGGAATAATACAGCAGTATGAAAAATATTGAATTACAACATTTCACTAGCATCAGAAAAGTAGTATCCAAGACAGAGTTGAGTGCAACAAGATGTATGTATGTGTGTGTATATATATATATATATATATATATATATATATATATATATATATCACACACACACACACACACACAACAGTGAGTTCCGGTCCTCGAATCTGATTGGACGAGAGACGTTCCATGAGCACTGATGGTGTGACAGTATCAGCACTCAGAGGCTTCACTGTGTGTGTATCACTCTGCTTGTGTTCGTGCTTTTCTAAACTAAAGTGTAAGCATAGTGCATAGGAGTTGCTGTCTTTATATTTGAAATTACATATGTTAGCCAGCAGGTGGTGGCAAAAGATAATTTTTGTGTGCAAAATGAGCCACTTGGTGACGTAAAGTGAATCCGTTAGTCATTGCGCATAGAACAGCGTTCCGTGAGTTTCCACATTGGATACATACTGTTTAAAATGGCGGAGGACATCGCTATTTCTATAGTGAATGACACTGGCGCACTGGCTACCCTGAGAGGAATACCCTGCTTGGATGTCTATATTCCAAAGAAAGCTGACCTTCAGAAAGCTGTAAGCATCTCTGATTGGGTGTGGCAACAGATGATTGCACACTATATCTCTCTCTCTCTCTCTCTCACACACAAACACACATCCATCTGTCTATCCTTGTTTATCCAATCACTTGTTAGAAACCGCACAAACCATGATAGTATTTCTGAAGTGAAAATGTATAACTGAGGCTTGAACGCATCATTTGTTTTGAACCACCAACAGCAGATTCTGGTCGCGTCATAAAGTAGTTCCATGCTCAAATGTGTTTTTATGGCCGTACTCAGTTTTTTAATTTTTTTTAAAAATGTACTTGTTCATTGAACTGTTGTACGTAAGCAATATCACACTCGCAATCGTGCTATATGGCCCTACATCAGCACAGCTGTAATTACCTACGGCACTCGGCCTACCGCCTAATCACAGCAGTGCTGGTGTAGGGCCATATAGCACGTATATATATATATATATATATATATATATATATATATATATATATATATATATATATATATATATATATATATATATATATGTATTTATAAGGGCTGTCAATCAATAAAAAAATTTAATCAAATTAATTACATGGTATCCCGATTAATTAATCGCGATTAATCGCATATACAAATATTTGCTGAGAAAGCCCCTCATATAACAATAATTAAATATATAACCATGAAATAATGATACATAGTTATCTTTAAATATTTATAAAATTATATATATATATATATATATATATATATATATATATATAAAAAATATTCAGATAATTAAAATGCATTACATTCTCGTGGCAGAAGTGTTAATCATTGATAAGAGAAAAAGCGGCTTTAGAATACAATGTATTGTTTATTACCATATTATTGATCATAAGTCAATCATTGGCACACAGTTCAAAGCAATACATTTCACAAGTGAATTTGTCAATCAGTTGCATATTTATTATGAGGGATTGTTTAAGAACCCATCAATGAACACCTGCATCAGACATTTATTTTATTTTTTTTTAGAAACAAGCCAGGGGTATACATAGTACACAATACTACAGATATATTTTACAATAATGCCAAGACATTATATTCATTACATAGTGCAATGGTTTTCAAAGCTTTGGAGTTGTTGGAGGTACAAAGAGTATTTAAATAATATTTCAAGACTTTACAAAAAAGGGCAAATAGGGGCTTTATAGACATAAATGTACACTTATGTATATAAAACTTGGCAAGAAAAATAAACAGATTAATCAGAAAATATTAACTTAAGTTATCAAAACTGTGAAAAAACTGTGGCAGATTCATCTACAGCATTACAGAAGGAGCAAAGTGGATCTGTTTCAGGGAGCATGTTTCTTAAATAAAGATTGACAGGGTAAAAACGGTGTAACAGTTTAAAGGACACCTCCATAACCTTGTTGTTAATTAAATATTTGTGAGGTAAAGACCATACGACTGCCGTCAGACATGCTTGTGTCACGTCTCGGGTCTTGCGTCATAAAAATAAAATGTTTAGGTCACTGTGTCAAGTTAAATATAGTTTAATACTCAATCTTTAAACACATCTTGAGATCCCTTATATCGCATTTGTGCTCCAAGTTTTTTGAACTCAAGAATGTAACGCATATCTCATCGGCATAGCAGTAGTAAGAGAACCCATGTGCTTGAATGATGTGTCCCAGTGATGTTGTGTAAATAGAGAAGAGAAGTGGCACAAGCACTGAGCCCTGAGGTACCCCAGTATGTAGTTGATGTGATTTGGACACCTCACCTCTCCAGGCTACCTTGAAGGACCTACCTGAGAGTTAGTACTTAAACCTGTGAAGCACAGTTCCTATCATGCCCAGAGTAGAAAGGGTGGACAGTAGGATCTGATGGTTGACTGTGAAAAATTGTAATTGTTCATTCTTTATTTTAAACTTTATTCAGTTATCTCACGAAACCTCTCAAGAAAATGACATGTTATATCTCATCCCAAAATCAAAAATAAAGAAATAAGAAAGTAATATTTTGCTTATATAAAATCAAACCTATTTTTTTGACCAATGCACCATTTTTGTGATATTATTTTCATAACAATTAAGCCATTAACCACACTTATTCTCATTACCATAATGCAAATTATTATTATTTTTTTAATTAATTTACATTTACATATAAATGGTATATTACTTCAGATTGTACAGTAGTTGCATATTAGATATTTGTTATAGAAAACATCAAAATAGGCTTAACTTTCTTTATGCAAAATATAGATTTTATTCTTTAGATTTTTGGGTGAAAGTTGACCCGGACATGTTTCGTGATATTTATTTATTTATTATTATTTTGATTCAGTGACAGACTGCCAATCCTGATATTAAGGCTCAGATGAGCTTGTAATTATTATAAAAATTTGACATACTTTTACGAATCATGACGTCATTGTTTTGTGCACACAGCTCACTAATCTTGATGCCGTTTGCTGTGCCAGTCTGACTGATTGAGAAAGAGAGCACAGTCAGAATGAGTGGCATGGCGCTCGCGCTGGAGGTGGTGGTGGTATTCTTTCTCGCGCTCTTCCTCCTGCATCGTTATGGAGATTTCCGCAAACAGCAGCGGATGGTGCTGTTCGCCACCCTCCTCGCTTGGTTCCTGTGCTTCCTCATCGTCTTCATCCTTCCGCTGGACGTCAGCACGGTGAGACCCTGCACTTTGTTCTTTGGTAAACACAACAGGAGATGTAGAATGTTAGCCTCAGTCACCATTTACTTTCATTGCATCTTGCATATTATGAAAGTGATTGGTGACTAAGGCTGAAAGACATGACAGAAAGTCGTACAGGTTTGGAAGGCGAGTAAACTATGAATTTTTGGCTGAACTTAATTTTTAATGCATTGAACATATGCTCATACAGAGTGACTTACAAAAAGGCTTTTAGTTTCATGTGTGTGACTGACACGAACTGATGGCAATCATGCAATTCACTATACAAATACTAATTACTACTACCTCTTGTCAACCAGGATGTTTTGGTGTCATGGCCTCTCGATTAAGCCACTGTTCTCTTATTTTCAACTTCTGAAATGTGTTTTCTCTTCTTTGCTTCTGCAGACCATATATAACCAGTGTAAGATTGATAATCAGGTCCACCTGGTGACAAGCAACACTTTTAACCTTGATAATTCTTCCAACTCCTCTGTATTTCCAACACAAAGGTAAAGAAATGTGCTATTTTGCTAAGTAAAGCCCTACAATTTGTTTAAGCTGTTCTACAAACAGTGCTAGGACTTTAATGTTTACTTTACTACTTGACAGTTTTATCCAGTTATACTACATTAGCTTTTCAACTTCACCCCACCACTTCTGATTATAGGGTATTGAAGACTTGTCATAAGCCTTGGAGTTACATCCCAGATGGAATTCTGCCCGTGTTCTGGAGGGTGGTGTACTGGACATCACAGTTTCTAACATGGTGTGATATAAATTCAGTCACTGCTGTTTGTTTTTTTGTTTTTTTTACAATATTAAGTCACTGCTGAATCAGGAAGTGCTACTAGCATTGGGGGATATTGGGATAGTTCACACAAAAATGAAAATTCTGTCATTTTATTCACACTCATGTCATTCTCAATTAATGTGAATTTGGTGGAATACCTTGCATGCTCTTTTCCTTAAAAAGCAAATGGAAAACTGGGTCTGTCAAGCTGTAAAATTACAAATAAAAACACCATAAAAGTCCTCCATATGACTCGTAGGCTATATTCCCAAATTTAAGCTGTTATTCACTGATAACCTGACATGAAGCATCTAATATTTAAAAAGATAGTTCACCCTAAATACAAATTATCTCTCATCATTTACTCACCCTCATGCCATCCTAAATGTGTATGAATTTCTATCTTCTGCTGAACACACCTGATGATTTTTAGAAGAACATCTCAGCTCTGGACGTCCATACAATGCAAGTGAATGGTGACTAGAACTTTAAAGAAGGGCAGCAACTAATGATTATTTTGTTAATTGACTAATCTAACGATTATTAGAATGATTATTGGACTATTCTGCGATTATTGCAACGATTAATCATCATTAGCTTGTTCCCCGACTTAAAATATTGTATTAAACATGCTCACTAACTATAAAGAGGATAAAATCATCTTTTAAAAATACCTCTAAAAGACATTCACGGACATTAAACAGGGAAAAATACTTTTATTAAGTTTAATTCTGTAAAACATTCACTGCAAATAATCCTGTTTTTTTTTTTTGTCTTGTTTTCCATTTAAAATTGTCTAAAGATCCTTGAGAAGCAACATATATGATATTTAGTCTTGTTTTAAGAGAATATCTTTTAAATATAAGTGTATTTTGTATATATTTATTCACTTGGTTATAATTCTGTGAGTGCAGTAAAGACAAAATATACATATAGTCAAGATCTATTCTCTAAAAGCACGTCTAAATATCTTATATGCTGCTTCTCAGGTGAATGCATCTTTTTTTTTAAAGGATTTTTAGATATTTAAATATATTTGTATTTTTAATATTATATTCAACATTCTCAGATAACAATTTTTCTTCTGCAGTATAGCAGCTAAATTAAATGTTTGTTGTTTTTAAGGAGTTTTAGGTATTTATATTGGAAAACAAGCCAAAACCAAAACAAATAAAAAACTTGTATTTTGTTGCCATGTATAATTTGGTGAAGACTACCCTCTCTCACCTGTCTGTTCGCTTCAATCCATCTTTAAAACAAAAAACAAACTCAATCTTATTAAATAAGCCAGTTTTCTTCACGATAATAAATGCATAGTGACACATATACTGTATTATGATTCAATAAGTCGCGAGCCATCACGTTATAATCTGCATGCGTGCTCGAGGGATGAGCGTCCCCGTGACAGATTTAATCAGCCGGGTGCAGTTTCAGTCTCTTCCTCCTTAGATCAGGACACTTTGCGCAACTCATAGAAGAGGCTCTGATTGCACAGAGAAATGACAGTTTTGGAGTTTGTAGTTAATGTACATGACCTGCTTTCTTTATTATTTGAACTTTAATAAAGCTATAACGCTTTAAATTTAACTGCATTAAAGATGTAACGCTGGGGTGTTTCCTTTAAAGATGCTTGACACGCAAGTTTTGTTTAAGATACAACGAGTGTGCTTCTGTATTTACTTATTTGGTATTTTTGTATTATTCCCTCATACTTTGCGATCTACATCACCTGAAGCTGTTTCAAAATGTTTCTTCCTCTCCTCAGTCAGGCACGAGCTGTGGTGCTGCTCTCTTCATTAGTGGTTAATGTGATCTCATGTTAAGTTAAATGGCAACTATTCGACAACGAATTGTTTTGCTGACAATTTTTTATTGTGGCATTTCGATTACGTCGACCAACGTCCAAAAAGCACATAAAGGCAGTATAAAAGTAATCCATTCAACTCCAGTTGTTAAATCCATGTCTTCAGAAGCTATATGTTAGCTGTGGGTGAAAAACAGATCAATACTTAAGTCCTTTTTTTTACTGTAAATTGTCCTCCCTGCCAGTAGGTGGCGAGATGTGAAATGTGAAAGGGTAGTTAGTAAAAAAGTACTTAAATATTGACTTGTGTCTCACCCACACCTGTCATGTCACTTCTGAAGACATGCATTAAAACCAATGGAGTTGTATGGATCTCTTTCATGCTGCCTTTATGTGCTTTTTGGACCTTCAAAGTTCTGGCCACCATTCACCTGCATTGTATGGCCCTACAGAGCCGAGATATTCTTTTGTCTACAGCAGAAGAAAGTCATTCACTGCTGGGATGGCATGACGGCGAGTAAATGATGAGAGAATTAAACATAAATGGTTTGTAAACGTTATAACAACTGTGATTGTTTTGTTTCTGTGTGTGTAGGCTCTTGATTCCCTTCATGCAGTCGTATGCACGATCAGGAGGTTTCTCTATCTCAGGGAAGATAAAAACAGCCCTGATAGAAAACGCCATTTATTATGGCACATACCTGCTTATCTTCTGCTCTCTGCTCATCTACGTGGCGGTCAGTCCACAGTGGCACCTCTCCTGGTCTGTGTCCCGTCCTCTTCGCTCCACAACAACCAATCAAAACACTCCAAATACATTTAATTTGTAGGCCAATGGTTTTTCACATCTCCCTTCCTAAGCTAACATAACTAAACGTGTTTTAGGTATGACTTGCGAACAATTGGCATAACAGCAGCCAATACCTGGGGGCTGTTTTTGCTGGTGCTGTTGCTAGGATACGGCCTAGTGGAAATCCCACGTTCTTATTGGAGGGCATCATGCCACGGGCAACTGCTGGCAAAGACGTATTTTAAAGCAGCAAAACTGATGACGGAGAAAGCAGACGCCGAGGAAAACCTGGAGGATGTCATGGAGGTGAGAAAGTGTGAGGATTTTAGTGTACTTCAACTTAGAAATTCTGTCATCATTTACTCTCCCTCATGTTGTTCCAAATCTATATGAGGAACTGAAACTGCACCCTGCCGATGTACACTCTGGCGCAGACACGCTCGTTTAGTCGTTCTAATAATCGGTAGATTAGTTGATTATCAAAATAATCGTTAGATGCAATCCTATTTTTAAATCTGGAATTTGCACATATTAAAACATGGTGAGTCAAGATGTGTCGTGGCAGGTTTGGCATCATTGATTCCGAACACCATTAGTTCTGGCATGTGTCGATACTGAACGCGACATGCCAAGTTTCATGGCCAATATCTAGAGAGCAGGGTGGCCAATGGCCAGTTAAATATATGTTTATTTATTATTTAATAATAGGACATCAGATCTCCTAAAAGTTACAGAATTTTTTAAATATTTATTCACATTTTCGTATTGTTGGTAGATTTTGGAACTGACACAAGAGGGAACTTATTCTATAAACTGGCCAAGCAGGCATGGTTGATGCCAATAGTCACAAAATAGTGAAATATCAGTGATGTATTGATCCATGTTTTATATTGAGCCTGCATGCATTATCACATCAAAAAAAATAAAAGATACTTGCGTCTCCTCTCTTTTACAGGATGTCAGAACAGTAAATGAGACTATCAAATACAACCATCCTCTGAGGAAATGCATTGACACGATTCTGAGAAAGGTACGTTTGGTTTGCTGTACTCAGCGTTTTGTGCATTTGTAAAATATGTACAATAAAGTAGATATATTTTTGAAAATATTCTGTTGCATTAACACCTGTGTGTCATTTTCAGTGTCCTGTAGAGTACCAGGAAAGGTTGGGCAGGAACATGGACGATTATGAGGACTTTGATGACAAGGGAAACCCTTATCCTAGTAAAAACAGTTTAGTCAAACTGCATAAAAGGGTAAACGTATATAATATTGAGCCACATCCATATCAATATTAATTAGGGCTGTTAAAAATTTAAAATCTTAAGTCAATTAATTTTAATTAAAAAAATTACGCAATTAACTAGAGGTCGACCGATAGTGGGTTTTGCCGGTACTGGAAAAGGCCGAAAACTGATTAATCAGCCGATAGTTTTGGAAATCGATTTATAGAATGACAAAATATTAGGTATTTTCTTACTATGATGGGCACAGACATGTTCAACCAAAATTCTAATAATAACCAGAACATTTTCAGATTTGGTGCATAACCCAGAACTTTTTTTTTTTACTTTAAGCAAGCCCAAAACACATCAGGGACTCTTATTTTGAAATTACAGAGGATTTGCTCCCTATGTAATGCTTTGTATGTAAGTATTAACCAAATTAAGCTTTTTATAGCCTCTATTTTCACCAGACAAAGGGTTTTGCATTTATATACATTTAACCAGATGAGGGTTAATGAGGAATATGCTTTATTATTATTTACAAGATTTGAAGCTGGAGATACGATATATGTCATGCCCGGGCACATCTCCAAATAGGCGCATTTTTCTTTGCGTGCCTTTTGCTTACATTTTTGTACACTTGATTATCTAATCAAAATAAAGTATGCATCGAAGTGAGGATACAAATATGGATGACTGTTGTCAATGATAAAAGATTTAAATACAGCAAATCCACATGTTATTTTTTTTATTTTACTTCTAGAAGCTGCTGTTATATTATATTCTAACTGTAGAATAATCCAGTAATTGCCACAGAGGAACATGGAGGAATAATACAAATACATACAAATAAAAAAATAAAATAATCCACTACAAATTACAAATTATTTATCTAAAATTGTAATCAGATTACTTTTACTTCATTGCAAAATTAATCATATTACTAATTACTTTTAATTTACTTTGTAAAAAAAATCTTCGCTCAACATATTCAAAATAATGTCTAAATTTACATTTACATTTATGCATTTGGCAGACACTTTTATCCAAAGCGACTTACAGAGCCCTTATTACAGGGACAATCACCCCCGGAGCAACCTGGAGTTAAGTGCCTTGCTCAAGGACACAATGGTGGTGGCTGTGGGGATCAAACCAGGAACCTTCTGATTACCAGATTACCAGTTATGTGCTTTAGACCACTACACTACCACCACTCGAATTTCTTCGCTGGTTATTGTTACACACAAGTCATAACACTCAGCACCTCACATTTCTCCTTCACAATGACTCGATACGGGGCCATAATTCAAGTATTTGACTTAAATAATACATTAGAAATAATGTATTATTATTAGGTGGTGGTGTAGTGGTCTAAGCACATAACTGGTAATCTGGTAATCAGAAGGTTGCTGGTTCGATCCCCACAGCCGCCACCACCACCATTGTGTCCTTGAGCAAGGCACTTAACTCCAGGTTGCTCTGGGGGGATTGTCCCTGTAATAAGGGCTCTGTAAGTCGCTTTGTATAAAAGCATCTGCCAAATGCATGAATGTAAATGTAATATAAATCAATTTAAAGTCAGTAGCTGTAATTGACTACACACATTTAAAATGTAATGCATTACACTACTTTTTACTAAATTAATTAATTACAGTAACTAATTACTCTGTAATTGGATTATACACAATTCTGATCAGATTTGATTATTGCAGATAACCCTGTAAAACCGATATATCGGTCTACCTCTACAATGAACTATACCCCTTCACCCATATGGAAACTTCGTAAGAAGGGATACTCTTACCATCGAAGCAACTCAAGCATGAAGTACCACCTAAATAGCAGTAGTTTTTTGTAATGTCTTTTCAATGCTTTCTGCCACAATGCAATCTCTTTGAATTATCTTCTTTCCTCTGTAAATGATGATAAATGCAATTAATTGGGACTCATTTGATTCATTAATAAAATATATTATGTAATCCATAATTTTTTTTTTAATAGATTAACAGCCCTAACATTAATTTAAAGCACCAAATAATCAAATATCCTTGAGGTACACTTTCTTATTTAGTTAAAAATATGTCTTTAAATACACCTTATTAATGTCAAAACATGTTTCTATATTTATACTCATGCATTTGTATTCTCCCCTCAGGTGATCTATGCCGTCCAGAGGCATAACCGCACACATGTGCAGTGGCAGATTCTGTTGGACGAGGCGTTTCACTTAGAGGATGTGGCCAAAAATGAGACGAGCTCCACCCACCAGTTCATTCACAGCTTCCCCACTGCCGAACCACCTGGATGGATCAGCAAGTACCTGTACACTCCCGTTGTGGGTGAGAATACCTGTGAATACCTCCACACAACTCTTGTGGATTACAATACCTTTCTGTTCTTACTACAATAACACCTTTATTCACACCTACTGTGAGTACATGGAACCTGTAATCCCTCTACAGCGTAAAAGCCCAAGTGAAAAATAATTGGATCTGCTGTTAATTATATGGGTCCATTTCAAGACATTGTGTAGATTCACTAAAGAGTTGCGCAACTTTTGCATATAGTATTTCAGTGCAAAAACCTGCATCTTATTAGTGAGGGAAACTCTGCCGGCAGGTGATCCCCATCTACCTGGATGAGGGAGGGGACAATGTGAGGAAAACAAAAAAAATGTGGCACTTACACGCCGTAACGGCAATCATGCCCAAATAACAAAAACATTAAAAAAAAAAACTCACCGGTTCTCCGATACGCCATAGCTTGGTCCTTGGCCACTCCTCCAACGGACAACAGCCACACCTCCCCGGACGGATCGGAGGCAGTCTTCCAGCCCCTGGTGGACGGAACGTCCCGCCGCTTTCTGGGGAAACAGAAGGGGTCTCCCCCTTCCCTGGCACCAGTTCTCCCTCTCCAGGCGGTCGGCCAGGAGCCCATCCCTGCTCGCGGTTGGCGGTCTCATACCCCGGCGCGTTTCAGCGGCCCTGACCGCCCAGGCGGTCGGTTAGGAGCCCCTTCTCCCTTCGCGGTCGGCGGCCGTTCGTCCGCTCTCAGGCGGCCGTGCTCCTCTGTCCTCCGGCGGATGGCCACGGCTGCTCCGTTGGGTGGATGGTAGTGGCAAGGACTCCACTACGGCGCATCCCTCCTTCTTTCTGGATTCGACACCAGTGTAAAGGGATTAAGGGAAAGGAGGAAGCGAGAATCGGCTTGAGAATATAAATTATATTTTAATACACAACTTAAACAAAAAGACAAACACGCAAAGGTGTCGGACAGCTGCCCAGAAATCTCTCTCTCTGTCCCACTGCACTCTCCAGTCGGCCTTTATACCTCTCTGAGGCATGATTAGCCTGATTAGGCACCGCCCTCTGCCCTGTCACATATATATTTAGGGCGATATTGCCATATCCATTGTTTTCTTATCAAATGTCAGGCAACTACAACAAGACACGCTATAGTGTTTCGTCTTCTGTTGATGTTTGGTCAATTTCAGCACGTATGTGATGACCTACCCATGACCTTAAAGAAATTCGTCACACAATGAATGAGTGTGTGTAGAGAAAAGATGTATTCAGCTAGGTTTGTTTTGTTCAGAACAAACCATTGCAGTATTGTGTTGTATAGGTGTTGTACTCATGACTCATCTCTCTCTGTGTCCTACAGAGTGGTATTGGGAGTGTGTGTTCCGGCGCTGGTGTTATCGTGTGCTGGCTGTGGTTTTGTGTCTCTTCTCTGCAGCAGTGGTCTGGTCTGAGTGCACTTTCTTCAGCACACAGCCCATTCTGTCTCTCTTCGCTGTCTTTATCCAGCTCGCAGAGAGAGACTACAACTATGTTTATATAGAGGTGGGAGAGTATTACATTAGCACAATTATACACATTCACTTATAGGTCATCCAGTGGACTAGAGTGCTCTGAACATGGACTGTCAGTTCGACTAGTTGTGTTTGAGGCTGTACAGCCTTGCTATTGGAGCGGTACACAGCCTCAGAAGCCGGGCAGCCTTAAAGACAAAAAACAAATATGTGGTTTAATGAGGACTGTTTTATTTGATATACATTTTGTAGCATTATCGGAGGTGTAAATAGAGAGGGAGACAGGAAATGATCAGGAAAGGACCTCGAGTCTAGACTATGTCAGAGCACTGTCCTGCATTGACATATTTCCTGTTGAAATGGGAAGCTTGGGTGGGACATTTAAAAAAAAACATTTTTTTATAGCCTATAAAATTTAGTTTAGTCACAGCCATGAACCATGTGGGGCTACTTGCACATGTGCTTGTACTCGTACATTTAAAAATGCTTTGATATCTAAAAACAATATCATCCGTCGAACGAATGTCATTGTGTAAACATTCAGCGCACAAATTAAAGACTTCATTAGAAAACAATATATAGATTAATACATATTTAATTTATAATTAAATCATTTATTAATATGTTATATGCAATATTATGTTGAAATTATTATTGTATTTATTTAGACACCATTTTGATGATGCAATTTAAATAAACTGTTGAATATAGAATTCATTTTTTAAAACATAAAAAAAAAATAAAAAAAAAATGAATTTGAAGGGGAAAATAATTTATGTCAAAGGGCTCTACATGTTAACATTCAGAAGTGCATGGAAAAAAAAATTCCCCTTAGATTTCCAAAATAATGCTGAATAATAGACAGCATTTGCATATCAGAAACAATAAAACAAAACAAAAAAGGTATCGGACTCTGTATCTGCGAGAACCAAAAAGCAAGTATCAGTACTCGTTCTGGACATCCCTAGTTGCAGGTGGAGGGACGTTCTCATTCTTGAGAGCATTTGATTGGACAAAAATCTGTGTAGTGCAGCATGAGTCATCAAAGTTTCCGGTCTGTTTTCCTGGGAGAGAAAGATTGTAAATATGTACTATGTGTACTGAGAGGGACTGATGAGTACACTAGCATATGATGACTTCAGAGCAAAAACACGTGGTCTAATGCCACAAAACTCTTGTTTTCATGGGGTCTTTATGGTTTCATGGGGTCTTCTCACAGACAGTGGTTAAATTCCTTTACAGTCCATGTTCAAACATTCATTCCTAGAATCATTCTTTCTACAAAATTGGTATTTCTCTAAAATGTTATTTTCCTTCGTCCACTAGATGGCGTGCTTTGTCACCATATTCTTCCTGTGTTACTGCGTCTACTCCACTGTGTTCCGAATCAGAGTCTTTAACTATTACTACCTGGCTCCTCACCATCAGACGGACGCCTACAGTCTTCAGTTCAGCGGCATGTATGAAACATAATTTATTCATAATTGTTTAAAAAAAAAATTATAATCTCAGTTGTTTTGATGTGTCGCTGTATCTCTATTTTGTTGTGTTTTACTTCGGTTTGTTCTGCAGGTTATTTTGTCGTTTGACGCCTCCGCTGTGTCTGAATTTTCTGGGAGTGATTCACATGGATTCCGCCATCTCACACCAGCAGAGACAGCAGACAGCGTACACATCAGTAAGTCACACAAACACATCACTCTGACCAATACATATGGAGTACACAGGTACCCTGAAATATATACTTCCTTTGATTGACTTTCTTATATATTTAAAATAAAGGACCCATGATTTAATTTGCTTATCTTTATTTATACAATATAACAATAATTAGTATATAACAGTGTGGCAAGGCGGAGGGCGGGGCCGGGTCGTGATCATACACACCCGGTCCCTTATCAGGCTAATCAAGCCTCCGAGAGGGATAAAGGCCGACTGCGGAGGATTGTGCGGGAGAGAGAGATAGTTTACGGACATGTCCGTCATGTGTTGCCGAAACAGTTGGAATGTCAGTTGGTGAACCCACCGGCCACCCCAATAGCGCCATTGCGCCCGCTGCCGTTGATCGAGATCCCCTTCGACAGAATTGGAATGGATCTCGTCAGGCCATTAGAAAAGACAACAACACACACATGACGGACATGTCTGTAAACTATCTCTCTCTCCTGCACAATCCTCCGCAGTCGGCCTTTATCCCTCTCGGAGGCTTGATTAGCCTGATAAGGGACCGGGTGTGTATGATCACGACCCGGACCCGTCCTCCGCCCTACCACAAACAGCTTATTTAGTATTTACCTATGTGTGTATATATCTACATCTATTTTCATTCAAATGTGTCTCTCTCTCTCTCTCTCTCTCTCTCTCTCTCTCTGTGTTAGATAATGGGATCCATGCAGGTCCTGTCTTTCATTGCTAATGGATTTTATATCTACTACCCCATGCTCATTGTTTTGCTCTGCATTGCAACTTACTTCAGGTTAGAAGTAACTCAAATGTAGATTCTCCCATATTTGGCTTTCAAATATTCAAAATACTGTTTGTTAATAACTCTTAAAGACTCTTATAGGAATATTCCAGCTTCAATACAAGTTAAGCTCAATGGACAGCATTTGTGGCATAATATTGATTATTATAATGGTGGTGGAGTGGTGGTGGCGTAGTGGCTAAAGCACTGGGCTGTTAATCAGATGGTCGCTGGTTCTAACCCCACGGCCACCACCATTGTGTCCTTGAGCAAGGCACTTAACTCCAGGTTGCTCTGGGGGGATTGTCCCTGTAATAATTGCACTGTAAGTCGCTTTGGATAAAAGCGTCTGCCAAATGCATAAATGTAAATGTAAATGTTATAAAATACATTTTGACTTGCCCCTCCTTTTTTTTTTTTTTTTAAGGAAACAAAAATCTGTGTTCCAGTGAGACACTTACAATGTGAATGGGGGCCAATTTTTGGAGGGTTTAAAAAGGCAGAAATGTGAAGGTTATAATTGTATAAAAGCACTTACTTGAATTCTTATTTGAGCTGTAATGTTGTTTAAAATGTTAATTTTGACAGTTTTAGGGTTTGTTGAAATTACATTGTCATGATAGAGTAGTTGTAAAATTGGCTATAACAGTACACAGAAGCTGTTAGCAAGCAATTTTATCACACTAAAATCACGTTAACACGGATATAATTTAAAAAAACAACGTTTTTTTTTATTTTTTTTTTTTTAAGTTGACAGATTGTCCCATTCACTTCCATTATAAGTGCCTCTCTGGAACCCAGATTTGTGCCTTTTTTTAGTTATTATTACTATGCCACAAATGCTGTCGATTGAGCTTAACTTGTATTGAACCCAGACAATTCCTTTAAGTGTTTATGTTCTCTCTCATGCGTTTGCTAGTTTGGGTACACGCTGTCTGAATTTGCTGGGCTTTCAGCAGTTTATGGGGGATAATTATCTGACCTCTGACCTCGTGGACGAGGGGAGAGAACTCATTTGCAGAGGTGCGACAGATTCCCTCCTTTCTTTCCTATTACTCCACTGTTCTCAGAGTTATGATCTTCTCAAATCTTTCCTCCTGTCTTATCTTCAGAGAGGAGGAAACGGCAGAGAACAGAAGATGGAGAAAGCAGACGAAGAGTGAGTTTGTCTCCATTCTCATTCAAATGTAATGATGAGAATAGAGTGCAATCAGTGTGCTGATAATCATAAATTCCTTCATGACTTCTCTGTCAGGATTGGAGGGAGCGCTATACTGACCAAAGGGAGAGATACGGAGGCAGGAATAGAAGTGCATACTCAGAGCTGAAGGAGGCAGATAGTTCCAGCACAGATACTGTCAAAGGTGAGGATGATTACTCAATGAGTCTCATTCATCATCCGATAAAATTAACAAATTACTTCAGTTAAACTTGGGATTTGGGTGTATGCATAGAGAAATCGATATGTTTCCTAAAGGTTATGCACCCTCAAATTGACCCCATTTAGCTGAAGTACTGACAAGCCCCATCTGCTATTAGACATTTCTGCATCTATTCAAGTGTGAACACCAGGATTGATAATAAATAATCAATGATCGATTGTTCTACATTAATAATTTGATGAATTACGTTTATCGATGAATCAATTTCAGCACAAATGCGTTCAGTAATCCCGCCAGTAGATAAAGAAAAGACTGTCTGTAGGTGTTAATTCCGCTTGCACGCTGTTTGTCACGTCCTGTCAGATTTGGAAACACAGAATAAAAAACACAGCTTGAAAAGATGAAGCGGGTGTCAATGTAATAGTGGAGCGTTTCTCTATGGATGAACATTAGTGTGTTAAAGTACAACATGACAACAAGTATTGTTGATCCTCCAGTCTCCCTGTATCATCCACACCACAATCACAGTAGTTCTCTCCGGGAGACCATGCAGGTACATTCACCTGAATTCTCACCGTCACCATTGTAGAGGAATGTTATTAAATGTATTCACCCAGTGGGTTTCATTTGACAAAAAGGTCTGAAATATCCCAGAATCTACAACGAGCTTGGTGGCGTAGTGGGCTAAGGTACTGAACTGGTAAGAGAAGGTTGCTGGTTCGATCCCCAAAGCCACCACCATTGTGTCCTTGAGCAAGGCACTTAACTCCAGGTTGCTCCGGGGGATTGTCCCTGTAATAAGTGCACTGTAAGTCGCTTTGGATAAAAGCCTCTGCCAAATGCATAAATGTAAATATATGTTACTGTGTTTCTGAAGGGGCAAATTATTGGCCTGCAGAAGATTGCTGAAATCACTGGAATTGGGTTAACAACTGTCCAATGCATTATTAAAACCTGGAGGGATAGTGGTGAACCATCAGCTTCATGAAAGAAATGTGGTTGGAGATCACTAAAAAATTGACAGTAGGGAGTGGTGGTGGTGGCGGCGTAGAAAAGCACATAACTGGTAATCAGTTTCGATTCGTAATCGGGTTGCTGGTTCGATCCCCACAGCCACCACCATCGTGTCCTTGAGCAAGGCACTTAAATCCAGGTTGCTATAGTGTAATAAGTGCACTGTAAGTCGCTTTAGATAAAAGCATCTGCCAAATGCATAAATGTAAATATAACTTACGGCTATGTTTAATATTGAAAGTAAGACCATTTCCAAATTCACAATGGGATGAGAACTTACAGGATTGGGGCTAAACAGCTGTGTGGCCCCAATAAAGCCACTTGTTAGTGAGGCTAATCAGGAAAAAAAACTACTTCAATTTGCTAGGGAACATAAAGATTGGACTGTGGAGCGATGGAGAAAGGTCATGTGGTCAATGGATTGGTTCAGGAAGCATGAGGAATCATTTTCACACATGAACTGGCCACCACAGAGTCCTGACCTTAACCTCATTGAAAGTCTTTGGGATGTGCTGGAGAAGATTTTACGGAGTGGTTCAACTCTTCCGTCATCAATTCAAGATCTCGGCAAAAAATGTATTCATATCTGGATGGAAATAAATGGTGTAACATTGCATAAGTTTGTCGAAACTATGCCACAGGGAAAGCTTGCTGTAATCAGAGCTAAAGGCGGTCCAATTCAATATTAGAGCATGCAACTTTTTGGCCAGGCAGTGTATTTTTCTTCAATCAAAGTTTGATTTTTACCAAGTTTGATTTTTGACAGAGCAACCAAACTTGAAAGTCAACATTTTAAAATAAATCTTGCTGTGCATGCAGAAAGTGACGAATGACTTTACAGGTGAGGTTGTGCAGAAAGCCATGATCTGGAGATTGTTTGGGCGTGTATTATGCTAATTACTAACTTCTAGCGCACTTCTCCCTCATTTAGAAAATCCGGATTGAATAACACTAGAACAAGGGTAAAACAAATTTGGTGTTTGAAAATAACTATTTCAATCTGAGCTGATATTTGCATCCTGATATTGATTTTCAGGGGCATTTTGTACCTTTATGGGGTACACATTGTACCATTTATTTATGCAAAATACTTTTGAAATTGAAATATTTACAACAGTCTCTAAATTCTTAAAACTAGATATCCCTAGAAAAGAATATTATGGGAAAAAAAAATGTGTGGAGACTTGTACATAATTAGTGAATAAGACCCACTGTCCCAAAAACGCTAGAGTAACTGTTTACCTCCAGCTTTACATTTACTGGGAAGTACTCCTGCAAAGTGCTTTGGGCACTTATGTCATTATTAAGATTTAGATGAAGAACTCTGAGTTTGTGTGTGTGGCAGCTCCGTCTCGAAGAGATCGTAGCGACAAGGCTGAGTTACTAAAGGATGTTGAACCACTGGACTTCAATGCAGATGAACCACTGGAGACAGACAATAGGAGGTCAGTTTTAAAGCTCACAAAATATTATTTGGTTATTACTGGAAGCTTGAATTCTTCCAATTGTTGACTGCTTCAAGCATGCGATGCCTGTCGCTTTTATGCTCCTTTTCTTCCATTGGGCCGAACGATTCAGAGCACGGTGAGTAGCGGTTCCAGTAGCATTTCCACTTGAAAACAGTAAGCTACAGATGATTAAAAACAGTTACCGGCCTGGATTTCTCAGCACGGTTAGCTAATCGTACTCTGGACAGAGAACCTCACTTGTGGAACTGCTTTAGTGACCTTGTGACTCAAGATTGATCACTTACTCAATCATTACAAATCTTAACCATGTTGTTAAGCCTGGAACGGTACGGCACAATTCAGCAGCATTAACTGTTCGGCCCGATGGTGGAAAAGTAGCTTCAGTATAGCGACGGTTTAAGCTGCATCTTATGATTCGGTTATTTTAGAATCCTTTGTTAGGAAATCAGTCTTTCGAACATAACATTTGTTTTCAAGTAAATGTTAAAGGAGTATTCCAGGTTCAATACAAGTTCAGCTTAATCGACTGCATTTGTGGCATACAATTGATTACCAAAAATACAATTGAGGTTACAGACAGTGAGGCACATGTATTCAGTCACATATTATTTGAGCAGTAAAATTGTTTAAATCGTAATTTTACAGTTTGTTGATATTACATCATCATTTAACTTAATATGCATGTAAACATGATTGTATTGTGATAAAATCACTAACCTTTTCTGAGTTATGTCTACTTTTGAAACAGTGAGTATTTTAATGTCCAAGTGGGCACTATGCATGATGGGTGCTTCTTTTTTTTTTTTTCTCTCCCCTTTTCTCCCCAATCTGGAATGCCCAATTCCCAATGCGCTCCAAGTCCTCACGGAGGCGTAGTGACTCGCCTCAATCCGTGTGGCAGAGGACAAATCTCAGTCGTCTCCACGTCTAAGATGTCAATCTGCGCATCTTATCACGTGGCTTGTCGAGCGTGTGACCGCGGAGACGTAGCGCGTGTGGAGGCTTCACGCTACTCTCCGCGGCATCCACGCACAACTCACCACGCACCCCCATGAGAGCGAGAACCACACATTATAGTGACCACGAGGAGGTTGCCCCAATGTGACTCTACCCTCCCAAGCAACCGGGCCAATTTGGTTGCTTAGGAGACCTGGCGGGAGTCACTCAGAACGCCCTGTGATTTTTGCTTTTTTTAAAGGAAAAGAGGGATGAGTCAAAATTAAGTTTTGTAGTATTCAACATTATGCCACAAATGCTGTTGGTTGAGCTTAACTTGTGATTAACCGGAATAATCCTTTAACAAAAGTCACTCATTATTAATAGATGTTTATGTCTCTCTGTAGGTACGCTGGAGGGCATTATCTCTCTACCTCTGCATCTCGTGCCCACATCTTTGATGATGTATGAAAACAAAGAAAACAAGGAAGTGAAACTGTTTGCACTTTTGAACTATATACTTCGTATTGAACTATATACTTCGGTATTATGCTTTAAATGTGGACATTCTTGTGTCCCCATAATTCAAATCGCTTAAAAAAAAAAAATACTAAACTGTTTTTTGAAAATGAAAAAATGCTGAAAGTTTATTGTGAGGGTTAGGCTTAGGGGTAGGGTCATGATTATGGGATGGAATCTATAGTTTGTGCAGTGCTTGTCTATGGAGAGTCCTCATAAGTTAGCCGCACCAACGTGTGCGTTTGTTAGTTCACCCCAAAAATATTCTTGGAATAATTTTGTTGTGAACCCATATAACTTTATTTCTTCCATTGAACACAAAAAGAGATGTTAGGTGGGATATTTACGCTGCTCATTTCCATACAACAAAAGTCAAGCTCTCAAATCACATTCAAGTTCACAAATGGCGCCAGGCTTGGACGTTTGTTCTCACATGTCTCCTGACAGATCTTGTCACGGCAGGAGATTTAAGAACTGCGACAGAGGGGAAATTGTCCATGACTAACGACTGACATTTCTGTTTGTTTGTCATACAAAGCTATCATATGGCTCAGTATCAGAAAATTTTGCATAGAGTATTATAAAAAAAAATACAACTTTTATGACCCCGTTTACACCTGGTATTATAATGCGTCTAAGGTGATCCGATCACAGGTGAGACACATGGCTGGTTACACCTGGTCACTTAAATGCGTCTTCTGTGACCACTTGTGTTCGGATTTGGAGGGGATGGTCTCCGTTTCATCATTCAATCATTATATCAGTGTTACTGCATGATATTAAAGTGCAACAAAGTCAGAAAAGACAAAGAAAGCGCGAAAATCCGGTGTGCTGGTTCTCCCAGATGCGGTTGAAATTTAATCTAAGCACAGATGTCAAGCAGAATTATCCGTTGTTTTAGTGGTTACCTGTATTAAAGGAGCTTCGGGTGTTTGTGCTTCTCATCTGTGTTGACACTAAAAAAGATCTGTGAAGTTCTTGTGCTTGTGTATGTATCTGTTTTTTGTTTTGTTTTTCCTCGATCGGACGGTTATTTCCTTTTTAAAGCCGTTGATTGACAGGTGAGGGGTGGGACTTGACTGCTGCCTGAACGCATAAAGGCCGCATTAGCGTTTACACCTCAAATGTGATGTAGTCACATTTAGACGTGTATTTAGCCCTGACCACATGTGATCGGCTCACCCAAAACGCATCTTAATACCAGATGGAAACGGGGTATCATTTCTGAACAATTTAATGTGAACTGTGTCTCGTTCATTTTTGGCACAAGCCAATATCATACCCTGGAATGGCTTCAATTAACTTGAAACGTAGAGCACAAGTCATATGGACTGCTTTTGAAACCTGACAGCCTGATGTCACTAAATGCTTTCATTGTATTAAAAAGTGCAGCATGAACATTCTTTAAAATTTCTCCTTTTAAGTTCCACTGAAGAAAGAAATTCACATACGTTTGGAGTGATATGAGGGTGAGTAAATGATGACAGAAATGTAAAAGTGATTATTATTACAGGTTGTACTTGTGGCTGAAAAGGGAAATAAATAAGGGATGCGTTCTTTTGGAATTCGTTTTTGAAAGTTAAAGATTATATTTAGAAAATGTAATAGAATGTAAAGGCCTAAATTAAAAAGGGAAAATTGTCAGGATATGGGTCAACCAGATTCATGAGGGTTCAACAGTGCCTGTACTGCTTTTCATACTCTGACCTGTGTGCCCTGCTTTGACCTCTGACTTTTCAACCTCAGGATGATAACTTCTTTGACCAGTAAATCACAACAGAAAAGTCTCTCCATTTTTCTTACTAGTATTTTATTTAATTGTTCAGTGTTTAAAAAGACGATTCACCCCAAAATGAAAAATATGTAATCATTCACTCACCCTTGTGTAATTTTAAACCTGTATAACTCTTCCATGTTACACAAAGGGAGATGTTTGGCAGAACATTTAGTCAGTCACCATTCACTTTCATTGTATGGAATAAAAAGAACCATAAAAGTGAATGGTGACTGAGACTATTAATCCATAACATTCTGCCTAACTTTTGTGTTCCATGGAACAAAGTCGTACAGGTTTGTACCGACATGAGTGTGAGTAAATGATGACAGAATTTTACTTTTGGCTGAACTCCCTTCAATAGATCAGATTCTAAAGTTACCAAGGAAAATCTAAACACAAAATGTCTCATCTTGGTTTAACTATTCAGCTCTTATTTGTACTGTAAACATGGTCTCTTATTTGATGATCAAACGATGCAAAATGTCTGAATGAATATAAAAATTATTACTGTTTTACTGTTCATGTATTTTCTATTTATTAAAATGTCTTTCCATGTCTGTTTCCCTGAATTGATATAAAATCATTTCTCACTGCTACTGAAGGATGTTGAAGGATGATTTGTGCATTATTGGGGGTGACACACACATTTTTTGTTTGGGTTTTCTGTAATACTCGACATTTAATAGCATTCATCAGGGAACTCTATTTTAGAACTACTAATTACTTTATATACACTCAAAGAATCTTGGCTCCTGACCCAGAGAATGAACTGTTCATTTAAGTTAGTTGTTAAATTATATACACACACACACACATTTTGCAGTTGCCAGGGACAACAGCGATAACCATATGTGCTGGGAATATACTCAGTTATGTGGGTAATTGATATATACTTAAAATATTAATAATAGTTTTACATTTTCTCGCAGTACGGTCTGATAGGATGTTGGAAATATTACTGCTTCAACCAACATATTGCGATTGCATGGGATTTTAGTTGTAGTATTTACTAGTTTCACATCGCTTTGCAGATTAATTGTGATGTTCATCAGGTGAAACACCTGTTTCAGCATCATGACACTCTTTGCTAATCCAGCAGCATTTGCTTACTCAATGACAACGCTAAAAGTGCTAATTTTTCATATTTTATACACATGCTATAATGATACTTTTTAACATTATTTAAATTTGACACCTCTCACATTATATATTTATTACTGTTATTCTGTTTTTATTGTAATAAATTGTAGTCAATATTGTTTTATATGGTATTATTCATAAGTTTGTGATATGTTAGGCAAGTAATTGTCTGTCTGTCTTGATAATGTACAACTTTAGTTCAGCGAAGCATCCAAGAAATAATTTCATTGTACTTGGAAGTAATTAATTTCTGTAATTTATTTTCATTAAAAAAGTAAGGGATTACTCTTAATTTTTCAGTAATTGAATTAGTTACTTCTGATGTAATTGTGTTAAATGCTGTACAGACTCTAGAACAACTATATAAAACAATAGTGAAATTTAACATCTAATGTTAAAATACATGTTTTCTAATTTAATGCTGCCCGATTCAATTCTTGACTAATTTCTTTGATTTTATATGATTTATTTGAGAGAATCAAAAGAACAGTTTCATGTCTATTCTTGTATTTTTCATCTGGTCGAGGTTGATCAGGATTTTAGAAAGCAATAAGTCTTAAGTAATGCAATTACTTTTCATAAAGGTAATTAGCACAGTAATCTAATTACACTGTAGAAGATGTAATTAGTAGTTTGTAATTAATTACTTTTTAGAGTAACTTGATCTACACTGCATATATGTCAGTAAACTTTGGCTCTCTGATGTTACACATCTTTAGTTTCTACTATGTGAAACCGTTTTTCGAAGAATTACAGAATATCAGAGGCAGTCTTTCACCAATCACATGTAGGTTTATACAGGTTTAACAGATATCAGATATTAACAACTACTGATCTGAACAGCCGTAGGAATTATAGGATGGATGTAAATTATTTACAATTTGACTACATGTGCTGTAAGAGATGTTATAATACCACACATGAAATGTTACACTTGACAAACAGCAGTGAAACTACAGCTTAGTGATGGGTCGTTCATGAACGATTCGTTCATTAGAGTGATGCGTTCATTGCGCAACCTCCATTTGTTACGTGAAAACCGCATAGGCTCTGTACAGGAAACTGAAATTATTAGGTCTTATGGGCTGTGTCTCATTTGGAAGGCTGTATGCTAGGTAGGATTTTGGGGCTTTTGTCGGCGATCTCCACAAAACTGTCGGCGGGCGAAAATCGGGCTTAACATTGTGTAGTTTCACTGCCACATTCACCCTTCATGATAGGAATGAACTTTGATGAAATCACCAAAAACCAAAACAAGAGACATTTTAGTTTTTTGAACAAAATAGGACAAACCATAAGTAGTCCAATACGAGTCAAAACGCCCATACATTGGATGTTTAGAAATAACAAATGTTTTGGAACCCAACACATTTGTCAGTAACCTGGCCGGATGGTCAGAGGTAAAAACGCAATTAGATCCGTTTCCATGAGAGGGATCGTTCAAAAAGAAAATTGTCAAAAGAATTCATTGACGAAGCCAATTGGCTAGCACGCACGATCTGCCAGGAATAAAAATGGAATAAGAAGCCAAATCCAAGAAATTAAGATCACAAGAAAAAGGGAAAGACGGTTAGATAACGTTAAAATGAACACTAGATTTTAAATGGGCTATCCCACAAATGTTCAGACATATGTCATATGCTCTGCCTTTTTCAGTATACCTTTATCGCCTATGATCCAGCCATTGTTCGCATTCACCTATGGGGGCCAACAATATCCACAAACGAGATTGCCACAAGGGTACAGAGATTCCCCGGCTGTCTTCTCATCTGTTGTGCACTGTGCATTACAGGATGTGAAACTGCCTCATGCCTGTTCCAGTATGCCGACGATATCCTGTTTACTGCTGAAACATCAGAGGATTGCAGAAAAGCATCAATTATAATTGAAGCTACAGTGGGTCAAACAAAAGGTTGAATACCTTGGACATGTGCTAACAAAGGGGACTGTACGCATGTCTGCAGATCGAATCAAGACAATTCAACACTGAACAATGATGATGCAATCCAATCGACTGCATAATTTGTTGGTTCAGGGCACTTTCAAGCATGACTCACATGATTGTACGAAGAGAATACAGGTTTCTACTGCATGCAGTCTGGATGTTTCTGCATCTGGCTCATGCTATAAACCAAATGACAATGTGTACTGGTGTGGTTATGCAATTACAGAGCTACCCAATCAAATTATTGAAGCATACTCATTACCATCCAAATCAGCACAAGCTGCTGAACTAGTAGCGTTAACAAGAGCCTGTCAATTGACAAAGGCCAATGCATAAATATATATACAGATTCAAAGTATGCATTTGGGGTAGTGCACGATTTTGCAAAATTATGGGAAGAAAGAAATGATAAAACTTTGGATTGAAAACCAGTATTGCATAACAATGTAGTAGCTGATTTGATTAAAAAACCACAGCTGACTTCCAAATTAGCAGTAATCAAAGTGGCAGGCCATGCCACTGGTGACACACAAGCAAAGGGCATCAGGCTTGCAGATGAAGTAGCAAAGTGGGCAGCAAAATAAGTAATTCATAGCCCACACATAGGTGAATGGGATACCAAAGTGGGCATTGTTCCAATGATGCATTCCACTTTTACTAGTGATCTAGACATAAAAATATTACAAGACAACCCAACACCACAAGGCATAGAGCATTGGGGAACCAATGAGGTATCAGATGATAGAGGACTGCTAAAAGACAAACAAAAATGATTGGCACTACCAAAATCAGCTATAGTGCTGTTGTGCAGACATTATCATGGCATCTCACATATTTAAAAAAAAAAGGAGATACAGACGATCAATGAATGAATTATATTGCATTGCAAATGTGAGAAAAACAGTTTTTAAAAACACTTTATTTGTAGACACGTGCTTAGTGTGTGCACAAAATAACAGAACAATAAAAGATAGGTTGAATAAGGCATGGGTAGATACACTTCCAGAGCAACAGATATACTACCAGCAGTCTTAACAGAGATAAGAATGACTCCATCAGCAACAACAAGACTGTCTCCATTTGAAATACTAATGGGTAGGCCTTTCCCCCCAAAGGTCGTGCGTGCTCTTTGTCCACAGGTGATTTGGAGGTGGCAGTAGAACATTAAGTGGTTCCCTTGTCAAAACATTGAATAGTCATAAATGGTGATGTTTCTCTTTCTCTCCCTATGCCCACAGAAAAATGCATTCACCCATTTGTTCCAAATCAGCAGGTCCTAGTAAAGTGTCTGAAACCAACAAAGCTCTGTGAGCACAAGTATCTGGGTCCAACAACGGTTCTGGCGGTAACCAGGACAGGGGTACTGATAGATCTGCAACCACAGTGAATACACGCAAGCTGCGTGAAGCCTGCACCTTGGGAGAGCCTGGCTATTTCTAAAGCGAAAGATGAAAGTACTGGAGGAGCTGAACACGCAGCGCCAGTGCCTAACCAGGAACTTGAGAATTAGAAGGGACGAAGACGTGGATGGATGAGACATGGATAGATGATGCTGACGCACCACATACTGTACCTATGCTACCAATTTGTGGTCGAAACTAGCTAACTACTGCCAAAAAACATGGGAAAGAAAGGTAGTTGTAAAAAACGCATGCATATGCTGCATAGTGCGCCTACACCAGCGGTAAAGGTATACTGCTCTGCTGGAATTGTGGATAGGTAGATGTGCCATGGTAGAATTCATTGACCACACCATGGTGGTCTGAGCTATTGAGAAAAGAAATGTGGTATAATGGCACTTTTCCACTGCACGTTACCGTTTGACTCGCCTCAACTGTACTCGCTTTACTTTTCTGAGCTTGCATTTCCACTGCAGTTTAGTGCCTCCTCAGCATGGGTGGGATTATAGGCTGATCATCATAGTTGCGCCGCCTCTACTAGCCTAACATCATCTTAAAACACAAACTGACCAAAACAATAACACAACCGCTAGCTGTTATCTACTAGCTCATTTTGCTGCATAAGCTGTGGTTGCATGGTGATTTTACAACAGTTAAATTGACATGGTTGTTTTAGAAGCAAGCTTCCAGTAGCTGGTCAACTAAATAATGTGAGTCCCACGCACTCTCCCTCCCATTGCTCGCCAGTCTAGATGGGGTCCATTTGGTCGAACCACTTCCACTTTTCCTTGATGGTTCTTTTTTTAGCTTTTCCCTACACTATTGGTTTGTCCGGTGGTAGCCGTGTGCAGCCAACATCCGAGACACTTCCTGAGAGACTTTTTCGTTTCGCTCATCGCTAACGAGTGGACCGTCTGCACCTCGTTTATTGACCACGGCATGGTTTTGCACACGTTTCTTTTTTCACAATTCGAAAGTCGTGTAAACAAATGATACTGCTATCGCTGGTACTAACTTTAAAACTAGAGGGTTGATTTCACGTGTCGGAAATCCAGTGACACTGGTAGTGACGATTCTCCCTGACCAATCAGTGATCTGCAGGATTTTGACGTCACATTTAGTATCGGCTCGGCTCGCTTAAACCTTGACTGAGGTGGTACTAAAAAAAGTATCAGGTTATCAGAAAACCCCAAAAAAGCGAGCAGAGTCAAGTTGAACCGTGCAGTGGGAAAACCCCATAAGTAAACCCAATACCACACAGAGAGAACACAGATAGATTATGGACAGGAACAGATACATTTCTTGGAGTGGACTTGACAGCGAGAGAAAATATAGATGATGTCAAAGACTTCAAGGTTAAAAAAAAATAAATAAATTGGAATGCTTTAATACCTATAGGAGTAATTTTACTTGTTATAGCATTACCGATTTGTTATGTGATTCCACGTGCTAAAGCATTGTTCGATAGGACCATTGATAATGTTTTGAATGCTAATTACGCTCTGATAAACATTGAAGCTGCTGATAGAGATGGTTATGGGACACATTGGGAGGAATATGATGGTAATGAGTAAAGATAGAAAGTAAGGGAATTGATTTTTGAATAGCCATCTGAGGAACATGTCTCTTCAAGAAAAAATTGGGCAATGTGAGAAATAGGCCTCAGATGGAACAATGTGACCTTTTATGCTGATGCTTGTGTAACGAGCATATAATTAAATCGGATGATTTAGTGATTCCATTTGTCATGACCATATATAGGCTTCCTCTTATTCTGTGGACTCTACGTAGACTAAGGGGAGTCTGCGCACTCTGCTGCTTCCCAGCTTGCGTGAACTCTCACAGAGGTAGGTTGCATGCGAAGGGTGGTCAATTAGTTAATTATATTCTTAATATAATTAATAACTCTCCGGGTAACTCTTTGTGTTTAAGACAATGAGTTTATGGTAATGGAGAAAGTTCGAGGTGGGGGGTGCAACCAGCCTTGTGTGACAAGAACCATATAAACCCCTTGCTTGCTTTTAATACATTTAAGAATGGTTTGTGACATATCTTTAGTTTCTACTATGTGAAACCGTTTTCGAAGAATTACAGAATATCAGAGGCAGTCTTTCACCAACCACATGTAAGTTTTTACAGGTTTAACAGATATCAGATATTAACAACTACTGATCTGAACAGCCGTAGGAATTATAGGATGGATGTAAATTATTTACACTTTGACTACATGTGCTGTAAGAGATGTTATAATACCACACATGAAATGTTACACTTGACAAACAGCAGTGAAACTACAGCTTAGTGATGGGTCGTTCGTGAACGATTCGTTCATTAGAGTGATTCGTTCATTGCGCAACCTCCATTTGTTACGTGAAAACCGCATAGGCGCTGTACAGGAAACTGAAATTATTAGGTCTTATGGGCTGTGTCTCATTTGGAAGGCTGTATGCTAGGTAGGATTTTGGGGCTTTTGTCGGCGATCTCCACAAAACTGTCGGCGGGCGAAAATCGGGCTTAACGTGTAGTTTCACTGCCACATTCACCCTTCATGATAGGAATGAACTTATCACCAAAAACCAAAACAAGAGACATTTTAGTTTTTTGAACAAAATAGGACAAACCATAAGTAGTCCAATACGAGTCGAAACGCCCATACATTGGATGTTTAGAAATAACAAATGTTTTGGAACCGAACACATTTGTCAGTAACCTGGCCGGATGGTCAGAGGTAAAAACGCAATTAGATCCGTTTCCATGAGAGGGATCGTTCAAAAAGAAAATTGTCAAAAGAATTCATTGACGAAGCCAATTGGCTAGCACGCACGATCTGCTGGGAATAAAAATGGAATAAGAAGCCAAATCCAAGAAATTAAGATCACAAGAAAAAGGGAAAGACGGTTAGATAACGTTAAAATGAACACTAGATTTTAAATGGGCTATCCCACAAATGTTCAGACATATGTCATATGCTCTGCCTTTTTCAGTATACCTTTATCGCCTATGACCCAGCCATTGTTCGCATTCACCTACGGGGGCCAACATTATCCACAAACGAGATTGCCACAAGGGTACAGAGATTCCCCGGCTGTCTTCTCAGCTGTTGTGCACTGTGCATTACAGGATGTGAAACTGCCTCATGCCTGTTCCAGTATGCCGACGATATCCTGTTTACTGCTGAAACATCAGAGGATTGCAGAAAAGCATCAATTATAATTGAAGCTACAGTGGGTCAAACAAAAGGTTGAATACCTTGGACATGTTCTAACAAAGGGGACTGCACGCATGTCTGCAGATCGAATCAAGACAATTCAACACTGAACAATGATGATGCAATCCAATCGACTGCATAATTTGTTGGTTCAGGGCACTTTCAAGCATGACTCACATGATTGTACGGAGAGAATACAGGTTTCCACTGCATCCAGACTGGATGTTTCTGCACCTGGCTCATGCTATAAACCAAATGACAATGTGTACTGGTGTGGTTATGCAATTACAGAGCTACCCAATCAAATTATTGAAGCATACTCATTACCATCCAAATCAGCACAAGCTGCTGAACTAGTAGCGTTAACAAGAGCCTGTCAATTGGCAAAGGCCAATGCATAAATATATATACAGATTCAAAGTATGCATTTGGGGTAGTGCACGATTTTGCAAAATTATGGGAAGAAAGAAATTATAAAACTTTGGATTGAAAACCAGTATCACATAACAATGTAGTAGCTGATTTGATTAAAACAGCACAGCTGACTTTCAAATTAGCAGTAATCAAAGTGGCAGGCCATGCCACTGGTGACACACAAGCAAAGGGCATCAGGCTTGCAGATGAAGTAGCAAAGTGGGCAGCAAAATAAGTAATTCATAGCCCACACATAGGTGAATGGGATACCAAAGTGGGCATTGTTCCAATGATGCATTCCACTTTGACTAGTGATCTAGACATCAAAATATTGCAAGACAACCCAACACCACACGGCATAGAGCATTGGGGAGCCAATGAGGTATCAGATGATAGAGGACTGCTAAAAGACAAACAAAAATTATTGGCACTACCAAAATCAGCTATAGTGCTGTTGTGCAGACATTATCATGGCATCTCACATATTTCAAAAGAAAAGGAGATACAGACGATCAATGAATGAATTATATTGCATTGCAAATGTGAGAAAAACAGTTTTTAAAAACACTTTATTTGTAGACGCGTGCTTAGTGTGTGCACAAAATAACAGAACAATAAAATATAGGTTGAATAAGGCATGGGTAGATACACTACCAGAGCAACAGATATACTACCAGCAGTCTTAACAGAGATAAGAATGACTCCATCAGCAACAAGACTGTCTCCATTTGAAATACTAATGGGTAGGCCTTTCCCGACCCCTTGGGTCAAAGGTCGTGCCTGCTCTTTGTCCACAGGTGATTTGGAGGTGGCAGTAGAACATTAAGTGGTTCCCTTGTCAAAACATTGAATAGTCATAAATGGTAATGTTTCTCTTTCTCTCCCTATGCCCACAGAAAAGCCCATTCACCCATTTGTTCCAAACCAGCAGGTCCTAGTAAAGTGTCTGAAACCAACGAAGCTCTGTGAGCACAAGTATCTGGGTCCAACAACTGTTCTGGCGATAACCAGGACAGGGGTACTGACAGATCTGCAACCACAGTGGATACACGCAAGCTGCGTGAAGCCTGCACCTTGGGAGAGCCTGGCTATTTTAAAAGCGAACGGTGAAAGTACTGGAGGAGCTGAACACGCAGCGCCAGTGCCTAACCAGGAACTTGAGAATTAGAAGGGACGAAGACGTGGATGGATGAGACATGGATAGATGATGCTGACGCACCACATACTGTACCTATGCTACCAATTTGTGGTTGAAACTAGCTAACTTTACAGCCAAAAACATGGGAAAGAAAGGTAGTTGTAATAAACGCACGCATATGCTGCATAGTGCGCCTACACCAGCGGTAAAGGTATACTGCTCTGCCGAAATTGTGGATAGGTAGATGTGCCATGGTAGAATTAATTGACCACACCATGGTGGTCTGAGCTATTGAGAAAATAAATGTGGTATAATGGCACTTTTCCACTGCACGTTACCGTTTGACTCGCCTCAACTGTACTCGCTTTACTTTTCTGAGCTTGCATTTCCACTGCAGTTTAGTGCCTCCTCAGCGTGGGTGTGATTATAGGCTGATCATCATAGTGTAAACAAATGATACTGCTATCGCTGGTACAAACTTTAAAACTATTGAGTTGATGTCACGTGTCGGAAATCCAGTGACACTGGTAGTGACGATTCTCCCTGACCAATCAGTGATCTGCAGGATTTTGACGTCACATTTAGTATCGGCTCGGCTCGCTTAAACCTCGACTGAGGTGGTACTAAAAAAAGTATCAGGTTATCAGAAAACCCAAAAAAAGCGAGCAGAGTCAAATTGAACCGTGCAGTGGAAAAGCCCCATAAGTAAACCCAATACCACACAGAGAGAACACAGATAGATTATGGACAGGAACAGATACATTTCTTGGTGTGGACTTGACAGCGAGAGAAAATATAGATGATGTCAAAGACTTATTGAAATGGTTAAAAAACAAATCAGTAATGCTATAATTTTTTTTATGTGATTCCACGTGCTAAAGCATTGTTCGATAGGACCATTGATAATGTTTTGAATGCTAATTACGCTCTGATAAACATTGAAGATGCTGATAGAGATGGTTATGGGACACATTGGGAGGAATATGATGGTAATGAGTAAAGATAGAAAGTAAGGGAATTGATTTTTGAATAGCCATCTGAGGAACATGTCTCTTCAAGACAAAATTGGGCAATGTGAGAAATAGGCCTCAGATGGAACAATGTGACCTTTTATGCTGATGCTTGTGTAACGAGCATATAATTAAATCGGATGATTTAGTGATTCCACTTTTCATGACCATATATAGGCTTCCTCTTATTCTGTGGACTCTACGTAGACTAAGGGGAGTCTGCGCACTCTGCTGCTTCCCAGCTTGCGTGAACTCTCACAGAGGTAGTTTGCATGCGAAGGGTGGTCAATTAGTTAATTATATTCTTAATATAATTAATAACTCTCCGGGTAACTCTTTGTGTTTAAGACAATGAGTTTATGGTAATGGAGAAAGTTCGAGGTGGGGGGTGCAACCAGCCTTGTGTGACAAGAACCATATAAACCCCTTGCTTGCTTTTAATACATTTAAGAATGGTTTGTGACATGTTGTGTCCGTGTATTTCTTCCCACCGGTGAATTCATCTCCTGGTCTTGGGACTTGAGTCTGCGCAGTTGCGATTTCGGGACCAGACCTGCGCAGTAGTGAGCAGAAAGTAAAACCGCGAAATCAAGGCCCCGCCCTCACTCTCGCTGAATCAATCGCAAGTACACGCCCCTGCACTTTTGACTTATGACGGTGTGAAATAATTAATTATAGAAATGTAGATATTACATTTAAAGCTCCAATCTCATCAGTCCTCCGAAGATCACGAAAAAAAGTCAGTTGGTGCTTCAGTGTCTACTTCGCTAAGAGAACCTGTCAATCACAGCTGTCAATCATGATGTCACAGCACCGTTTTTATAGCATCAAATAACTATCTAAAAACAAACTTATTTTGAAAAAAAAAAAACACTTGAAATTACATCAACGTGATAGAAACTACAGTAAATGACAGAAACTATCTTTGGAAAAAAGATATGTGAAGTGTAATTTAATTGTTAAGTTGGTCTCACGTCCCGTTGAATAACATGGGGAGGCGGGGTTTATGACCTATACTATTACCAGTCACCGGGGGGCGATCGAGACGTTTTGGCTTCACTTTTGAGGGCTTGTGCGGCACACTTGGCGGGAACTGCAATAAAAGATAAGACACGCTCTTTCACCTGCTTCTTCTCAACTCTAGTGTAACTTGTGTAAGGTAAAATTTGTAGTACAAAGTATGATTTATGTTACCTCAGAGATTATCTACCCGATATTAAACTAAGGGCTGACGTGTTGTTCTGGCTACACGCGCTAACTTAAGCGCGAGTTAGGGGCCGTTCACACCGACTGTGTTTTATTTTGTGCGTGCGTCTGCGCTGTTTTTCCATAGTTTTCCTATGTAAACGCGCGCTGGACGAACGTCCTGGACTGTTGCACCACGTCTCGTTGTTTCTTCAGTGTCTTTCACTGGACCGGCACATTTTTAGACAAAACGTCAGGTCTCAAAAACGGATGTCGAGACAGGAGCGTTCCGTTTCATTCGGTGCTAGATCGTTTTTAGCGGAGGTATCTAAAGATTTCACGTTCTGAATAATAGGGATTGGCGGATCGATACTTCCGGTACTGGTGTGGTATCAAGAATATCGATCCTCGCATAAAAATATCGATTCTGAAAGTTTTTTTTTTAAACTAGTGATCTTATTAATTAAATAACACGAATATTAATGAATCCTTATATTACAAGCGTCGAATTGGGGAAAAATCCTTAAATTAGCGAATTGTTGCATGTCACCGGAACTACCCCCCACCAGAAATGCTAAAATACGTCAGCAGTTAAAAAACAGCATCTGGAGTTATTCACATCAGGTAATGACAAACCTTGACGTGAAATGTATTTTAAAGGCTTATTTAAATTCAGAGTTGTTACAATTGTTTAATCCTCGTTATTAAACGATACCCTTATGAAAACTTACCATGGATTTACTGTAGTAATATTATATTAATCACGACTGTAGTAACCATGTTTTTTTTCTTCTTCTTTTTTATGGCAGGGTTTTGATAAAATTAACCATGTTTTTACTACAGCGTTAGTGTAGTATCCATATGGTAACATGGTTTTATTTATAGTAACCATATAATAATATCTATGGTTCATTTTGAGGTTTTATATGTGGCTTATACTAACTCATTTTTAATGGTTAAATAGCGCAGTTCTGTTTCTGTTCAGAGATGATGAAGTACAGAAAAACGTTGCCATGGTGTTTTATTATTTTAAACCGGATGTACGTGAGCAGTTGTTGTATATAATACAAACAAGAGTACATTTACACATTTTAGACCATTAGACCAAAACAAGTGTATTGATGCATGTGGCTAGAGTCTTTTTAGAGTCAATATTTTTGCTTATTGATATTATGCTTTTATTTTATATCATCTTTGACAAGAATTGTAAAGCTAACAGAACTACTCCGCTGCAGAGATAGACCTGTTACATCTCTCATCTCCACCTCTCTCGAGTGCCACCTAACATATACAGGTATTTTCTCTGCCATCTGAATCAGTCAATTGGTATTATTTTTGGTAATACATATAATAATAATAATATTATAAAATTGTAATTATAATATATATATAATATGAAAATATATTATAATTTAGTATACATTCTGTTTTCAATATACATCATAACTAATTATGCAGCACTGTTATCTTTCATAATTTAATCTGTTAACATTTTCAATACATATTGTCAACTTTAAACAGGCATTTTTAAGGTAACTGATAAGTTTTTACTTGAGATATTTCACACAAAAATTTAAATTGCCACCACTTACCTTCATGCAGTTGCAAACCTGTATGACTTTCTTATTTCAGTGGATATCAAAAAGAGATATTAGGGAGTTTCAGTCACCATTCACTTACACTGAATGAAAAACAAGATCCAGTGACTGAATGGTGATTGAGACTAAACGTTTTTATTAACTTTTTCCATGGCAGAGATAAATTCATACAGACTCAAGGGTGAGCAGTGAAGACAGTCAGCTCTGTTGATGGTGTCAACTAGAGCCCTCGGAATTATTTTTCAACATGTAATCCGATAAATATGTACTTTTTACGCATGGTTTTTGCCACCATGTCCATGTTTGACATAAGCGGTGATGTTGCCAAAGTAGTGGTCTATTGCGTCACGTCTTGCTGGAAAGTAAAGACTGACTAAAGAGAAGGGTCACAATATAGGCTACATACTTATACACAATATCAAGTGTACTGAGACATAATTGAACATCTCGGTTACGTACGTAAACTAGGTTCCCCGAGACGAAGGGAAGGAGACACTGTAGTGCTAGCCACACTACAAAATCTCATAGTTCTTTGAGGTGTGAGCGATATGCTCTTTGCCCCTCAGTCCGAAAATTCTGAGGAATGGTGTTTGCGCATCTGCTTTTATAGCGGACAGCTTTACGCCTAAAAGGGCGGGGCTCAAACACAAAAAAATTGCTACTGTGGGTTTACTGTAGAGAAATAATGGTTATTTTTTGTAAGGGCATGTTTGTTTTTGTGAAAAGTATGGTTTTAAAAATCATACTTGTTCCATAAATTAATAATCATTGTTTTAATGTAGTAAAACTGTTGTAACAATTTTATTTTTTTGAATAACGATTTATTATTATCAATCAATAAAGATGAATAATTTTACCATAGTTTTTTTTTCTTGTATTTTTAATTTTACTACAAATGTCATGGTTCAACTATAGTTAATGCTGAAAAACAGTGGTCAGGTAGATAATGATTCAGGCCTAAGAAGCCATACTCTTTAGATAATTGGTCAATGTATACATCTAGTCTGAGTGAATGAGAGCGTTTTTTTGTGTATGTGTTCATCTATATTTAAAAATTAAAGCAATATGTTTTAATGTACCTTGATTTGAAACAAGTCCAAAAATCTTATAAAAATGAGTTTGACTTTGATGTTCTTTGATATTGGTGGATAAATACGTCTGTCAGTGATTTACAAATCTTCTAAAGCAATACAATAGTTTTGTTTAAGTCAATTGACTGAAAATGTGTTTCTCCACAGTTCTCTCAAAACCCATTCACTATTGCATAATTTCAATAAATGGCATGAAGTTTAATGTGAATGTGTGTCATGAACGGTTGTGATGCAGCAATTTTTTATATATACTATTCAATACAGTTTACATTTTGATATTTGCTATTCTTGCAGGAAAAAATGGATCATATGATTAAGACAGAAGAGAGGACTGTAAAAATTGAACTGCCAAAGGTTTGTTGCATAAAAACATATTTAAAACTGATGTACATTTTTTGGTGTTAAAGTATTTTTTCTTATCCCAGCTTAAAATGCAAACAACTATAATTAAGCCATTTGTAGGTTAATTTTCTCAAACTGTAAACTGTGTCTCTATGGTGCTATATAAACTCCTCTGTGTATTTTTAAGCAGCCCGTCCAGTCCAAATTAACTCAACCAATGATGTGAGTTCAGAGCTTATTCGTAAAATTGAGTAAACAGTAGCTGCTTTTCTTCCATCAGGCCAAACTGTCTTGTTGCAAAAACATCCCATTCCGTACCTCTCATTGGCATGGTTACGGTTTCTTTTTCCACTGTGGTGCTGCAAAATCAGGATTAGAATGCACTGACTGGACATGTGACCAATCATGAGTCCCCAGATCACTACAAGCATTCCCCCAGCATGGTTCTCTGTCATTGGCTTACTGTGCTGAGAATTCCATGCTGGGAGCGGTTTGTAATTGATCCGTACCGAACCATGCTTAAGTGGAAACGCTACTGGAACTGTTTCTAACGGTGCTCCGACCCGTCTGGCCCGATTGTAGAAAAGCACTTTTTGCAATTTAATACGGTGGTGCTAGTGGCCCAGAAATTACACGCTTAAGCTTTAAGTGTGCTAACCAAAGACAAAGCATCCTGTCAGCTACTCTAAAAATCCGTAGAATCTTTTCTTAGATTGACATTCTAAAAGTTCTGATTGCATGTCAATAAATTGCATGTTTCAATAAATTAGGTAAATATACCTGTTTAATACAAATATCCTGACAGATTAGATTGGGTAGTGTCTCGTTGCCTCGCAAGGACACCAGAGTGTAGTTATAACTTATAATGTCAGTTTTTGAGAATATGGGACTCGTGAATACACAGTCAAACGTATAGGTGCCTAGTGTGAACAGATTTCTTCATGTATAGCGGGTAATGAGAGTCACAATTCATCAGAAAATCGAATCATTTTCCTCTGAATAATTGTACTCACATGAGAGGCCTTGATATCATTTATTGAATTGTGTCTTTCTTCAACTTCAACTGGCAATTTAATGCCCCAGATATCGATTTCTTTAAAAAAAAACTAGCAAATTTCAGGGGGTCCTGGGTAGCTCAGCGAGTACTGATCCTGAATACCACCCCTGGAGTCATGAGTACAAATCCAGGGCATGCTGAGTGACTCCAGTCAGGTCTCCTAAGCAACCATATTAGCCCAGTTGCTAGGGAGGGTAGAGTCACATGGGGTAACCTCCTTGTGGTCGCTATAATGTGGTTCGATCTCGGTGGGGTATGTGGCGAGTTGTGCGTGGATGCCGCGGAGAATAGCGTGAAGCCTCCACGCTTGCTACGTCTCCGCGGTAACGCGCTCAACAAGCCACGTGATAAGATGCACAGATTGACGGTCTCAGACACAGAGGCAACTAAGATTCGTCCTCCGCCACCTGGATTGAGGCATGTCACTACACCACCAGGAGGACTTAGAAAAGTTACTTTTTACCAGGCCATCGTCATTTTTGGTACTTTTTAAATGCTATGTAAAGAAATGACAAATTTAGCCTTGTCCCAGACCTCATACTTTCAATATTAAACTATGAAAGTCCCTTAAAAATACAAATTATTACATCTATAAAACAAAAAAACTTTCAGTATATAATTGTGTAACATTTTTCAAAAACGATGACTTCATTTTGGAAAATGACATAAGTAATTTTTCCACCACACCACAATTTTGTCCCTAATTAACTTTTTTCAAAAGTTAGTGTACTTCAGTGTTGGGTAGGTTTCTCAAAATCAGCTACAAATGAATAATTCTCTAAAAAATGTAATCAGATTACTTTACTGATTAATTCACCTTACAAAAGTAATCACATTACTAATTATTTTACTTGTAAGTTACTTTCTAAAATTGCTTTTCCTAGAAAAGTCTTTTTACAATAATTAATAATACATTTATGTTACACAACTTTTTGAATTAACCGTAGCAAGACAAAGAGGTCACATTTTATTTAAAAAAAAAAAATGTCATTGCCATCACCATCATTTCCAAAACTGATTTAACACAATACAGTATTTAAGATGTGGTGGGAATTTTTATGACTTAAATGACAAATTACATGAATCTCCTGTGATGCATGTACATACACTGTTGGACATTGTTGATAGCCTATAGTAGAGATAGTAATAGTAGTATGCCATTTTGAACTTGGCCAATGTTTGTTTTTGTTGTTTTATTTTCTCTAAATTTAACAGGGAGCAGATGGAAAAGGACAAACTTTCCAGTTTTGTTATGAAAAGGAGGTATGTTCAGTGCCTTGCGGTGGATCCATGACTGTGCTTAATGCTCTGAATACAAGCCAAATTTTCCAAAGAATTACAAAAAAACCCAAGAACATGAATAAAGAAATACTTATCCAAAGAAGATCCAAAGAAGTTCCTAGAGCTGCTGTGAAGATTAATTTTCCCTGCTGCCTTTTTGAAGAAGATGAGATTGTTGATGTAAGTTTCATCAAAAATGATGAAAAAGCTTCTACAGAAGCGAAAACAGCTGCAGCTATTTCATGCCCAAGTACACCTGAAAAGTTAGTCACCTTCTTTATTAAAAAGAATGGAGGCGAGAAAATAAGACGCTTACTAAAGAGCAACGCCCTGATGAAAACTGTTGACTACGTTTGCGTTTATGCATTCAAAGAGGAGAAACTGAAAACTGCTCTGAAGCACGATGGACGATTTATCAATGCCATATTCAGGAAACACTGTGCGCTATTGGAGTTAAATACCCAGATAAACTATGAAATGTCACACAAGGTAGAACATCTCAATGGAAAGGTTTTCCAGGTAGTCGTTATTAGTGACATCAACCAGCCAGATAGCCAAGAGGATTACACACCTGCCGACACTGAATCTAATGTAGCTCCAGAAAATGCTTCCCAAGATAATCTGTCGGCACAGAATCACAATAAAACGGAGCAAGAAAAACCTCAAAATGGAAACACAAAATCTTCTGCAAAAAGTCTTAAAGTCCTAGAATCCATTCCAAACTCTGAAGAGATTAAAAAAATTCTGTGTGATCAGTTTAAGGATTTACTGAAAACGCTAAAAGAGCGGGAGAATCTCAGGGACAACTTGCAGGTCCAGAAGTTCTTCAGAGCTGAATATGATAAAAGTGTTCAGAGCTTCTCTGAGGTGAAGAAGGTGAAGCAGCTTATGGGGCTATCTGACTCTGTATGTCTGATTATGGTGAAGGGGTCTGCTAGAGGAACTGGCTTCTTACTATTCGACAGATTTATCCTCACCAATGCACACGTTATCAGGGAATTTGACCCTTTTACAAAAAAGCTTTCGAAGACCTTCACAGCAGTCTTTGGATATGAAGATGTGGAATTTAAGGAGACCAAGAGTCTATCAATCAAGGAACATTTTGTAGCGTGCTATCATGGAATGAATGACACAGGCATGCATCTTGACTTTGCTCTTCTTGAATTGAGCATTGATGAAAGGATCGGCTGTCCTGAATTGCTGAGTCGTTGCAGCCACGGCCCTACTCCCAACAGAGGTGGGATCTGCATTGTGGGACATCCAGCAGGTGGTGTTAAGAAAATGGACCCCTGCTTCATCATTGAGAGAGAGAATCGAAAGGCGGCGGTGAATAAACACAAATCGGAGAATGTCGAATTAATTCATGTTATGACAAAACAGAGTATTGATCAGAAATGGGAGTTTAGAGAACCTGAAAACCTGATGACTTATAACACTTGTTTTTTTCATGGATCGTCTGGCTCTCCAGTGTTTGATGAAGACTGCTATCTGATTGGTATGCACACCGGTGGCTATGATTACAAAGGACATGGAGGTAAAACTAGGAGCGTTATAGAGTATGCCTATTCCATGGAGCCCATCCTGGAAAGTATTGTCAAAGAAGTCGAAAAAAGTGGGAGATTTGACATCTTAAATTTACTGTCTGAATTTAAATCGGGCAATGATGTGGAAATGACAGAAGAACCACAAAACCAGGAAGACTGAATATGAGAAACGGGACAGTGTCCAGAAAGAAGCCACTCACACATTTCAATGTCCATCTCTTTGGAAGGAAATATCAAACTCATGTTTTTATTACATTACATATATTTACACATGTATCTATGAATGTATTTTTCATACAGTACAGTTTCATTCAATTATGTGTTGGATTATAAGTGGTATGACCATTAGAAATTTCTAGGCTAATACTTCAAATCCTTATAAATGTGCTTGACTTATTGCAATACGTTCTCCATTTCCATGCATTGACAAATGGTCTTTGATTTATCCTGTGTTAAGAATGCAACACATTTTACTAGATATCTTCCATGTTTTACTTTTTGCTACTTAGAAATACATCTGTACCCATATAATCTTGTATTTTATCATTCCATTTTTTTGTTGCCGTTTATGCCACATTTGCACTATATAATCATGCTTGACCATTTTTGGCCTTTTTTTTTTGTCAATTTTTTTAATAGATTTATTTTTATTGATATGAAAATGTCTCATTACACCTCTGAAGGAGGCTCACAGATTTATGTACAATGAATCTATTTGACAGACGAGTGATCTAATATGAGAAACATGCAATAAAATGTGTATGTCTACTGCAACTATTGTGGATTGTTTTTGAGAATACAAGGAAGCCTTGAACACTTATATTTTAACATTCATCAAGTTGAATTATACCATTACACTTTAAAGGTTATTTTTAAATAGTGGATTCAAAATGTATTCAGACCCTTTCATTCATGCTTGTTGCAGCATTATGCTAAAATACTTTAAATTATTATTTGTTTCACATCAATCTACACTCCATACACCATAATGACAAAGCAAAAAACAGATTTATGATAACTTAGCAAATTTATAAAAAAAAAAAAAAGAGTGAAATATCACATTAACATAAGTATTCAGACCCTTAACTCAGTACTTCGTTGAAGCACCTTTGGCAGCGATTACAGCCTCAAGCAGGGCCGGACTGGGATACAATTTCAGGCCGGGAAATCCTACACCCATCCAGGCCATCCTATGCACCCAAATAAAATTTAGAAACACGGACAACCTTGTTTTTTCCCCTAAATTACATTTATTTCACAGTATGACCATAACATAAAAACATAAACCACCAACCTAGAAGTAAAGCAGTCCTAATATCAAATGGGTCTGCACATAACGTACATACAAGCATTTACTCTAGAAGTCCAAAGCTGTTTCTACCTCTCTACTTCTCACTCATAAGTGTATATAAAAAAAGGAAATTTGTATTACCTTATTAAATGTATGCATCATCTTTCATGTCAAATTCTTACATTTGATCAATAAATGCAGTTATAATAATAAGACACTATAGGGCTATTACCCATCAAATTAAAAAATGTGCACTGCAATAAATAATGTTATGAGATTGATCTTTAAATAAATGTTTGAATATAAAAAAAAGGCAATACTTAAACATTAAACTAAACCGCCAATAGGTGGCGGCAAGTGACCGTCTTAATTAGTGAGTCATTCATACAAAAGATTCGTTCAAAACGCTGAATCATTCAGTAACAAAACACTGCTGTAGCTTTCCTTTGGAACTATTTTAGTCGGTGAAATAGAACAAAAACAGTTAATATGATTTGTGTCTAAAATGTAAGTAACTTAATAATAAATATTAACTACGCTACTTGTTTATTGAACAATAAATTCAATGTAACATTTTCAATCGTGGTAATATTCAGCAAAACAGCTCCCTTAGTTGTGTTATGTTAAACTAAATCATGTTATAAATAAAAAAAATTTTTTTACCTCAGTACATTTCTTCTGTGAGTTTTCTGTGTGCACTCATTTGTTTTGATTTCTCCACGAATGTAACGTTAGACGGGCGCTACCGCTAACATTTGCTAGCAGTTCAATACTAATTTAACGAAGAAAAAAAGTACAGTATTTACAGATGAAACTGACCTGCACTTGAAGCCCTGAACAGGTCAGTAATTTTGCAAGATTTTGCTGCTTCTTCTTGGAGTGCTCTCTTTTTTTTTGTCCTTTCCCTCTCTGCTCCACCTGGCCGTTTTCTCTCCATCATCATTTTCTGTTTAACCGTTTGTCTGAGGCGTAAAGTCGAATCGTAGCCTTGGCAGTCAAGACTAACAGATTCATGATTTTTTATTTATTTATTGTTATTAATATTAATAATAATTTTATTGATTGACGAATTCAAAAATGATCACTGGTAAAGGTAGTAATATAAAATAATAATAATAAAAAAAAAAAAACGCTGGCTGGCAGCGGGATAACTTAGTCGTCCAGGCCAGCGGGAATTGTCCCGGTGCTCCCGATGGCCAGTCCGGGCCTGGCCTCAAGTCGTTTTGGGTATGATGCTACAAGCTTTGCACACCAGGATTTGGGGATTTTCTTTCATTCTTCTCTGCAGATCCTCTCAAGTTCTGTCAGGTTGGATGGGGACTGTCAGTGGACAGCCATTTTCTGGTCTCTCCAGAGATGTTCAATTGGGTTCAAGTCTCTGGCTGGGCCACTCAAGAACATTTCACAGAATTGTCCCTAAGCCACACTTGTGTTGTCTTGGCTGTGTGCTTTGGGTTACTGTCCTGTTGAAAGGTGAACCTTTGGCCCAGTCTGAGGTCCCAAGTGCTCCGGACCAGGTTTTTATTAAGGATATCTCTGTAATTTGCTGTGTTCAGCTTTCCGTCAATCCGGACCAGTCCCCAAGTCCCTGCTGCTTAAAAACACCCCACAGCATGATGCTAGGACCACCATGCTTCACCGTTGGGATGGTATTGCGCAGGTGATGAGCAGTGCCTGGTTTCCTCCAGACATTACACTTGGAAATGAGGATAAACAGTTCAATCTTCGTTTCATCAGACCAGAGAATCTTCTTTCTCACAGTCTGAGAGTCCTTTAGGTGCTTATATTATGAGTCTTGCACTCAGGAGAGGCTTCCGTCTGGCCACGCTGCCATAAGCCCAGATCGGTGGAGTGTTGCAGTGATGAGTCCTTCTGCAAGTTTCTCCCATCTTCTCCCCCGATTGCTCAGTTTGGCTGGGCGGCCAGCTCTAGGAAGGGCCCTGGTTGTTCCAAACTTCTTCCAATTAAGACTTATGGAGGCCACATGCTCTTGAGAACCTTCAATGCAGCCCAAAAAATTTGTAGCCTTCCCCAGATCTATGCCTCGACAATCCTGTCTCTGAGCTCTACAGGCAGTTTCTTTGACCTCATGGTTTGGTTTTTGCTCCGATATGCATTTTCAGCTGTGAGACCTTATATAGACAGGTGTGTGCCTTTCCAAATCATGTCCAATCAATTGAATTTGCCGCAGGTGAACTCCAATCAAAGTGAAGAAACATCTCAAAAGACGATCCAGAGAAATGGGATGCACCTGAGCTAAATTTCAAGTGTCATAGCAACTATGCGTTTATGTGCAACTGTTTTTCATCTGGTCGAGGTTGATCAGGATTTTAGAAAGTAATTAGTAATGCAAAAGAGTAATTAGTACAGTAATCTGTAGAAGATGGAATTTGAAGTAAATAATTACCTTTTCAGAGTGACTTACCCAACACTGTACATGACTACTAGAGGCATGAAGTAAGATGTTTTTATCCATTGGTTAACTATAAAATCAGGGTTCGAAATTAACTTTTTGGCTCACCGGCCACTGTGGCTAGTATTTTCCAAGGTCACTAGCCACTCAATTTTCACCAGCAACAATCCCCGCCTCGCAATAAGTGATAAAGGTAACTGGAGACTGTAACTGCATGCATTTGTTTGGTTGTTTTATTTGAACGATTATGAGATTAGTTTAGCAGGACACAAGTGTCAGAGGGGGGAAATAGGGACCTTCTTCTAAATGTCTTTGTGTAGACAGAAGAAAGAAAGTCATGCACATCTGAGATTGCATGATGGCGAATTTTCATTTTTGGGTGAATTATTCCTTTCAGCTCAATCAACAGAAACTTGTGACAAATTTAGTTTGATTGGCAGAAATGTGAAGCTTATAATTCATTCTTCTGTTCAAACTCGTTTATTATTTGAGCTGCAAAGTTGTTTAAAACTGAGTTTTACAGTCGTTTGGAGACTACGGCATTATGTCTTCATGGCAGGGATGGATTACCGACCGGGCCAATGGGGCCAGTGCCCAGGGGCCCTTGACTGACCGGGGAGGCCCTGGGCTTTAAGGTTGCGTGATCCAGTTTGGCGACCCCACCCCCGGTCAACAACTTTTGAAGGGGAGGCCTTTGGAGATAATTGCCACAGGGGCCTTTGCAAGTCATAATCCATTCCTGCCTCATGGCAACGCAGTTGTAAAATTGGATATAACTTTACACAGTAAAAGTTGTTAAATTATTTTACCACACTACAATTATGTTTTCAACTTGTGTCTACTTTTGAAACAGTATTTTAATAAAATTCACACCACTGGATATACTTTACTATATCCAAGATTTTGCTTATATTATAAAGAAAAAGAGGGAGGAGTCAAAATTAAGTGGTAATCAACATTATGCCACGAATCCTGCCGACTGAGCCTAACATGTATTAAACCCTTATCCCTTTAAGGTCCCCTTACCTAGAGTTTCATTGTGGTGTTTTGTTGTCAATATCCAGTTGCATGGATAAACTCTTCAAAACACCTAAAAAAATTTTTTTAAAAAAGATAGAGACATTTTACAGACAGGTCAGAACTGAAAACCCATGTCCCTAAAGCATAAGAATAGAGGCTGCAATGGAAGATTGAAAGCTGTGGTGGGTTTATAGAGATGAAGTAGAGGACAACTGCCCTACATTAGACGATCCATTGAATGTCCACCCACTTCTGAAGAGCACTGTTGCCTTCCTGTCTGAACAAAACATATGAAATCTCTCTGAAAAGAATGAAAATCAGGCCCATTTTCAAAGTTTTTTTTCAAAGGGTGATTCTCAAAATCAAACCTTAAATCACGCCACAATACGGGATATTTGCCATTCTTTGAAATAAAGAGGAAAACACATAACTTTGTTTATTTGTTTTATTTTCTATAATACTACATATGGTATAATTCTGTAAGTGTATTAGCATAGTATTAAGAGTCCAGATGCCTGGATACATCTTTATAATTTCCTACACATGTGTATACACACACTCGTCAAGTGTTTATCCTGCGATTATGCCTTAATCCTCATACATAGCTCATTTCTTTCCCCTTTAAACACTGAAAACACAAAGTGGAATCTGCCATGCATATAAAAGGCAATAACATTAATGTAATCTTAATCAATATCAACTTGGATGCTTATCTGATGATATTCATGCACAAGAGAAAAGCTTATATACACACACAATAGTGTTAACTCCATATTTACACCAACTCCTCATACTTTGCAGTGTATTATCCTGTGTGATCACATACGGAAGTCACTCAAATCTGTTCTCTTTTTGTGTTCACAATGAAATTACCACTCTGTAATGAGAAAGTAGCCTTTTGAGATGATTTTGACACTTACACCCTTCAACCAGAGTGTCAATAATACAAAAATAAGCTACTTATCCATTTTCTTCACTATTAAAAACTAATCTGGGCTATGAAATCTAGATAATGCTGAGCTATGTATATTGAACTTGACCGTAAAGCTTTGCCTTACAACACATCACATACATATTTTCATGCATTTAACATTCATACAAAATTAAAAAGATAAACATTAGTAGGTGTCCTAAAAACAAAAAGTAAAGTATGACTGGACAAGTAACAAATTAGTAACCATTTCATTATTCAAAATAATGTGTTTCACAGTAGTGTTTAAAGCTGTAAGCAACATATGCTTGTAGATGCCGACCTATCCCATAATAATCACCCAAAATCCGTTCTAATAATGTTCATCTAATGCCCTTCCAATCCAATGCCAAACAGACACGTTATCAGTTTAAAGACTGCCGTGTAACAATCTTTAAAGTCTCGGAAAGTCAAAACTGACCCCAAATAAACTGGGCCCATTTTGATTTCATGTTGACGTCAACTACTCGGGCTCAGTGTTGCATGCGCGAACAGACCCTATAATGTCCAGATGTGACGTATATAATATTCTTACTGTTCTCACTATGACAGGAGATGCACACAGTGTTCAGGTAAAGGCCTTCACAGTAGTCACACACATAACTAATATATGGATATTAGATTAAGTTCTGGGAAAATCAGGTTGTTGCTAGATGATGTCGCTAAGGCTAGTTAAACAAATAGTGCACCCAAAGATGGAACTTCTGTCATTATTTACTCAAACTCAAGTCTTTCGAAACCCCTATGACTTTCATAATGTCTAAGCGGGTCATTTCCGTACAATGAATGGTGACCACGGCTGTTAAACTAGCTTTTCAATGCAAGAATGAGCGTATTTACATGCACGATCTTACCAAGCCGGCATTAGGTGTTCTTACCGGCTTACGCAATGTGCACAAGTGTTATAACCTGAGAGAAAAAGCAGAGAATAACCTGCTTTTTTTTTTTTTTATAAGTTGATTTTTGGAAGCTATTTGCCATGTAAACGTGCTTATTATTACAGAATAATGTATTTTCAGCATACACAAAGCTATCGTATGGCTTCAGAAAACATGGAATATAGCGATGAGCGCATGATATGAACTAATTTTATGGTGCCCCATCTTCTTTCATTGTGTGGAAGAGAGCAATTGAACATTCTGCATAACATCTCCTTTGGTGTTCCAGAGAAAAAAAAGCCAGTCATTTTGGAATGACATGAGGGTGCATAAATGATGACAGAATTGTAAAATGGTAAAAGGTGCTGTTCTTTGGATAATATGTACATTTAAGCTCCTGAGGCACTGTGGTCATTTTAAAGTCTTTCACAATTTCTTGAAACAAGCAGAGAAGCACACAAATCCTAGACTAATATTTCTACAATCAGCAAATATAATATATGCCCCCCATAAAGTATACTGGTGCACATGGTTGCCAATGTCATATCTAGGTAAATGCTATGCGTTTGTGAGTCCCAGATATATGCAAGTATGAAATGCAAAGATGACGAGACGCTTTACAGATTGTTTGGATAATGCCACTTTCGTTAAATATTACCGACCTTTGAAAAAATAAAAAAAATAATTTTCTTCTGAATTTTTTTGTTATCATCAAGTAACACAGAGTGCATTTACAAGCAAAGATTTCAACGAAAGATTGTACGTTTTCGACTCGTCCCTCGATTATATATATATATATATAAAAATAAAAAAAAGGGATGTTAGAAGTGAATTTATGGGTCTATAAATGTTAAAATATCAATGACATGCCTTCTTTTATTATTTACTGTACATATGTTCCTTGAGGTTTACTTGTAATATTAGTAAAGTTTTTTTCTGCATAAAAAACAGGCATATGCTCCAAACATGATAATTTTGATCAATCGGAAATGCTCGGTTTGGTTCTGCTTCTCCTTTTAAGATTTGACAGAAACGCCTACAGTTATGATTGTCTCTCTGCCATCTCACTGCTCACCGCTACTAGCACAGTTACGGAAGTGTAAAGTAGCCGTTGATGTGTTGTGGAGGCGGTCAGATGCAAATATGTACCACAGTGTGACATCACAATGGAGGAAGTAGAGAATGAGTCGTTTTGGCAGCTCGGTTTCAACAAATGCTCTTTTTGCAGTGAGAAGGAAGTTTTGAGTTCTGAAACTTAGTGTGATTTATAGTACAATGGCCTCTTATGTCAAAAGATCAAGAAAAATTGTATTCCTGATGTCACAACCCCTTTAAAGTAAAGTGCATTTTTTTTAAAACTATAGCCACAGGATGTAAATATGTGATGTTTCAACAGGATTTTAGTTTAATGAAATCACTTTATCTGTGTAAAGTTATATCCAATATTACAAGTTCGTTACCATGATGCAAGCACTTTTATCACTCTAAAATTGTGCAGAACAGAGGTTTTATCAAAATAAAATCATGTTTATATGTATAATGTTTATGTCTTGTACTGTTGAAACAGCGCAGCATTCACTTTCATTGCAAGTTTCATAAAGTAACCGCAGTTTTTGCTTTTTCTTTTTTTAATAATCGATGGACAAGTTCAAAACTTTCATTCCGCAACCAGCATTTTCTTTTAAATAAACGAGGGACAAGTCGAATTACTTTTTCGTGGTAATCACAGTCATGTCAACAAATGCTGTCGATTTAACTTAAAAGATTAGTTCATCCATAAAATGAAAATTCTGTCATTGTTTACTCACCTGTGTTGTTATAACCATATATGACTTTCTATTTCTTACCACAAATGGAGAAATTGTTAAACATTTTGTGCTCAGTGATGTCATACAATGGAATCATTCCAAGCTTCAAAAGAATGAAAAAGTATAATTCAGAAGACTTATAAATTATTCCATGATTGTTATGAAAGCAAATGATGCAGCTTGGTGAGAAAGAAACTAAATTGTATGTATTATTTAGTGAAAATGTTTACGGACCATTGATCTCCTGTGCACGTGTGTTCTTGATAGGGCACGAGAGCAACAGTTCACTCAGCCCTCTCACAAATTGAGGCATTCAAATGAATACTCTGTTTATCTAAAAACAGGCAATAGTGACAACAGAACACAACACAACACAGCTGCACTCAAAACCTGAGAACAAAACTTACAAAACATGTCTGAAGAGTTTGTAGTTGAAGAATTGATGCATTCCTATGTCCAGCCTTATTTTATTATTAAACAGAATACTTGGAAATCAAACAGAAATGTAGAGAAGGCTTCAGGCAGCCACGATCACACCATGTCCTAAGCTGATGGCAAACGACACGCGATAAAAGTAATCGCAAGTCTCCATGTTGATCAGAGTTTTTGTACTAACCAGCTGTGACGCGCTCGTTTTCGGTTTTCGTTACACCTACCAAATATTTTTGTGGAGGTCTCACGCTCTTCAGGTCTGTCACAAATACTCACCGGTTCAGAATGGAGAAGAGGTGACAGACATTCCCGCCTACTCCATCTCTCTCTTTGATTGAGAACTCCCGTTGAAGAAAACAAGGTTGGGCATAGAAATGCATCTATTCTTCGACTACAAACTTTGACATGTTTTGAAAGTTCTGTTCTCTAGTTTTTGCGCAGCTGCGTTGTGTTCTGTTGTCACTATTGCCGTGGTGGACCCGTTTTTAGATAAACAAAATTCGTTTTTGCTTGTGCATCCCATGTCACGAGGGAAGTCATATAGGGTTATAACAACACAGGGGTGAGTAAACAATGACTGAATTTTAATTTTTGGGTGAACTATCCCTTTAACTTGTTTTGAGCCAGGAACATTTCTTAAACAAGCAAGCTGACAATATAAAAGATCACGTAAACATCTTAAGCAATGTTCTTGTATCGGGGAAATGTCAAAAACTGTTTTTGACAGCTTTTACATGTGCATGTCTGTTTACATTTTTATGTCAAGACTGGAGAAAAATCTGATAATTTCATAACCTCATGTAAACGCGGTGTGTCTGTCTGTCCGGTTTTTATAATGAGCTGATTTTTTATAGTTATCAGCATTTCGTTACATGTAAAACACAATGATTAACAGTGATATTATAGCTTAAGGCTGCGTAAGAACTTTCAAATATGAATGCAAAAAGTAGTCAAGAACAAACCCTCAATGCACTGGTTTTGCTCAAACAAAACATTTTCACAGGCACCATTTTGTCCACTTTTTGATCTCCCATGTTTGAGTGATACAACAAAAATAAAATGCTGAAATGCCATAAGAATGTAGAATTTCTGGGACCACTCCAATAACACTAGAAATGTCTAAAACTACTGTTGGTAAAAGACAGGAACACTGTAGTATGAACGGATGCCCCCTAGGAGGTAAACATCAAACGGTTCCGAGCAAGCGTCAGAAGATACAACTACCTCCAGCTCTTCAGTAGTACTTCACCCCTCTGGTCATTAACACAAGTCCCAAACAGTAGTGATGTTTGATTACATAAATTGTGAGTGATATCCAGTAAGGCACCAAACTGAAAAATGTCCTCAAAAGGTGAACAGCATGAATTGAAGTGGAAAAGAAATGTTGAAGTTTTCAAAAATTTCCAGAGAGAAGATTGTGGAACCAGGTGTTGGAAGGCTGCGGTTTCGCCTCTGAAGATTCTGGAAGAAGGAACTGGGATGACGTGACCGATGTAGGGCTGCCAAGTGAACCGCTTAAGAGTCCCACGTCAGGAGAGTCAAGCTGCCTGGAACACTGGGGTTTATAACCCATATTCAAGCTCTCCTCTTGGAAGTCTGGAACAAATTTGAGTTGTGGCTCAGCTGGACCTGCAGCAGACTGCGTCTGTGGTTTGTAACCTCCACTACCGTACGCCCCCTGTGAGGAGGTCGGGCTCTGGAGGCCAGTGTAGGTGATTTCGGTCTGCGTGGAGCCCACAGAGGCAGTTGAAGAACCAGATGAGTCTAAAACCTGGTTACTGTGCGAACGGTCACCAACCACCTGGTTGTAGTATCTCAGGAAGACGGGTTCGTCGGAATCGGTGTCTGCCTCAATGTTTTCATTCTCAGACTCCTCCTCTTCCTCTCGCACCGGAACCAGAACCTTCTTTCTGAATTCCCACTCAGGACCCTCTTCGATGTGGACCAGACTGTGAGGAGAGGGCTTCACATCCAGGGGACCCTAAACCCAAACAACAATCGAGTTAGAGGAGAAGTAAGGAAGAGGTAGAGGAGGGAGAAATTAAACAAAACAAATTATACCTGAGGGGAGGACCAGTCTCCAGATACTTCAGGTCCAGGAATTGTAGGATAAAATGCTTTCTTTACCCTATAATTAAATAAACAATACAAAAAGGTCAACAGGTTAATTGGGATATACACTCACCTAAAGGATTATTAGGAACACCTGTTCAATTTCTCATTAATGCAATTATCTAATCAACCAATCACATGGCAGTTGCTTCAATGCATTTAGGGGTGTGGTCCTGGTCAAGACAATCTCCTGAACTCCAAACTGAATGTCAGAATGGGAAAGAAAGGTGATTTAAGCAATTTTGAGCGTGGCATGGTTGTTGGTGCCAGACGGGCCGGTCTGAGTATTTCACAATCTGCTCAGTTACTGGGATTTTCACGCACAACCATTTCTAGGGTTTACAAAGAATGGTGTGAAAAGGGAAAACATCCAGTATGCGGCAGTCCTGTGGGCTTAAAATGCCTTGTTGATGCTAGAGGTCAGAGGAGAATGGGCCGACTGATTCAAGCTGATAGAAGAGCAACTTTGCCTGAAATAACCACTGCTACAACCGAGGTATGCAGCAAAGCATTTGTGAAGCCACAACACGCACAACCTTGAGGCGGATGGGCTACAACAGCAGAAGACCCCACCGGGTACCACTCATCTCCACTACAAATAGGAAAAAGAGGCTACAATTTGCAAGAGCTCACCAAAATTGGACAGTTGAAGACTGGAAAAATGTTGCCTGGTCTGATGAGTCTCGATTTCTGTTGAGACATTCAGATGGTAGAGTCAGAATTTGGCATAAACAGAATGAGAACATGGATCCATCATGCCTTGTTACCACTGTGCAGGCTGGTGGTGGTGGTGTAATGGTGTGGGGATGTTTTCTTGGCACACTTTAGGCCCCTTAGTGCCAATTGGGCATCGCTTAAATGCCACGGCCTACCTGAGCATTGTTTCTGACCATGTCCATCCCTTTATGGCCACCATGTACCCATCCTCTGATGGCTACTTCCAGCAGGATAATGCACCATGTCACAAAGCTCGAATCATTTCAAATTGGTTTCTTGAACATGACAATGAGTTCACTGCACTAAAATGGCCCCCACAGTCACCAGATCTCAACCCAATAGAGCATCTTTGGGATGTGGTGGAACGGGAGCTTCGTGCCCTGGATGTGCATCCCACAAATCTCCATCAACTGCAAGATGCTATCCTATCAATATGGGCCAACATTTCTAAAGAATGCTTTCAGCACCTTGTTGAATCAATGCCACGTAGAATTAAGGCAGTTCTGAAGGCGAAAGGGGGTCAAACACAGTATTAGTATGGTGTTCCTAATAATCCTTTAGGTGAGTGTAGTTCACCTCTAAATCAAATAAAAATATCAAAATTATATTTTAACTTAAAGAGCCCTATTTTTAGGACCATTAAGACCTCCCCCAAATTCTCATTACTGTAATGCGGAAAAACAAACAAACATCATAACTGTAATACAGTAATGAAAATAATCCTGTCAGGGTCTAAAGATTTTTTTTAATAAAAATCAGCATATTTGTATACTTAATTGTATTTTACAATTTAATGCATCTTTTATTCACAAAACAGATTGTTGGCATTGCAGTAATGAGAATTATATGACTTTATAGAGAGTAATATAGGTTCGCTTAAATGGAAAGAATAAAGTTGGTTTTAGCAGAAATATTATAAGCCATTTGGATATAACGGAATACATATCTTGATGGAAATGTCATTAAACCACCATAATATAGTCATACCACTCTCTCTTTTTGTAGCAGAAAATGCTGATGAGGATCAGACAGCAGAACATGGCGCCTAACGACACCAGAATACCAACAACCAACATGTCATCTGTAGGGAAGAACAGAAGTAAGAGAATATTAGAACTATATTTTTAATAGTACATTCATTTGTTATCTATGATATTAAGGTAATATGAAGAACTACTAAGTAGCTAGTTGTGCCATTTAAACAATTTTAAAAATGAAAACATGCTTTGACTTTAATAATAAATGCGAAATACATAATAAATAATAATAATTATATAAATTTACATTTTTGCAATGCAGTTCAACAAAGAACTTTCTTATTATAAAGATTTTGTTTTTTTACTGTAGTTATTGTTGCGTTATGTACCAAAGCTATATTGTTCTTTGGAAATTAAGAAAAGTTCCTAATGTTTCACAATAGGTTGTTCAGAGCAGTTTAACATATTGTGCAGAATTTAATCTGAAAGAGTAATATAACGACTTACTGTCCATCTCCAGTTTAATGGCTACAGTAGATCCGGTGTCCTCTCCAGCTGATGTGTAGGCCTTTACAATAAACTTGTATGACCCCAGAGACAAACGCCTCACCCTGTATAACCTCACTTTAGGATCGGACATATTACCTTGGAACACAACAATTAGAGACATTTATTAACAGATTTAATTAATATAAATACTTATAAAATATATACAAAATTAAGCATTTAAAAACACTTATTTAATACTTGATATAGTATACTTTTATTTAATTATTTTTAAATATGTTATTTGAACAATCACCCATGTGTCTATCTAATCAGCAAATCGTGTGGCAGCAGTGCAGTGCATACAATCATGCAGATACGGGTCAGGAGCTTCAGTTAATTTTCACATCAACAATCAGAATGGGGGAATTTTTTTCTCATTGATTTGGACCATGGCATGATTGTTGGTGCCAGATGGGGTGGTTCAAGTATTTCTGTTTGAGTATTTTGCGCAGTTTTGGCGGCACAAGGGGGACCTACACAATACTAAGCAGGTGGTTTTAATGTTGTGGCTGATCGGTGTATATATTTATTTATTATTTTTATTAATACATTTTCATTTACATTTATGCATTTGGCAGATGCTTTTATCCAAAGCGACTTACAGTGCATTTATAACAGGGACAAACCCCCCCGGAGCATCCTGTAGTTAAGTGCCTTGCTGAAGGACACAATGGTGGTGGCTGTGGGGATTGAACCAGCAACCTTCTGATTAACAGTTATGTGCTTTAGCTTTAGCCCACTACGCCACCACCACTCCTAATAATAGGTATTTTTACATAGGTACAAATATTACAATTCATGCTAAATATCTATTTTAACTGTAAAGACATACATTTGTGGAACTTTTGACAATACATCTGCATATGACCTCTTCAGCAAGACATCAACATCTATTTATCCATCACTGCACCCTTGGCCCTGCCCACTGGTGCTCAGTCATTCACACAAGTGAAGAGTTGAGATGGGGCCTATCATGGGAGATTCAACCAAAGTGAACTTACACAGGACACCTTCATGTGCCTATCTGGATATTTATGTAGAAAGGTTTTTCTACATAAATGTGCACTAGACGAAGGCTTTGACCATTATCATATATCTTGCACTGCTTTTAAAAGATGCAACGTCAAGTTATAATTCCAAACAGGATCCCCATTGTGTTTCATTCAGCTGAGATGTCTTGCTGTTGTCATGTTTTGGACTGTTTTTGCACCCATCGGTGCAATTTTTTATTGTTGGTCTTTGGTAAACATGCACTCGTTGGACGTCTGTCTCGTCTGTGATGAGATTGAGGGCGTGCCCACATGCGCCTCTCACTCTCTTGAACCGGCATCTCCAGCTGACACTTATCTCGCTCTCCCGCCGATCAGCTTATTCAGTGCCGGCCGTGCTCCATCATTGCCTGGCCACGCCTCCTCCTCCTCACAATGTCTTTGAACAATTTGATGCGTTTGAATAACATTTGCAGAATATATTCACAATATGATTCAAGCTTTGCAAAGGAACTGTTATTGAAAGATGGGGCAATTAAAATTGGACTATTGGACAAAAAAATAAATAAACTTAGTAAACAAGTTTATTCACAAATGTTTTGTTAAATGTCATGACTGTTTGATGGTTTATGTTGTGCTTTAGTGAAGCATTTGGTACATTATGTAGCGAATCAGCTCTATATTCTTCCACCATTAGGAAGCGAATCAGATCTATGAAATATTAATAATCAATCATAACTTGTTATAATCGATTATGAATATTTGGATCAGTTAATCGGGTTAACTTGATGTAGCTACATTAACATTACAACCAAATACTTTCGGTTCATCCGTGAACACTCAATTTTGGTTATTAATTAATTAATTAATAGAAATGTACATTTCGGGGCAAGGAAATGTCTTTCTTACTAAGTATTAAGAGCAAGTAGTCAAAATCTATGATTAGTGACTTTAGATATGAGCTTGAGACACAGACAACTTTACATGTGACATGAACAAGACTTTATTAACTAGACTAAACATTTAAACTACTCTAACATACATATACATACATTCATACAGTTTACCAAGGGAAAGAGGGCTGAAGCAGAATACAGGAAGGCAAGAAGTTATAGCATTGTTTGAAGTTCAGCAGATCAACAGCCTGAGCAAACCATCATATTAGTTCTGACATGCCCTTTTTAGAAAGGGGTGAGGATACTTAATGTATCAAATAATGAGACTAAGTTTGATACTTGCATGTCCCATTTGAATTAAACTGTCCTGATGCAATTTGTTGAGGCTCCAGTTGATCTTTGATGATGTTGTCTTGATATCTTTGGTGAATGGACAGTCTAGGCCGTAGCCTGGCACGGGCTTGGGAGTCCTTTCACCAAAGATATCAAGACAACATCATCAAAGATCAACTGGAGCCTCAACAAATTGCATCAGGACAGTTTAATTCAAATGGGACATGCAAGTATCAAACTTAGTCTCATTATTTGATACATTAGTATCCTCACCCCTTTCTAAAAAGGCGTGTCAGAACTAATATGATGGTTTGCTCAGGCTGTTGATCTGCTGAACTTCAAACAATGCTATAACTTCTTGCCTTCCTGTATTCTGTTTCAGCCCTCTTTCCTTGGTAAACTGTATGAATGTATGTATATGTATGTTAGAGTAGTTTAAATGTTTAGTCTAGTTAATAAAGTCTTGTTCATGTCACATGTAAAGTTGTCTGTGTCTCAAGCTCATATCTAAAGTCACTAATCATAGATTTTGACTACTTGCTCTTAATACTTAGTAAGAAAGACATTTCCTTGCCCGAAATGTACATTTCTATTAATTAATTAATTAATAACCAAAATTGAGTGTTCACGGATGAACCGAGTATTTGGTTGTAATGTTAATGTAGCTACATCAAGTTAACCCGATAACTGATCCAAATATTCATAATCGATTATAACAAGTTATGATTGATTATTAATATTTCATAGATCTGATTCAGCTCCTAATGGTGGAAGAATATAGAGCTGATTCGCTACATAATGGTGGAGAATGATGCGGGCATGATTAAACAAAGGTTATGAGCTTTAACCACTGTCAACTTAAAAGTGTGCATTGAATAATTCGGTCAGAATAGGACATGACATGCTAAGCGGCATTTGCTTCACTAGTTGCTGGCTTGTTTGGATGCGGATAAAGTGATGGCTTGAATTGACATCTCTACTGTAATTGAAAGAGTCTTAACACATTTAAGCATATTTTCAAAAGGTATCAGTGTACGCAGTAATATGATTTTAGCGAAGAAACCCTAATTTCAGTATTAAAGTGTAAGTCTGTTTTGATGAAGGAATCTCAGCTCAGCGGCATGTAAACTGTACCAGAATTGATTGCTTAACCTGTTTCTGAGGAAGAAATCTCAGTACAGTGTTATATAAATGTAGATTTGGGCGATGCTCCCTTTTCACAGTATAAAGGCCTTACAAATTATAGTTAGATTGATGTCCTTCATCTAAACTTTATCTGTGCATCTGAAAGGCTTAGCTTCCTGGTGGTCAAAACTGTGTTTCACTCACTGAAACTCTGAAGTGCAGTGGTTCCCATGACAACGACTTGTCACAGGAAGTGCTCACTCCAGATAGCACATGTGTTTCCTTCCGACGCCATTTTGTAAACAAACCAGCCTAGGTGGCTAAGCTAACCCAACTTAGCAGCCCCTTAGCTTAGGCTAAGCTAACTAATAGCTTCAACAGTTAGCTGCTAGCATAATTTACATGAAGCCTTTATCTACAGCTTGTGTGCATGCAGAATGAAGTGATCTAAACCATTTTCCTTTAACCCCATTTCTGGTTTCTGAATTTTCACTTTCTCTTTCCTTAACTTTAATTCTTCTCATCTAACTTCACCTGCACCTTTCAGGTGCATCCCTTACTGAGCAGCTGTTCAGCTAAATTTGCAGTTACTTTGTTAATTAAATCTAAAAACTTAATTACATGTAAACTGTTTAGATAGAGAATAATTTTTATAGTTATTGGGAACTTTCAATGGCACGTTGACTAAACTTTATAGAGGGACAAACAAATTGTGTGGTCTGGAACACGCTAACAGCTGTGACCAACTATAGAATGATGTCCAAAGCAAATCTAATTGTTGATCATAAGTGCTATTGATTATTCCCAATACAAGGTTATTCTGCTATTTTAATCACTTCTTCAAGTCTTTTTATTATTTTTACTAATAATAGAAGTCAGCTATTCATTTTCCCATTTAACCCTCTTGGTCTAGTGTGGTTTTATTTCCCCATAAAACTGCAAAAGTAACTAGACATACTTTTCTTCTCGATTTTGTGTTTATTTGCAATAAGTTGCTTAAATTTTATGAGCCAGCTACACTAGTAATCTAGGCGATTTCTATGGCATAATTTTGAGCACCACTAATAGACACAATCTAATAGGAAAGCTCTTTTCTTCCTCTTTCTTTCTCCTCTTCATGTGTTCAAAGATCAAGCCTGTTGTATGCTATCAGTAAGTGCTGATAAATAATTTGACCCAAAGAAACATCTTAAGTCATTTATTAAATCTAGGCTTACGTTCTTTTAGCAAAGCCACTCAGATCCACACAAATCTGAGCATCCTGCTATTTGCAGCTAAGATAGTAATAATCAGGAACACATTTCAATTGTTAACCACACCTAGCAAAACCTAGCTGTACATTATACACCTTGCTGTCTCACTTTGCCTTTAGCTCCAAATTCTGTTTGATCTTGCATTAGTCTCTTGCCCTTACTCTCACCAGAAGTGTGCCAAAATGTTGCAGATGCTCAGCCTAACTGCCCAGATGGCAGGCCAAAAGGACTGGCTAGGTGTTTTGAGGAACACCCTTTTATCCATGGCTGCTGACGACCTTCAGCAACAGAACAAAAAGCAACTGGAAAACGAGGGAAAAGAACTAATGACAGACGACTCAAACCAGAGGTATGAGCACAAATATCTGACTGAGGTTATCGTCCTGGCCCACAACCTCACAGGTTTGAAACAGGAGGTAAACAACCTCAAACGCCAGATCACTGAGTCCCAAACGGAGCTGACACATGCTAAAAACCGCATAGACCAGCTAGAGATGGAGGCTCAGGACAGACACAAGGACCCTGGCAGAAGGGAGTCACAGGAGGTAATCCACAGACTTCAAGCGGCTCTGACAGCTGCTAAACAACAAGAGCAGTTGGAAAAGACAGCTAGAGAGCACCTGGAAAAGGTACTTTTTCACAAAGATTCACTGTTAAAAACAGCAAATTCTGAACTCTTGGACAAAGATGCCAGAATCATGGCCTGTGAAGGTCAACTGAATGTGTCCAGAGCTGAAGTTAAAGTGCTGACTCAGCAGCTGGAAAACACCAAAGATGAACTTGACATGGTCCAACGAGAACTGAGACACTCTTACCTGCTGCAAAAGGAACCACAGCAGGAGAGACATCTCACTCCCCACTTGCAATCAGCAGAGAAACCTCCCCAGCCAAGCACAGATTTACAAAGGGGGACAAACCCCACTGCTTAACACGTCATCGGACAGTTTCCTTAAAGCTTCTGCAGCCGGAAGGAAAAGGATTGATTCAGGCGAATCTTGAAGCGACTACGTGTAGCGACACTCAAAGACCTCAACCGAATGGCCAGACATATCCCTGCATTTACACCAGAGCTTGCAGGAGACCACGACGTCCACGCTTACCTGCGAGACATTGACTTTCACCTGCAGTCTTTGATGAGTGTGAACCATCAAGATAGACTCCATCTGATCTGGATCACGTCCAGCCCAGAGTTGCGACGCTTTCTGGCTCGACAGCCAGAAAACATCCAGTCTAACTACCAGCAGCTGAAACAAGCCATCATAAGGGAATTCTCAGAGTCTAACAATGGACTGATCGCTGCCCTAGACACCAAACAGGGTCGGCATGAAACTCCCTATGTTTACTACCACAGACTCAGACGAGCTTACTCGAGCTCACGAACAAACCTGGGATGGAGGAGGACACCAGCTTCAAGAGCCTTTTCCTCCGAAACCTCCATCCTATGGTAAGTCACCATTTAGGCATTATGGCCTGCCCCCACACAATGCCTATCCAACAACTGCGTGACCTGACACAGAAGGCCTTTAACAAACACAAGGCCTCACCCAGCAAACACCACAGGGCGTCCCACAGCAGTCTACAACAACATCCTCCTGTACACCTTTCAAACAGGTGCCAAACAGAGGCTGCACAAAGACAGCTAGAAACGCCTGTTACTGAGTTACAAGAGCTGCTAGCACTAGCAAAAGAGCTCCTGGAACAGAACTCCCCTGAGGAGTACTGGGAAGAACAAACCTCTGACTCTTGCCCAACACCACTCAGGCAAGCTCAAGTCAGCACTGCTGCCAGAGCAGAGTAACACTGCAGACTTCAGACACCTGGTGACTGGGTGCCGAACCAAGGGCTGAACGGCCACCTGCTGCCCTTTTGCTACCAGTACTAGGTCAGTCTGAAACTCTCTCCACACTACACAATGCCCATAACCACTCCCTGCAGCCACAAACAAGCACCTGCCTCAAACGAACTGACTTCATAATGACAGGTGACACACTGTCAAGGCACCTGCTGCCTCTGCACCTGCTGCCTCTGCACCTGCTGCAGAGACCTGGATGTGGCTACTGTCTACATCACCCACCGTGGAACAACCACCTGCTACAAAACCCTCATGATTCACCTGCCATCCGCCATTGTGATGATTGTCGATCCGATGATGTCTCCAACAGGGACACCACCTGGCGAAAAAGGGGACTGTAAGGTATGGCGGAGGATCAGTGGCCTTAACAGATTCACGAACAAACAAGAACTTACTGTTAAAAACTCCCTAATTACTGAAATAAGCCAACCAGTCTCCACAAGCACAATAAATGTATTGACAAAGAGACAATGAACTATTGACAGAGAACCGCATGTGACATCCGCATGCTCACCACGTGCTTATCGTGTGGACAGGAAGGGGAAACTTTGAACGTAACAATGTGTGTGTGTGTGTGTTTTCAGTTAAACACAGAACTGCATATTGCTAATGAAATACGTGTAATCCCTGTATGTTGTGTATTTCTGAGGTATATCAAACTCGTTAGAACTGTTTCAGTGTGTGTTTTAAACTCTGAGGCCTCATATTTAATAGCCTCAGTGTATATTCCCTTTCTAAGTGTACTAAATATACTTTTCTTGGTATCAAATTAAACCTTACGATTTGGCCTAGCTAAATTCGAATATAAGATCTTCGTAGAATGATATTACGTTATGTTTTGCCATCTTTTGAGTCATTCAGCCCAAAATCTCTTACCGTCATAAACCCAGCCAGAAACATGCAAATGAGCCGTGACGGAACAAAGGAATCATTCTCCTGCCCAGAGTAATGGAGGCCTTTACGACCTCCAAAGGAATGTTCAGAGAAGTGCTGACCCTCCCTTCATTCTCTTACTGAGAAAGAGAAATGAACCCTGTTAATCCTATATATATATTCTATATATCCATGTGATAAATATTGACATATATCTAGTGTGCCATCTCACATTTTCCCTTAAATGTGCTTGATCTATGTTTTCTTGCAAACTAATGGGTTAATGTTTCAGACTTTGCATACTATGGTTAACCAAAATCATATGTGTGGCATATTTGGTCTCTATAACTTGGTATTTTGAAGATCGAAATGACTGTGTACATGATATGTCGATAACAACAACATATTAGTATTAAAAGTATATTTCCTATTTTCTTTCTTGCACATGCAATGGGCAATTTTACAACAAAGAGCAATAAACCAAATTCCGCCTGGAACCCAAACCCTTCTCATTGGTCGAGCCAATGAGAGGTGGGACCTGTTTCCCGAGGGTATAAAATTGCTGCGCCCACTTCCTCTCATCCTCTTATCTTACCAACTCTTATCCTCTTCGCTGCTCTTAGCCTCTCTTGCTCTCTGAGCCTTGTGCTCTCTCACTCTCTCGCTGAATGATGCCAAACTAAAGGCCCCAAGGACTCCCAAGCGTCGCCAGGCTACCCACGGCCTTGACTGCCCATTCACCAAGATCCTCTGACTCTCACTGGTTCTCTCTCTCATCAAGACAACATCAAAGATCAACTGGAGCCTCAACAAATTGCATCAGGACAGTTTATTTCAAATGGGACATGCAAGTATCAAACTTAGTCTCATTATTTGATACATTAAGTATCCTTAACCCCTTTCTAAAAAGGCGTGTCAGAACTAATATGATGGTTTGCTCAGGCTGTTGATCTGCTGAACTTCAAACAATGCTATAACTTCTTGCCTTCCTGTATTCTGCTTCAGCCCTCTTTCCCTTGGTAAACTGTATGAATGTATGTATATGTATGTTAGAGTAGTTTAAATGTTTAGTCTAGTTAATAAAGTCTTGTTCATGTCACACGTAAAGTTGTCTGTGTCTCAAGCTCATATCTAAAGTCACTAATCATAGATTTTGACTACTTGCTCTTAATACTTAGTAAGAAAGACATTTCCCATGCCCCGGAAATGTACCTTTCTATTAATTAATTAATGAATAACCAATATTGAGTGTTCACGGGATGAACCGAGTATTTGGTTGTAATGTTAATGTAGCTAAATCAAGTTAACCCGATTAACTGATCCAAATATTCATAATCGATTATAACAAGTTATGATTGATTATTAATATTTCATAGAGCTGATTCGCTACCTAATGGTGGAAGAATATAGAGCTGATTCGCTACATTCAGATGAAATGTGTTGGGTTTACATCATGTGCTAGCCCTGAAATGTAGTTTTGCAATGTTGTGTGGAGTTCGTTCATTTGTTTCGGATTGAATTTCAAACCCACCCACTTTTTCAGCCGTCTGTTTCCGGAAGTATTTTCCCCATTAACTTCTTCCATAGACTTAATAAAACCCTTCATAAAAGCGTTGCGAGTAATAAACCAAACCAACCAGCTCACAAGGAGAATCTCAAAATCATGGACTTTGTTTTGAGGCAAAATGTTTTTGGAAATCGGACAAAGACAAAGGCTACATGGCTGTTCATGAGTGCACAGACTACAATCCCATAAAGCATTGTGAATGATGTCATTGAATAAAAAACTATTGATTTTAAAAGTTGTTGATTATAAGTATAGAAACAATATATTTTGCATTAGGGTTATAAACACATATACAAGTAGTTTAAGGGTGAAGGGAGACTGACTCAATTACATCATTCACAGTGCATCACGGGGGCGCGGTTCTGTGATTGGTGGAGCTTTCTCTGCTGTACCATGGGTAATGTAGTCGTTTATAATGAATTCCAAACGGATGGCTTCAACGGAAGCATATACGATCAATGAACAACCTCGTAGCTCACAGTAGGACTGTCTTTTAAAATGTATACGTTATTGTTGAAAATCAATTAGTCTGTGGGATATATGAATGGGATTTTTACTTCCAGAACCAGACTGTTGCGCTCTATTGGATAAGCTGCATGATGATAGGCAATCACAACAGATATGCTGAATTCTTAAAGGGCCAAAAGGACAGTGTTTAGATGCTTTAGACTGAGGGCCAGTGATGGAGTAATATTATTATATATATGACTAAATTGTGACTGTTTGGTGCAAAAACCTTTACTAACATTATAAGTGGACCTCAGGGAAGATAATAAAAAAATATATGTCATAACCCTACCAATGAGTTCCAGACGTGTTGCGTTTGCCAGGTAGATGGTGTATCCACGTATGAAGCCTCGTTGCTGTTCCATCGCAATGGCTTTCCATGACAAAAGCACATCAGAGCCAACCTGATTGGCTGACAGTTCACCCACTGACTGTGAAGGAACTAAAGAAGAAAAAGCGAAAGAAACTGATTCAGATATAAACAGTGACCAATAATCATAAACATATGGATTATAGGCTATGTTCTAGAAAAATCTATACAGCTGACAACGAGAACTAAAACCGCATAGCTAAACTATAAGACTTAAGGCGGTTGCACACCAGATGACAAGCGTCACGGCGCGACCAGGACACAGCACAGGTATCAAAAACGGAGCACGTTAATGTGGTTCAGATCATAGACACAAAAAATTACCAAGGTTTTCCCCTCTTCTTCAATAACGAACAAGGCTAGTAAATAAATCTATGTCCTTTGATAATTATTTGGGTTGAATTTAATGGAAAATATGTGAGTTGCTCTCCATGGCATGGCAGCGGCGGTGCGCATACATTCATAGAAAACAACAGTCTCATATTTTAGAACGTGCCATTTTGTCTGCCAGACGCGTCCAGTGTGCTAACCCCTTATATATATAACTATATACACTTTAACCCATTTTGATACATTTTTCCAGTAAAGGTATCTCATCTGTTATTCATAAGAGTTTGTTACATAATACCACCATTCACACATGACCACAAAACAGTCATGCTGGTTTGCCAGCATTTCATCAACAGGTTCTTTTTAAAAATGACCTCTGCACAGCCAAAGTAATATGTGTCAAAGCGCCTTATTAATGGTGATCAGCAACCGTCCACTTACTCATTTCCTGTGTGTATCCATGCCATCGCTGGAGCAGTACCGTAGCTCCAGCAGAGAGAACATATACAGATATTGTGTACCGTACTCCCGCCTCCAGGGAAACTAGAATCAACAGGGAGGAAAAAAATAAATAAATCAACGAGGCGCACAGATGAAAGCGTACAGCCATGAAGTAAACAAGACATGAAAAACATTGAAATTCCATTAAGTTTTCCATCAATGACAAAAATAAATACATCTAGTGTGTAGTGGCTCCTAAAAGTATTTGAATATTTAAGCCACACTTAAAATGTATGAATGTCATTGCATTAGATAACAAAATATCAAGCCAAGTGGCATTTATTAGAAAGAAAATTAGCAAAATACTCCTAAATGCTCACCTGACTGGACCTTGATGCTACTGTTTGATTCGGGAACTTTCTCCCAGTGAACAGGGCAAAGCTCACTGCAGCCAGAGGGGACCCACTCCACCACATACCCTCTGCTTGCATTGGCATAAGGCTGCCAGGACAGGTTGAATCCTCCATCTGTGCCCAACAGCTCAGAAACAGACACCTGAGTATCTATAGGAAGTAAGATCAAACATGTGGTTCTGGAATTAGTTGCCTTTTTACATTGTTTTTTAAGGCCTGTCTACTGATTATCATAATTAATGAATAATATAATATAACCCAGGATGGCCCCATGAGAATTTTTTTTTTTTTTATAAAAATATGAATAACTACATTCTTGACCAACACAAGATAGTTAGATGACGTTATTGTAAAAGCTGTAGCGTCATAGAATGCTAAACCAATTGGATTGGGTTCAGATTGCTCCAACCAGTGGTGATAGTCCTCCATATTTGGGCAGAGTGTTGTGTGATCAATCACACTAATTTCATATGGCCACCAGGAGATGGCACCAAGTACATGACACAGAATAAATGATGACACAAATGGCACGGAATGAAACTCATTCTGTAAAATCTCATTACTAAAATCACATCTGCATCCTATAAAAACCCTTTAGACATCGTTGTGTTTGCATGTGTAATTAGTTCTTAATTTTTTCAGTATGCCACTGAAACAGGAAATCTTTAAAAACAACCTCAAAATTTAAAGGGATAATGTAATATAATACAATATTAAAAAGACTACTTTCAGGATTTTTTGACAATAATATGATAGATATATATCTATGTATGTATGCATGCATTTGAGTTGGATCTACATTGAAATTGCTAAAATTGTGACTATTTCAAAATAGAATGAAGCAGTTTAATTTCAAATTAGATGAATGCATTTAATCTTTTTCCTCTTTTTTACATCATTAATCTCCAAAGTAATGTGTTAATTTGGCAACCCTAGATTTTATATGAATAGGTTCTTTACTTAAATTAATATGCCATTTAAAAAGCAAATATGGCCCACAAAAACACTGTGTACCTGCTCTGTACACTGGTGCGGTCACAGTGGAAGGCTGGGAAAGACCAGCTGGGTTACGTGCTGCCACAGCAATGGTGATGTCACTGCTTTTGTTAAGGGTGATGGGATAGCTAAAGTCATCTTGAGGGAGAGACACCATAGTCCACATGGCTTCGTCTGCTGTGCTGTGAGAAACCTCATACCCGTCTAACACACCGTGACTTTCCATCACAGACAGAGGCTAGAAGAAAAGACAGAAATGCTTATGCAGACACCATGATTACTTGCGTTATACATATTTATACAAATGTTATGCTTATTTGCCAATGTAGGAAGAACAATTAACTTGTAAAAATACATGTCTTGCCCCTTGTTTTAAGCATAAACCTAAATTTGATGATTTCTCTGCAAGCAATACTTAAAGGAATAGTTCACCCAAAAATTTAAATTCTTATCATTTATTCACCCTCATGCCATATGTATGACTTACGTTCTTCAGCAGAACACAAATGAAGATTTTTAAAAGGATATCAGTAGATCCTTACAATGCAAGTGAATGGTGGCCAGAACTTTGAAAATCCAAAAAGCAACATTTAAGTAATCAATACGACTCTGGTGGTTTAAGCTATGTCTTTAGAAGGGATATAATAGGTGTGGATAAGAAACGATCAAAATTTAAGTCCTTTAAGTCATTTTACTATAAATCTCCACTTTCACATTCCTCATTTTTTTTTTTGGTAATTCCCACCAACTGGACAATTAGTGGGTTTCTGCTTGTCCACTCACCTTTTGAGGATTGTCCACAGGTTCTCTATGGGATTAAGATCCGAGGAGTTGCCTGGCCACGGATCCAAAATTTCAATGTAATGATCTCCGAGCCACTTCATTATCACTCTTGCCTTGTGACATGGTGCTCCATCATGCTGGAAAATGCACGGATCATCACCAAATTGCTCCTGGATCGTTGGGAGAAGTTGCTCTTGCAGGACGTTTTGATACCATTCTTTATTCATGGCAGTGTTTTTGGGCAGAATTGTGAGAGAGCCCACTCCATTGGATGAAAAGCAACCCCATACATGGATGGTCTCAGGATGCTTCACTGTTGGCACGACACAGGACTCATGGTAGCGTTCACCTTTTCTTCTCCGGACTATCGATTTTCCAGATGTCCCAAACAGTCAGAAGGGGGCTTCATCAGAGAAAATAACTTTGCACCAGTCTTCTGCTGTCCAATCCTTTTATTTCCTGCAGAATTTCAGTCTGTCCTTGATGGGTTTTCTTGGAGAGAAGTGGCTTCTTTGCTGCCCTTCAATTGTCGCTTCTGCCATTGTCCAAATGTCTTCACCTCACTGTGCGTGCAGATGCACCTCACACCTACCTGCTGCCAATATTGAGCGAGCTCTGCACTGGTGGTGACACGATTCTGTGGCTGACTCCTCAGGATGAGACGGTCCTGGTGCTTGCTGAACACTCTGGGACGTCCTGAAGCCTTCTTCAAGGAGAGAGATTCAACTGCTGTGAAGTTCTTGATGATCCGGGAAATGGTTCTTTCTGGTACAATATTCTTTGCAGCAATTTCCTTGCATGTGAGGCCATTTTGATGCAAAGGGATGATGGCTGCGTGTCTTTCTTTAGAGGTAACCATTGCTAACAAGATCACAATGATTGGAAGCACTTCTTCCCTCCTTTTATAGCAATCAGTCTACTCTTATAATCCAATCAGAATGATAAGAGTGATTTCACCTGACTAGTACTCGTTCACACTTTCCCAGGTGCTGCTGATATGATTAGTGAAATTATATTAGCTGGTCATTTTGTGCCAGGGCCAAAAAACTGTGAAATTAGTTTTTTTGTGGCCAATGAAGCTTTTTGCAATTATTTAAAATTCATCTGACCATGCTGCACAATAATCTAGAAACAATGTGTATCAACACCACTACAACTGAAGCAGAAAACTTTGCGAAACACAATTTATGGTCACTGCCAATACTTTTTTTTGCCACGGCTATATTCAGACCCCTTACCTTTTTTTTTTTTCCACATTTTGCTATGTTCCAGCCTTATGCTAAAATGCTTTCAATTATTTATTTTTCACATCAATCTACACTTCATAATGACAAAACAAACAAAAAAAGATTTTTGATAAATTTGCTAAATTTATTAACAAGGAAAAACTGAAATATCACATTGACAAGTATTCAGACAAGAGTATGTGAGCCGGAGCGGCATGATTTTGCCAGGAGCGAGGAGCAGGTTTTTAAAAGAAATCGGAGAGCCATTGTTTTCTCTTGCTTCAAGAGCACTCCACTAATGCTCCATCATGAGCACAACACCTGTTAACAGCCCTGAATGCAATAATTCACCATGAGACAAGCAGTGTTAAACACTATTGGCATGAAGGAAAGATGGAATTTCTGATATTCCCATAAAGAATGTGATAAAAAAAAATACAAGTTTAAAATCTAGCTGCAATATTCAACCTACAGAGCGGAGATATTCTTCTAAATATCTTTGTTTTCAGCAGAACAAAGAAAGTCATACACATCTGGGATGGCATGAGGGTTAAGATTTTTTGGTGAACTATACCTTTAATATCAAATAATATCTCTTGGTCATTAGGATAGTCAATGTAAAATTATTTATGTGTTCATACTTTCCACAAAACATGTCCTGTGTTTTCACTGTCCATCCAGATCCATATATCGGGAGAGTCGGGACCTGAAAATACATAAACTGTGTTATATATACAGTGAGGAAAATAAGTATTTGAACACCCTGCTATTTTGCAAGTTCTCCCACTTCGAAATCATGGAGGGGTCTGAAATTGTCATCATAGGTGCATGTCCACTGTGAGAGACATAATCTAAAAAAAAAAATCCAGAAATCACAATGTATGATTTTTTAACTATTTATTTGTATGATACAGCTGCAAATAAGTATTTGAACACCTGAGAAAATCAATGTTAATATTTGGTACAGTAGCCTTTGTTTGCAATTACAGAGGTCAAACGTTTCCTGTAGTTTTTCACCAGGTTTGCACACACTGCAGGAGGGATTTTGGCCCACTCCTCAATACAGATCTTCTCTAGATCAGTCAGGTTTCTGGGCTGTCGCTGAGAAACATGGAGTTTGAGCTCCCTCCAAAGATTCTCTATTGGGTTTAGGTCTGGAGACTGGCTAGGCCACGCCAGAACCTTGATATGCTTCTTACAGAGCCACTCCTTGGTTATCCTGGCTGTGTGCTTCGGTCATTGTCATGTTGGAAGACCCAGCCTCGACCCATCTTCAATGCTCTAACTGAGGGAAGGAGGTTGTTCCCCAAAATCTCGCAATACATGGCCCGGTCATCCTCTCCTTAATACAGTGCAGTCAGCCCTGTCCCATGTGCAGAAAAACACCCCTAAAGCATGATGCTACCACCCCCATGCTTCACAGTAGGGATGGTGTTCTTGGGATGGTACTCATCATTCTTCTTCCTCCAAACACGGTTAGTGGAATTATGACCAAAAATTTCTATTTTGGTCTCATCTGACCACATGACTTTCTCCCATGACTCCTCTGGATCATCCAAATGGTCAATGGCAAACTTAAGACGGGCCTTGACATGTGCTAGTTTAAGCAGGGGAACCTTCCGTGCCATGCATGATTTCAAACCATGACGTCTTAGTGTATTACCAACAGTAACCTTGGAAACGGTGGTCCCAGCTCTTTTCAGGTCATTGACCAGCTCCTCCCCTGTAGTTCTGGGCTGATTTCTCACCTTTCTTAGGATCATTGAGACCCCACGAGGTGATATCTTGCATGGAGCCCCAGTCCGAGGGAGATTGACAGTCATGTTTAGCTTCTTCCATTTTCTAATGATTGCTCCAACAGTGGACCTTTTTTCACCAAGCTGCTTGGCAATTTCCCGTAGCCCTTTCCAGCCTTGTGGAGGTGTACAATTTTGTCTCTAGTGTCTTTGGACAGCTCTTTGGTCTTGGCCATGTTAGTAGTTGGATTCTTACTGATTGTATGGGGTGGACAGGTGTCTTTATGCAGCTAACGACCTCAAACAGGTGCATCTAATTTAGGATAATAAATGGAGTGGAGGTGGACATTTTAAAGGCAGACTAACAGGTCTTTGAGGGTCAGAATTCTAGCTGATAGACAGGTGTTCAAATACTTATTTGCAGCTGTATCATACAAATAAATAGTTAAAAAAAATCATACATTGTGATTTCTGGATTTTTTTTTTAGATTATGTCTCTCACAGTGGACATGCACCTACGATGACAATTTCAGACCCCTCCATGATTTCCAAGTGGGAGAACTTGCAAAATAGCAGGGTGTTCAAATACTTATTTTCCTCACTGTATATTATATATATATATATATATATATGACTGGGATGCTTTTAAAAAGGATTTAAGGATTTCCCATTTCCTTCACTAGCCCAAATTCTGGTCAAACTCATTAATTTAAAGAAAAGGTAAATAAAAAAAAAATACTGTTAAGAAATTCATAAGTAGGCATAATTCTACAAAAATAGCATTTCAATTCAAGTCTTTAGATCAAAAGGTTTTAAACATCATAAGAATCAAATGTCCAATGTATCCCAACTTTTAACAGGCAGTATATGAAGTTCATATTCCTGGCCTTTTCCCACTTTGCATTAAAGACATATTAAGAATAATGGAAATGAAGTGGAAAAGTCCTCAAACTTATATAGCCAAAAACATCACATCTCAATGTGCACATACCATTGAACCACTGCTAAATAACCTTCATATAATATTACAAATATTGGTGGTGACTACATTAAAGACAAAGCTTAGAATATTTTTTTTACTTCTCTTCTGCAGTCAAACTTGTTTTGTTTAAGAATAAGATCCACTCACGGTCCATTTTAGTGTGGATCCTGTAGGGGCCGCTCTCATCTCCCCATTTCCAGAAACTGTGCAGAGAACCACAGCGCACAGACACTGTGTAGTCGACATCTGGCCACAAACCCTCCAGCACCACAGACGATAAACCCATGCCGCTGTAGTTGTGCTAAAGAGAGAGAGATAAACAGTATATACAAAGATATCGGATCATCTTAGAAATTAGTAGCAATTCTAATAATTGACTTAAAATTACAGTTAAAGGGACAGTTCACCCAACAAAGAAAATTAAAAACAAAATGATTCAGAATTTTCATCAACTCACTAAAGCACTAAACTTACTGTGATGAAGTGTTCATGGCCGATGAGCCGCAGCTGGCAAATCATGTCCAGTTTTGCATACGCCGCTACAGACCAGTTCCACTGCAGTGTGGCATTCCACGCCTTCACATCTACTGCGGCCACATTCACTGGAGCCAAGAGATGTACTGCAAAAAACACAACCTTTAATATCTCTTCTAGTATGCGCACCTTCAATCTGACTCATAATATTATGACAAACTCTATCTGGGTGCATTTATGTAGATACAGTTGCATCAAAAGGCATTTGGACTCTTAAGTCACATATAAAATGTCTGAATGTAATTGCATTAGATATAAAATGTCAAACCAAGGGGCATCGATCTGCGAACAAATGATGTTAGATCTTTTCTCAGAATTAACTTCATTTTCCGGAGACATTTTCAAACCGACTGGCACTGAGGAAGTGTTGTCCTACATCATTTAAACCACATCGTTTATACAGTTTGCATTCACAAATCACAATTTCTAGCTGATGAATTAGGCAAGTATGCATATAACTACAAAAATATTTACTATAGAAATGTCCATGACTAGATTATTGTATTAACTTCCATGGCTTTTTAGAATTGTACAAATTTCCATTACTTTTCCATAACTCTTTAGAATTTCCATGACATTTCTATAATTTTTATTTAGAATCTTATTAAATTTCCATTATTTTTCCATGACTTTAGAACTGTTCCATACCTTTTTATAATTGTAATTTCCATGATATTCCATGTCTTTTTATCATTTTAATTTCTGACTTTTTTGGAATGTACTAATTTCCATTACATTTTAGTATTGTATTAATTCCATGACTTATTAGAATTTTATTAAAGTTCCATGACCTTTTAGAATTGCTATTACTTTCCATTATGTTACTCATTTTATTAGTAAATTCATACCTTTTTATAATTGTTTTGAATTTCCATGACTTTTTTTTAATGTTCTAATTTTCATGACCTTTTAGAATTGTATTATTTTCCATTATTTTAAAAAAATTGTATTAATTACCATGAATATTTAGAATTTTACTAATTTTATTAGTAAATGTTTAACTTTTTCATAACTTTTTAGAATGGTTTTTAATTTCCATTACACACACATATCTATCTATAAACAAATTCTCCATTTCCATGACTTTTTAGAACTGTACTAATTTATATTATTTCCAAAAACTTTTAATAATTTTAATTTCCATTACTTTTTTGCTATGTATTAATTTCCATTACATTTTAGAATTTTATACATTTCCATTACTTTTCCATAATCTTTTATAATTGTATTAATTTCAATGATTTATTAGAATTTTATTAATTTCCATGACTTCAAAATGTTATTATTTTCCAATATTTTTCCATAACCTTTATTTAATGTAATTTTTATTTCCATGAATTTTCCATGACTTTTTAGAATTATATTAATTTCCCTGACTTTTTTTTTTCCTTCATGACTTTTAGAACTGTACTAATTTATATTATTTCCAATAACTTTTAATAATATTTTGGTATGTTCTAATTTCAGTTACATTTTAGAATTGTATTAAATTTCTAAATAATTTTAATTTCCATTACTTTTTTGCTATGTATTAATTTCCATTACATTTTAGAATTTTATAAATTTCCATTACTTTTCCATAATCTTTTATAATTGTATTAAATTTCAATGATTTATTATAATTTTATTAAGTTCCATGACTTTTTAAAATTGTACAAATTTCCATTACCTTTATTTTATTTTTATTTCCACAACTTTTCCATGACTTTTTAGAATTTTAATTACCATGAATTTTTAGAACCGTACTAATTTCTATTATTTCCAATAACTTCATAGAAATTTGATTTCCATGAATTTTCAGGCATGGAAATCACAAAAACAATCCCTGACATTTTCAGGTTTTCCATGACCGTGGGACACTGCAAGGCCATTTGTGAATGTATAGAGTCATTAATGACATTAACTGTAGACCAGAAATTATCCAAATAGTTTTCACCTTCATTTTGAACAGTTTTTTTGTTTTGTTTGCTTGTGCTATCTTTCTTTAAAAGAAATGCAACTTGGTTTGATATTTTGTTATCTAGTGCAAGAACATTCTTACATTTTAAAGTGTGGCTTCAGTGTTCAAATACTTTAAAGGGCCACTTAATATTTTTGGGAATAAAATAAATATTTTGAAAATGTAGCTGCTGGTACCGCGATCAGTGAGACGGGCGGAGTCAGTGAGCTGAATGGTTCCAAGAGGATTTTGAGCCACTAGAGTCCAGTTCCCATCCCACATGGTCCAGTTACACCGGAAGATCTTCCCATTATTAGCCTCCAAACAATCCCTGCAGACCAAAATATGGCTTATACAACACAGACTTTCATTTACTTTCAGGCAAGAAATGGCATTCTTATTACATTAGAACATTAATGGAATTCTTGGATGAGCAGCAAAATATAAATGCCATAAGTACTCTTTCCATCTCATTTAATGTGGTTTGCCGTTTAGTGATCTTTCATGTACAAAGGACATTACAGTTCAGAACGCCAATCGGGACAGTGTGTGTGGTAAGTGGTTCTTGTGTAGTGTATTTCTTGCCTTCCATTAAGGGTGTAGTTAGTGCGGCTGAGCTTTTTTCTCAAGTGAGTGTCCCGTCCTTTTTTCCAAGAGCATTCTGCAGATGCCAGGTCCCGAGTCTCGCAAACCAAACCCTCATCGCCCGGTGGATCTACAGCAATTACAAACAACAAGCCGCATCTAAGTTTTTTCTTTCTAACGGAGCATAAAAATCATCTAGTGGTGGTCAATATGCTAAAAAAGAACACTTAAATATTCCTGTTTTTTTTTTAACTGCAAAGGGATCAATGAAAAGAAGATGGTGAGAACAAGCTTGGCAATATAAATAATATTTTTAATGAAGAACTTAACGAAAATACACAAACACACAAAGGTGCCGGACAGCTCCCCCCCTTTCCCTGGGGGTGGGCGTGCCATACGCCCCGTGTGCCGGCAGGTCATCCCCGCCTTCCTGAATCTGGGAGGGGACAGGGGAAGGAAACAATAATGATTAAAATAGGGGGTACTTCCTGTAACAGTGTAGTACCCCCAACCAAAAAAAACACTAAAATTTAAAAAGAGGGAAAATCTCTATCACTGCCAACGCGGAGCGGCAGTGATAGAGAGGAAAAAAAAAACAAAACACAACACAACACCTTACTCGCCAGTTCTCCGATACGCCGTAGCTTGGTCACTACTCCAACCTCTAATGGACGACAGCCGTGCCTCCCCGGCGGATTGAGGCAGTCCTCCCCCCGGTTGTCCCGCTCCAGGCAGTAGGCTGGGAGCCCCCGCCGCGTTTAGCGGATGGTAGGGCCCCCCCGGCAGCAGCCCTGACCACGCCAGGCGGCCAGGCTCCTCTGTCCCCCGGCAGATGCCCATGGCTGCTCCGTTGGGGTGGATAGTAGCGGCGAGAACTCTACTAAGGCGTATCCCTCATCCTTCCCGGGATTCGGCACCAGTGAAAAAAGGGATTAAATGGAAAGGAGGCGGAGAGAACCGGCTTGACAATATAAATAATATTTTTAATTAAGAAAAGACACGATCACACAAAGGTGTCGGACAACAAACTATTTCTATCAATGTTTAAAAAATTTCATCTGTCCCACAGTTTGCATCATTTCCACCACACCCAAAACTGTTGCCCCCAATAACGTTTTTTCAAACGTCTGTGTACTTGTAAACAAAGTCGACAAAAGTGTTAGTGAAGAGCATAATTGAGATGAAACAGGAGACAAATTATGTGTGAAGAAATCAAATAAAGAAATCAAGTTGAATATCACTTGTTAGGAGAGTATTTGTATTAGATGTTATTTTGCCAAATTATTCAAACATTTTGTAAATATATATAAATGTGTGTATTTAGGATACCTAAAATGTAAGCTATGAAATTAGCCTTAGCAAAACAAAGGAGTCTATTATAAATATAATTTCTATCAGCGTCATTTTCACCACTGAATTTTTTTAAAACAGTGCTTGAAATTACAGTGTTGGGGGAAAATAAATAAATAAATAAATAAATAATGTAAAAAAAATAAAAGTACAATTTTTTGGTGGTAAACTATCCCTTTAACCTGTTGATACGCAATACCCCCGCACACGGTGGTGACGTCACTCTGCTTACATTTAATATATAATTTACAGTCTTTAAATAATTAATGTTAACAAATGATACATCTTTTCAAAGGTCTAAGGGTTCAACATTGACATCCGATCTCAGTTTCACGATAGCAATCCTCCAGAAACAGCAATTAGATTACAAATGAAAACATGCAATATCAAAACGGGACTTCATATCTTTATTATGAAATCGAGATCGCCAGATGAATCCAGTTCAACACACTTGGGTCAAATGTCCATGACAAGCGTTCATTGAAAAACATCCAATAGCACTTTGTCCATAAAAGTGATAAATCTGAGAAATATTGATATATTCCACATTGTTTACATGAGACCTCGCCTGAATTACCCTTCGTCATCGTTCTTCAACAAACTCTGCAATCTGAGCAGCATTCACGTTGTAAAACTGTATATTATCTTATATATTACAGTCTCATAAAAAAACGAGCCTGTCTGCAAAGTCTATTTTTAAAAACATAGCGTAGTTTTATTCATAATAGCCGAGCAGTGCAGTCAGATTTTGTGTCGTCTTGAGGCGGAGCCTAAATTCAGCGATTTTACAGAAAAAAAGCTGCAGGAACCCCATTTTTTGTGAGATCATCTTCAATTTTGAAACGTAACTTCTTTACACTTGTGGCTTTGAGAATAAAGCCCAAAGTGTCTTCTTTCAAAAGATACTACAACAGTGTCCATACTCCAAGTGGTCCAGAAAATACAACCATTTAAGTTCAGGTATGTCATTTTCATGGTTTGTGCTCAAAAAGGGGACGCACATCAACAGGTTAAATGATAAAGCACAATGCAGAAGATTTGAATTCTACTTACAGCCAACAAACACCACAGATCCAAAGAGGATTCCTCTTTGGGAGCAGCAGACCACATTAGTGCTCTTGTTGCCAGACGGTGGTTGATTGGTTACTGAGATAGCATAAGTTCTTCTGCTTAAGCGTGTGGTGCTCATCTTCTGTCCCATGTACAAAATTCTGTCAAAGTCCTTCCCCTCACCAACGATACAGCAGAAGGTCATGTTGCTGCCCACAGCTACAATCTTGTCCTGAGGAAACATCTGAGATCCAGAATTCTCAGGAATATCAGACCCTAAAAGACAAAAAGATGTACAGAATGGGCTTCAATAAATGGTTGAAATCTAAATACAGTTGCAAGAAATAGTATGTGAACCCTTTGGAATGAACTACCTTCTCTGCCTTTATTGGTCATAAAATGTGATCTCATATTTATCAAAATCACATGTATAGATTCACAGTGTGCTTTAGCTAACAACACACAAACAACAATAATCTTTCATGTCTTTATTGAACACATCCCATTAAACATTCACAGTACTGTGGAAAATAAGTGAACCCTTGGATTTAATAACTGTCCGATCCTCCTTTGGCAGCATTAACCTCAACCAAGTGTTTCCAGTAGCTGTATCTTAGACCTGCACAACATTCAGAAGGAATTTTAGACTATTCTTCCTTACAGAACTGCTTCAGCTCAGACATATTCGTATATTGTCTGGTGTGAACAGCTCCCTTGAGGTCATTTCACAGCATCTCTATTGGGTTAAGGTTTTTTTTAAGCCATTCTGTTGTGGATTTACTTCGATGTTTAGGGTCATTGTCAAGTTGCATCACCCCGCTTCTACTGCACTTCAGCTGGCGCACAGCCACCCATTACATTATCCTGTAGGATATCTTGTTAAACTTCGGAATACATTTTTCCCTCAATTATGGCATGCAGTCTAGGCCCCGAAGCAGCAAAGCAGCCCCAAATAATGATGCTCTCTCTAGCATACTTCACCATTGGGATAATGTTTTCATGTTGGTATGCAGTGCCTTGTATTCTTAGTTTCATCAGTCCACAAAACATTTTCCCAGTAGCCTAGTGGAGTGTCAAGATGGTCTTTGGCAAATTCAGGTTCACAGCAATGTTTTTGTTGGACATCAGCAGCTTCCTTCATGGTGTCCTGCCATGGACACCATGTCTGTTTAATGTTTTCTGTATAGTAGACTCAGTTCCAATGATTCCTTCAATTTTTATCTGTCACTCTAGGATTATTTTTTTACCTCATTGAGCAATCTGCGGTGTGCCTTTTGAGTCATCTTGGCTGGACGGCCTCTTCTAGGGAGTAGAAGACACCCTACTAAATTATCTCCATTTAAAGACAATTTGTCTAACTGTGGATAGATTAATATCCAAGCTATTCAAGATAACTTCGTAACCAATTCCAGCTTTATGCAACACGACAATTATTGATCGGTCTTCTGAAATCTTTTTTGCAAGGCATGGTCCACATCAGCAGATGCTTCTTGTGAATAACAAAATCAAAATGTTTGAGTGTTTTTTTTATAAGTCAAAGTAGTTATAACCCACACATACAATCTTGTTTCATTAACTGAATGTCTGGTTTGCCAACTCCTGACTCTAATTAGCATCTGTTGATGTTACTCTTCCAGGGGTTCACATACTTTTTCAAATTTACACCGTGAAGGTTTGAATAATGTATTCAATAGGTACAAGAACAATACAATAATTTGTGTTAATAGATAAACCAATTGTGTTTGTTCATTATTGTAATGTAGATGAAGTACAAACCAGATTTTAAGACAATTTTACACATAAATGCAGGTAATTCCAAAGGGTTCACATACTTTTTCTTGCCATTGTAACTAATAGCATAAAATAAAAAATAAAATGAGTCACTGTAGCTGTTTTACCAGAATTCTGGGCTCTCTATCAACATCTGTAGCTGAAACACAAAATTGCAAGTTCCTTGCAGAGGAACATTATTTTGTAGTTTAGTGCTTCAGCACTGCTCTTGTGTGCGGATGAATCTGATAGTTTGAGGTTTACTCGTGGTTGCCTTTGATCACCATCAGAATGGATCTGACTAGCTACACCAAGAGTCACAGAGTAAGAAGACAGTCCTACAACAAGAGGTATAGCCGAAAAATATGTCATCTGAGCAAGTAAGTAGCATTTCTGCCACCAGACCTTATTTTCTTTAAGGGCATGGCGTAAACACGCAAGGACAAATGCTGGAATAGAAGCCTGAAATTTCCTGCCAAATCGAACCCGACAGATGTTGTTCCAGTGACCTCAGCAGTTCATCATAACTTTTCCATTCAACTAGACTCATCAACACCATCCAGGACTGCCAGAAATCTTGATATGTTTGACGATCAGTTGAACTTCACAGACCAAATCGCAAGAACAACCCGATCATGCAGATTTTCTCTGTATAACATTAGGAAGATCAGACCCTTCCTTTCAAAGCATGCAACACAACTCTTGTCCAGGCTCTTGTTATATCTATACTGGACTACTGCAATGCTATTCTGGCAGGATTTTCCACATGTACAGTCAAACCTCTGCAATTAATCCAGAACGCAGAGGCACGATTGGTCTTCAAAGAGTCCAAGCCACACATCTCTTCATTAAACTGCAATGGTTGCTCGCATCAGTTCAAGACATTGATGCTCGCCAACAACCACTAGTTACATAAGCCCAAATATGCACTCGCTATTTCAAGTCTATGTGCCCTCCAGAAGCTTACGATCAGCAAGTGAGCAGTGCCGGATGGTGACATCTCACCGAAGCACAAAATCACTTTCCCAGACTTCCACTTCAACTGTTCCTTGCTGCTGGAACAACCTCCCAAACACCACCAGAGAAGTTGATTCCGTAGCAACCTTCAAGAGAAATTAGTGATGGGACAATATATTGAATTTCGATATAACGGGAGCCAAAATAATAAATAAAAACGTACAAACCATATCGTGGCCATGTCTTTGTTTTCAGTCCACGTGATCATAAATTAAATGACCAGTCAAACATCACAATCTCTCTACCACTTGATTTTACCCCTACTGCACTTTTTTCAACAGGGTTTACTGCTTTCACACAAGGTCCTTAAAGATCTGGAACACCTGGAAAATCGCCTTGTTTTGATGAAAAGTGCTTGAGATTAAAATGGATAGTTTCCTCCGTGTAATGTGTGTCCAAAGTGTGTCCACTTTCATTGAATAATGTGTCTTAATATCCTTTCTGTACTTTACAGTCAGATAAAAAAAGTAAAAACTATTATTACTTTTAATCTCAGGCAGCTTGGATGTGCAAAAGAAACCAAGAGATAGGTGTTAATGTTTGCTGAACTGGAACACTGTGTGGAGCTCGTTGAACTCTTAAAGTGACCATAACTTTCTAGCATTTCTTTTACAAATTAATGTAAACACAATTTTGTTACTTGTAAATTGTACACATTATTTAAAACGGTGATAGCCCATATCATTATTATATCTACAATTTCATGATAAATATGAAATGTCGAATTTTTTTAATTTGGATTATAATGATGACAAACAAATTATTAAACTATAAATATTCACTTTCACATACTTTTTTCAGGACAGGTTTTGTTCAGTTCTATTGTTTGTTCTGCACCTTATCAGCCTGAATGTAGCCCACTATATTTGAAAGCTTATTTGTTTGCAATCTTTTCTTATAGAGAAAGCTATATGTATAATGACTCTTATTTAAATTTGAGCATTTATATCATGTTTTAAAGAACTTTATTTAGAATCCTTTATTTTGGTCACATATTATACACACAGTTGTTTGCATATACACAGTGAAATGTGTTAGTTTTCACATATCCCAGCTAAGCTGGGGTCAGAGTGCAGGGTCAGCCATGATACGGCGCCCCTGGAGCAGATAGGGTTAAGGGCCTTGCTCAATGACCTCAACCACTGAGCCACCACTGCCCTCTGTATTTTTATGAGAACTTGTGTATTTTGCTCAAACATTTTTTCAGAATTTCATATTTTTTTCCAAGTCATATTTTGTCATTTAAATGTTATTATTTTGAATCGAGATTATATCGAATTGTGAACCTCATATCGTATATCGAACCTAATCGCGAGCTAGACATATCATCCCATTCCTAAGGGTGTGTTCACACTTGGCAGGTTTGGTTCGATTAAAACGAACTCTGGTGCGATTGCTCTGTTAGTGCGGTTCGTTTGAACAAGTGTGAACGCTGCCATCCGAAACATGGTGCGCACCAAAAAAGCGGGCCGAGACCGCCTGAATAGTGGGTCTCGGTCCGCTTCCAAACTAACTCAGGTGCGGTTCGACTGATATAGGAACACAGCATGGACCAAAGATCTCTAACCAGACCAATAACAAGAAGTCATTTGCCTTTAATACTGACCTCAAGCATACCTGGTTCTTCTCCTTATTGGAGCCATGTTGCCCATTACAGTTTGGTACAGGCGTCGGACACAGCATAAGCAATGGAGGAATTCCTGGTGCTGTTTTGACTCCTTTACACATTTTATTGGCTCTTTGTGTGTTCTTTGTGTAAAAATACCAGCATTATATATATATATAGAGAGATAGATAGATAGAGAGAGAGATAGATAGAGAGAGAGATAGATAGAGAGATCCAGCGAGCGCATTTAGCCCTTTTAGCGCATTGTTTTGGATGTTCGGCAAGTTCAGTCGCAAAAAATACGTCATAAAAGCCATCCAATCAGGTTGTGACCTTATCCTTATGCCTTTTGTTTTGTATCTTTATGTTCAGTGTTAAAAATGCCAGTGTGAACACTAAGTGAACCAGGACTAAATGTATAATTTTATTTTTTGATCCGGACCAAAAGAACCAAGAGAACCGAACTACAAGTGTAGTGAACACACCCTATGAAACATTTTAAAACACATCTCTTTCGCGAGCACTTAACCCAATCATACTAATGCAATAACCATCTAATTTCTTCTTAAAAAATAAATCCATTATTTTACCCGGTCGCTCTCCTTCCTCTGCACTTGTGCTTCTCTGAGCAATTTGCAACTTCGCATTATAGAACTTCTTCCATTACTGCCTCCTTAGGCTAAATCGCTTCTTTTGTACTCCTCATTTGTAAGTCACATTGGATGAAAATGTCTGCTAAATTAAGATATGTAAATGAATGTAAAATTATTATTGTAGGATTATAGTATCTAATTCTGGGTGAGGCAAGAACACTGTTTTGAACACAGATTTTTTTATATACTGGCTCAATAATAGTATTTTGTTCATTTATAACAAAAGATTAAGTAAAAGTGATATGACAAATAATCTGAAACTATAACAAATCTGGGCCCTGTTTCCCAAAAGCATTGTAAGCCTAAATAGATCGTAGATCCACCTTTAGGTTTGCGGCCATGAACAGTACCTGGAATGGTCTGAAGGGGGCTCCACTGGCTGACTGTTTGTTGATTTCGTGCTCTAATGTGCACAGAGTGAGAGGTGCACTCCAATGGTAATGGGGAGTGCCAACTCCAACCATGTTGTCCTGTTGAAGGATTTGCTTTAACTGCCACGGTCTCCTACAAGAGCACATAAAATCATCTTGAATAAACAGATTTTTAAAACAAAAGACTGAAAATGCAATTTTGACTCTTTTAATTTTGAAGTCAACAAGAAACGGCATTAGCGACCCATTTTACATCCGTAATGTGACATATCTGTGTGAAAAGAAATGCTCAACAAGAACAAAACATTTTTTTTCTTCAAATGGAACACAAAAAATCCATACAATGAAAGTGAATGGTGACTGTAGCGGTCATTCTGTCTAACATCTCCTTTTTTGTTCCACAGATGAAAGCAAGTCATTCAGGTTTTGGAATGACATTTTCGAGTAAATGATAGCAGAATTTTCCTTTTTGAGTGAACTATCCCGTTAAGATCTATCAACAGATTCTGTGGCATGCTATTGATTACCACAGGAAGTCATGTAGACTCATCTCCCAGTTGAAAAGCAACAACAAACATGTTTCCAGTAATGCAATTACAATGAAAGCCTAACAGATATAATTTTCTGTTGTATTTGACAGCATGGCACAGATTCTGTTGATAGATCTTAAGCAGCATTTAACCCAGAATATTCCTTTAACAATATAGCTTATATAGAAGCTGTACGAGTTACTTTTATGGTGCTTTTGTTATTGTTGGAGGTTGACAACACCTGGGGCCAGATTCATTATGAAAACTCTTCTAAACTTCCATTTTCTTCTTAATTTCTAACATAAGAAAAAAGATGAATTTAAATTTAGGAGAAAAAAATTCTTAGAAATTGTAATGCAAAACATCTTTAAGTTAGGATAACCTTACAGTTGTCTAAAATCCCAAAAGGTAAGATGTTTAATGAATTTACAAAGTTGTTGATTTAAACACAATGCAATCAGTCATGTTGAGGTGGAAGTCACAATGGGCTGTTTAAGTAGATATGTGATTATAGACCATAAAGCATTTTTGACTCTTTTGTGTTTTATGTCATTTTTATTCTTGGCTTTCAAACCATGTTATAATGAAATACAAACAATACATGTTTTGTTTAAGCTTCCTAATGTGATGACCAATTATGCTAGTCAATTCAAACGGATGCCCTGCATAACGCTCTCACACCAATCTTTAGTCCATAGAAACATAATAATTACGTATATCATTAGAAGGCTTAGACTTTTTTCCACCCCCTCCACATCCCTAATGGAGCTGCCACAGCAGAGACAGCCTCCGCCACCCTTTCCCATACCCGCCTCTTGCTTTCCGATATGATACAATTATCAAGCTTCCCAAGAAGAACTTTTTCCCTTGCAGTCACTTCCTCTGTGAAAAGCCCCAGCTCTTATGTGCAGAAGATTTTTTTTCTCTCTTTTCGTCCATGTCATATTAAACGGTCAAATTGCAGCCAGCAAGTAAATTCTCATAATGTCGTAAACTAACACATCTTATGCACTTTCCATAAAAATTTTAATATTGCAAGGTGCTTGCTACTTAAAGGTACAGTTTGCCCAAAAAGAAAAATTCTCTCAACATTTACTCACTCATGTCATCCCAGATGTATATGACTTTTTATCTTCAGCAGAACACAAACTTCACTCAGTAGATTCTTAAAATGCAAGTGGATGGTGATCCGACATTTGAAGCTCTAAAAAGAACAGGCAGTCAGCATAAACGTCATCCATACCCCTCCACTGGTTAAATTAATGTCTTTTAAAAGAGAAACGATTGCTGTTGGTGCGAAAAAAGAACAGTATTTATGTACTTTTTAACTATAAATCATCACTTCCGGTCAGCAGCACTATACACATTCACAAGAGGGCGAGGATCACATGGTGTCTCGTGTGATGCGTTGGCATGTTCCGGACGTAATTTCACATTTTTTTCCTCAGTTAAGACATCCAGGATGAGCACAGAAATGCACCATTGTGAGTAAACACACAGACACAAATACCAACAAAGCTTCTGTACAGTGTTCCTCCTACTGTGGTAAACAGCGCTGCTCTTCGCATGTGCGTCTGTTCTCTCGTGAACATGCCAACACTATTACGTCACACACAAAGTTAAAAAAAAAAAAGTGTTTTTGCATTCGTTTCACTGGTTCATAACAGCTCACTTGGGCGAACTTTTAAGAAAACTTCTAACCGGCTGCTAAACACCTTGCTTCCATTGGGCCAAGTCATCTGTATGTGTGACCTGGAGCTCCACCTACTACCATGTTTATATTTTTCAGTCAGTTGTACTCAACTTGAACACACCGGCAAGCAAGACCACGTCGCATGATTTTTAGTTTGTTTGATTAATTAGTCTACAAAAGGAGTGAAGTCTACTAAGATACTCATATATAATACATAAACACAGTGCCCATTCACTCATCTGCAGCGAAAGCCATTCACACATCTACCCAAAGAAAGAAACACCTCTCTTATCAACATTCCTTTGTCTTTATTCTGAACATGAACACTCTTTTATAACACCATTTTTGCAGTAATATCGGTGTCATCATAAATTACAATAACGGAGTGTAATCGGCGCATATTCATTTACATTTATGCATTTGGCAGACGCTTTTATCCAAAGCGACTTACAGAGCCCTTATTACAGGAACAATCCCCCCGGAGCAACCTGGAGTTAAGTGCCTTGCTCAAGGACACAATGGTGGTGGCTGTGGGGCTTGAACCAGCGTCCTTCTGATTACCAGATTACCAGTTATGTGCTTAGACCAGTACACCACCACCACGCTGAATTCAGAATCCAAACAAGACAAATTAATAATTTCTACTCCATTATATATTAAAACAGTTTTCTTTTACTATCCTCGTGTGTATTCTACTCATAGAATGAGGCAATAAGTCATTGATAACACTTTTTAATATCATATTAGTTAAGGTTTTACAGAGCATCCTCATATTTAAATGTTCTTCTAAACACCTCCCATAGCGGTGTGACCGGTGTCTGAATGTTCAGGAACAGTATACAGTTTCTCGGCTGTTTAGGACTTTTTACCCCTGAACAACGAACAAATTCTCTGGTAGCCCCTTTTCCACCGGCAGGGTTCGGGTGCGGGTTCCTGGGCCGGAGCGAATTCTCGAACTGTTCCGTCCATTTCCACCACATTAAAGGTCGTTCCGGGGCCGAAAACCTGGTTCCGTACTGACCCCAAAAGCTTGATGGTCTCTATGCAGGAACCGATTACTTAAGGAGACAGAGGGCAGGATAATGTTACGTCACCATGGTAAAGTTTTCCCAAAAAACAACAGTAGCTACCGTCTGCAGCAAGGAGTACTACAACAATAAAAAACCCACAAAATTAAACGGACATCAAAAGCATTCAGGTAACACAGCGAAACCAGTGCTCTACTTGCGATATGGTATTAACGGAGATCCGAGATAAACTAGAGAGAAAGATCGCAAAGGATTAAATATTCTAAGAGAATGAAGATACAGCACGAAATGATGCACACCGCCTTCAATCGTACAATTGACCAAATCATAAACAAATTAAAAATAATTTAAGGGAGTGCAGTGAAGGACCTAAACAAAAGTGACAGTGGATGGAGAAACAATGGTTTGGACTCTGACAGCAACCAGCCTGCTAAATAACCGCGCATTGAATTCAGCCAGTAAACAGTGAATCGCCGGTGTCCTCTATAGCTGATCTCAGTAAGTTGTTATATTTTCCAACACTCTTGTCATCTTATTTTGTGCATCGTTTTGTTCTGTAAGCAGGGATGGATTACCAACCAGGCCAATGGGGCCAGGGCCCAGGGGCCCTTGACTACCAGGGGCCCTTGACTGCCCAGGGGGGCAATGGGCTTTAAGGTTGCGTGATCCAGTTTGGCAATCCCCCCCGCTCGAAAACCCATCAACAATGAAAACAAAAATCCTCAACCGCTCAACTTTTGGCCATGAAAATGAACCTCCCAACAACTTCTAGAGGGGGGCCCTAGGAGGCCTTTGCAAGTCATAATCCGTCCCTGTCTGTAAGTGGATTTTTGACCAGCTACAAACAAAGTTTGGAAGATTGCGGCTATAAGTTAAGTAAAACGGAGGGATTCTAAAATCAATAATATTATATGCTATGGCAAAAATCCAAATACAACCATCTGCTACATTCATGTAAATAATGATTACGCTGTAACTGTTTACATTTGTAAGCCAGAGTTCATACAAAATAATGTAATTACCTGTCGTCTGTAGCGTAGATGCTGTCTCTTGCAATCTTGTTGAGCAATGTAATAACGGTGAATTTAATTAATCTGCATGTTTAAATATGTCCTCAAAAACAATAGTAAACGCTATCCAAACACTGATGTGCCATGTTTGTTAATGTTTGAGGTAGTCACGTGAAACTACCACATAGACAGTAACCCGTTATGTCACCGATCGGCTCTCAGGTCAGTGGAAAAGCGTGGCCGGTTTACAATAGGCTCGAGATTGCCCCAGCAGGGAACCAGTCGAGCACAGGCTCGGCACTAGCACCATCGCAGTTTTGGTGGAAAAGTTCTATGGAAGTATATCGGAACCTTTGCAGTCTGTGATTTTTGGAGCTTCAAAAAGGTCGGTTCACCATCCACTTGCATTTTAAGGACCTACTGAGCTGAAATATTCTTCAAATGTGTTCTGTTAAAGAAAGAAAGGCAAACAAATCTGGGATGGCATGAGGATGAGTAAATGATGAAAGAATTTTCATTTTTGGGTGAACTAACCCTTTAAAAAAAATGGGTTAATAGATAGATGAAATTGCCTTTCTGATTGACCAGTGTTAACATATCAAATTGTTGTATTAGAAAAGGCAACCTCATGAGCAGGCTAGTATAATCAGACAATATCATTTTATTCTGAAGAATTGCATTTAGGAAGATTCTTACGAACATCTTTTTTTCTTTTTCTAAAAGGTGCTATATAGAATATTTTTACTGTACTTAAATCATAAAATGGCCATAATATGTCATTAGAGAATTAGGAAACATGTTAAATTGAAATACTGGCTTCTCCGATAACAACACTACAGCCGGTATATTCTACTGACGTTTCCATTCCGGGCGGGGATTTCGGTTTGTGTTTTCGCCTGTGTGATCCCGACCCACTGTCCACTCACCAATAGTATTGACACTGTCGGGTTGCCATATTTGAACAAGTTTGCAGGCAAGCAACACTGCGTGCTGCAGCCATGGATACCAGCAAACAAACTTGATCAGAGATAACAGATCCACCCGACCTAAAAAGCCTCGCCATCCATCTAAAAACCACCATGACCAGAGACGTAGTGAAACAAGGATAAATATTGGAGATGGAGACAGCTTTAAGCCCAGAAATCCTTTAAAACGGATGCAGAGTTGGCCATTTCTGGCAACCCGCATGAGCTTCGAGTCTGGGGTGGGGCAGACAACTCTCCAATATTTTGAATTTGGACTGCAGTACCCATTTCAAACATCTGTCAATCTTATATATATATAGCACCTTTAAGAACATTTTCGTGAATCCGGACACTAGTCACCATTAATTTTCATTGTATGGAAAACAGTAGCATGAACATTCTGCCAAGCAGCTCCTTTTGTGTTCAATGGCATGAGGGTGAATAAATTATCACAGTATTTAATTTTTTTATGTGAACCATCCCTTTAAGGGTTTAACTGTTATAATCTACGCTTATAAGAAACTTCACAATATGGAAAAACTAACACTGACATACAAATCCAAAAACAAGTTTGACACATGAATGTAATCATTGATATCAAAACATGTACTCTAAGCTCTTTATGTCACAGCCAGTGACTCATAAAACAAAAAAAACAAGTGTGCTGATAAACCAGTCTGATAGTATTTGCGTTATTAAACCGTGGGTGGAACCATATTGTCCAGAACAGACTTGCAGGTGGCACATAAAACAAGGTGTTTTGATGTTGCAAGAATGAGTCTCATTGTTTATCTAGTCTTATATGGAGCGTATCCAAAGCCACATTTTAACCCCAATCAACAGGCAATAAGAGATTAATGGTCAAACTGATTTAAGAGCCCTTACATTTAGCACCACATTCATGAGTTCAGTGTGGAAAATCTCAATGTCGAAATGCGATGAGTCACTCTCCCATGTCAGAAAAAGGGTCTGTTCAGGTAGATTCGACTGCAGCGTTAAACCATGGGGCATGGGAAGTTCACCAAGATCTGTGACATTACAGAGAAAGAGAGAAAGAATTCAATTGTAATGCATTGAGCCAAATGTACACTGGATGATTTCTACTGTGCTTTACATTTGTAACACGTAAAATATTTCCATAAAATCTAATAAATATGTGGCAATACCTGCTTTTTTTTTATCTCAGACTATGTGATCCATACAATGCAAAAACGGTGTTCAAACCTCAACGTTGCAACGTCAAGCAATAAAATAAAGCATCAAGCTCTATTGTCCCAACCAGCCGTCACAAGTGACAAGCAACAGGACATTTTGCCTGTTGCTTGGTTTCAATTTCTGTAGTGGTTAAATCCATGTCTTCAAAAGCGTTAGGATAAGTGTGGGTGAGAAACAGATTAATATTTAAGTCTTTTCTACTATAAATCTGCACTATCACTCAAATTCTTTCACATTTTGAAAGAAAAAGTAAGTGGTTTTACCATGGTAAATTATGGTAAAACAAAAGACTTTATCTGTTTCTCACCCACACCTAACATATCACTTCTGAAGACATGGATTTAACCACTGTCGTATTGATTTTTAGACCTTAAAGTCCTGGCCACCATTCACTTGCATTGTCAGGACCAACAGAGCGGAGATATTCTTCTAAAAATGTTCTTTGTTTTCTACAGAAGAAAGAAAGTCATACACATCTGGGATGGCATGAGGGTGAGTAAATGAGAGAATACAATTTTTTGGGTGAACTAACCCTTAAAGTGTGGGCTGACAAATTACTTGCTCATTCATGCCTGGTTAAGAAACCTGACTCCAGCCAGGTCTCCTAAGCAACCAAATTGGCCCGGTTGCTAGGGAGGGTAGAGTCACATGGGGTAACCTCCTCGTGGTCACTATAATATGGTTCTCGCTCTCAGTGGGGCACGTGGTGAGTTGTGCGTGGATGTCGCGGAGAATAGCGTGAAGCCTCCACACGTGCCATGTCTCCACGGTAATGCACTCAACAAGCCGCGTGATAAATCGCGCAGATTGACGGTCTCAGATGCGGAGGCAACTAAGATTCGTCCTCCCCCACCCGGACCGAGGCAATTTCGAAAACACTCCATTACCGCATACTTTAGAAAATGACAAAGCAGCAAGATGCATCAGAACGGTCAAAGATGTCCGTCTAGTGCATGTTAACATTTGTGTGAACAGTGCAAATGGAAGCATAAACGTGTCCTGTGTGAACGGGACTCAAGAGTTTGGTCTTGATTGACTGCTGTAAGAGCAGTGTCCCAAATTTTTTTAACGTTTTTAATAAAAACAGACTCACCATTCTGTCCGAGAGAGTGTGTGACCCCCAGATTCAGCATTAAAACCAGAGGCAACCAGACTTGCATACTGACCAAACCAGCACTCCGCTGTAGTGCTTCCTGAGAGAGCAAAACACAACCAAGACCTGGTGATCAGCAATAACACCTACAATAAAACACAGAGACATAAGATTAAATGAGAGTTTTACAGGATCTAAAACAGATCTTTTTAAAATTATTTTTTTTGTGAAAATTATTTTTTAAACGGAGGTAGAAATTTAACATCTCGCAATCATGATACTGAATCAATACACTCATGTATGGACATCTACTTTTTTCTTCTTTTTCTCGTTGTCATCACACTTTTGGTACTGCACAAACTTTAGGGTGAATCTGAAATTCTATTTGAGGACCAATAAGATTTTTTTGCATTATTTTCATAACAATTAAGCACAGCTGGTATTACAATAAAAATACTCTAATTATTTGTATATATATACACATTAGAGGTCATTACAGACAGTTGAACAAATTATACCATGATATATAAATGATTCACTATTTAAATATACATTTTAAAATGACATCATTAAGAATTTTACCTCCAATATTTTGTGGCATAATGTTGATTACCATGAAAATATGGAAAACGAACATTGAATTCCTAAGTTCCAATACACTTCTACAGCTCCTAAAGACTTCATTTACATCACTTGATAAAGTAACTTCTGTATCAAAGGCTGCAAAAAAGAAAACATAGTAACAATAACTAGATTTTTTTTTATTTTCAGAAGACAATTTGAGTGGCACTGGCCCATGCAAAACTTGATGCCAAGATGCTTGGGTGGTTGTCAGAACATTGCTATCCAGTTGGTAAGGTCTTTGCATACTGCCCCAAGTCATAAGAGTCCACCCCAAAGTCTCTAGATATTCAGGTTTAATTTGAGTCTATAGGATTGTAAGTGCAATTGATTAGAAAAGTACATGCACACCAACTCCAAAACAAGCTGCATTATTTGAGGTTTAAACTAATCTTAACTTGTACAGTGTTGAACTCTGAATATTCTTTCAAAGCCTACTTGAAATCAAAAGCAAGTTTAAACAGGCCTCGATATTCAGTCCCTCCCGTAAGTAAATCTCCAGACACCGCCTCATATTGAAACTGAAGCTATTTCACTCTTCCAGTAAACCAGAGACTGAGAGACACCACACTTGGGGAAAACAATTTTATGTAGAAAAAGTAACTGTTGAGGCCAAGCAGAAAGAAAAGTGGAAAGCAAATATTTTGATGAAAAACAAGATTGGCAGTGCAAAAAAAAACACCACAAAAAAAAAAGAAAAATAAATCTGCTGTTGCTAATAGAATATCCATAATCAGACTAGCAAGTACAATTCCCCACTTCACAATACAACCCCTTCAATGTTCAAATCAAATCTACACCCTTAGTTGACAAGACATTTATGAATCGTAATTTTCAGCTGATGATAAAATGGGCGAAATAAATCCCTTAGACTTACATTAAAGAAATGTTCCAGGTTCAATATAAGTTAAGCTCATTTGAGGCATAATTTTGATTGTCACAAAAAAACAATGTCACTTTCCACGCATCCGCCATATTTGTGGCCATCAGCAGGAGGAAACAATGATGGTGAGTGGAAAAACCCGTAAAAGCAATATCAAGAAAACCTCAAATGCTTTTGATCCATGCCAAGTCCCAGGAAAGGTGTATACAGGTCTGAGGTCAGCGCAAATATTGCCAAATTTGATATTCACTTACATTTAAATATCATTTTATCCATGATTTACCTCCGTACTGCGGTGAGTCTGATGTGTGACCTGCGAGTGCACACGCCTACCGGTACATCGTCGTTAATATCTCTTATTCAGAAGTTACACATGTTTGTGTTTTCTGCTCTGATTTGGTCAAAATATCACAATACATCTGTGATGGTCCCATCTGTATGAATGTAAGAGCTGCTTTTAACTGAAAGAATACAGAAAGCAACCGAGACTTATTAGTGAATAAGACTAAAACAGTGCGTTTAAATTGTAGTCTGATAGTGTGAATAAAGTCACACTAAATATATACCATTCACATTATAGTGCTTTTTTTAATTATTACAGCATGTTACAATTATCGCACACTTGAGCTGCACGATTTGGACAAAAAGTAATATTGCGATTATTTTGAAAAATACTGCGATTGTGATTTGAACTGCGATTATGATGGTCATGTTTTCCTCTTGTTCAACTGCAAAAAGGCTACTGAGGTTTTCACACTTGAGCCCTCTTAGAACCAAACGGAGACCTTTTTTCAGTTCAACCACAAACAAATAAATATGTAAACTGTGAAACAAAGTCTTCTTCCTATCCAAATGTTACCATCCACCGTGTACCTGTTTTTGTCCATTTTGTGACAGGGTCTCAGCCCACTAATCATCATCATTAGTTTTTGAAACGCAGTCAACTTGAATATTAGGGATGCTCCAATCAGGATTTTAACATCCGACACCGATCTCCAATTTTCTTTCCATCTCATCAATCAATGCTGATCATTTAACTTTTTAATCAGCAACTCTGTCAAAACTGGTTATATGTAAACTTTCTGCTCAATGTCACTGTTAACTAAATGTCCCTGTTGGTAAAACCAAAGTTGTTGCCTAGTTGTTGCGGTCAAAAATAATGTTGATTGATTGAATAATTCAGTATACACAAAATATAATTGTTACGCTTTATTCTAGGCCTTAAAAACTAGTAGGCTTATACAAACATTCTTTACTGTATATAAGATAGTCCTAAAGAATGACGCAGGTGCATCCTGCTGGATATTTTCGTCATTACAGCGGAAACAACTAAAAATACTCCGTCATTTTGGGGCATACAGATAAGTGGAAGACATCATTAGAGACTATAAAAGGGTCTACTTTTATTTGTGTACACTCGCAATAACAAAACCTTGTGCTTTTGTAAAATAAAAAGGGTGCGCTTTAAGCGTCACAATAATGAACTGCACGAATACTTATCACACAAACATGAAACATATGTCTAAAGAAAGCTTAATATTTCTACTTTTAAATTAAACAATTCAAATTTTAAACTAATATTCTCCTGCAACGTAATCTGTATGAAACAAAGCAATGTACAGTTTTTACCGGTTCATCTAATTATAGATAATGTGATCAAACCCACCAGCAGAGCGCGCCATTCATACGCTAATGTGCGGAGACGATCAACGCAAATGTACACGCCCCCGACAGTGTTCAGAGGTTTGATGTAAACAATTCACTTTACTGCGCGTTTGTAATGATACACAGGCGATGAAACTCCTGGATAGGAAGGAAGAGTTAACATTTTCCTCAGTAGAAGAGCGGGACTCCGATGAACATTTGTATTTTTAAGAGAGACTTTATCCAGCCGAGGATACAATTTCGGACGATTAAGTCATTTAGTTCTTTAGTTGACATGCCATTTTATATAAACATGTACCTATTTTACTAGTGGGACTGTTTCCAGACTTGCCAGCCAGGATTCAGAGTATTGACATTTGAAATATGTCCTAATAAGCAAGTTTTAGTTACATGTAAATGTTGTTTCGGCTAAAGCAGGTATTTAAATTGTATGCTGTATGATATAAATATGATATAAAAATAATATGAATGTTTAGAATATATTTGATCTAGTGTTTATGCTGCCTCATTATCATCAATGCTTGTGCTTGCAAATATGTGTTCAGATTAAATTAGTAAAATGCACTTTAAATTTGCCCATATTAGAAAATCAGCATATTATAATGATTTCTGAAGGATCATGTGACACTGAAGACTGCAGTAATGCTGCTGAAAATTCAGCTTTGATCACAAATTGAATTTTACAATATATTCAAATAGAAAACTGTTCTTTTAAAATGTAAAATGAGTTCACACAATGTTTTTACTGTATTTTGAATCAAATAAATGCAGTCTTGGTGAGCAGAAGAAACCTCTTTTAAATGGTAGTGAAGGTCTAAAATTAAGTCTTTACATAAAGATGTAACTTCATTTAACTTAAAAACTTGATTTTGATCATTAAGTCTCCTCACATTCATTCTCTTTCTGTCACATTCCTCATTGATAGGCCCAGGGGAGGGTCTTTTGTGTCCTCCGGTGTGAATCACATCAATATTCATGATAGTTCACGCCACCTTTCTAACACAAAAAGTGTCTTTCAAAAGTTAAAGTACTATATTGTTTTGTATGAATATGTGATCAGGATGGTTTTCACATCATTTTGTAGCAAAAACTCGAGGCTACAAGATCCAATTCTCAAAAGTCTTGTGGACAAATGTTTATTATGTGGTATATGGCCTTATATCAATTACTTAATTTAGTTTTTTCAAAAACCACGCATAAACGTTATTTTTGCAAAAATACAAACATGTACACACATGTTGCTCACATATTATTGTAGCCCAGTTTGTGCTGAATACTGTGTTATCAGACTTTAGCCATTAATGTGTTTTTAAGCAACTGAAAAAAGCACAAATGTCAAGACAAGTCAAAATTTCTCCAGGGCCCAAAACACCCTCAGACCCCAGAGGGTTAATGTCAAACTGAAGTTGAACTGATAACCCATTGGTGTAATTACATTTAAAGTGAACATTTTGGTTAGTTTATCACCTAACTAACTGAATGAGTTTTATTCATTATATTAAATTTAGCAATGCATTATATTATAGTAACTAAATATTTGATATAGATTTATTATATGCATGTTCCTTCCTTTTCATTTTGTTGGAAATATTAGTTCCGCTTTCACTTGTTTCCACGTGGAATGTAATAATGGCGGCGACACGCTCCCTCGTGAGGTAAACAAATGACAAGCGAATGGAAGAGCGCATGTTTCTGGACTTTACAGGTGTTGCTGTTAATGCTGTTTGCTCAGCAATCATTTAATAAAGATGTTTGAATTATACCCCATCTTGTATTCTGCATGATTATGATACATGTGCCTTGCGGAGACTGAGATGCTGCTACCGCAGATAATAATTAAAAAAAACACTTCACGCAGGACGTGCCAGTTTAGTGTAAATAAAGTGTTTAGCGCACTTAATCAAACGGAACCGAACTCAAGAGCACTTCTGTTTCTGTAAGCATGAGAGGGAGTTGTGGAGCACAGAACTGCTCTGAAAACACTAACAATGCTCTAACTTAATATAGACTGGACAGAGCAGCGCAAATAATCTTTGAAGGAAGCAGCCTATTTATTTATTTATTTAATTAAAATCGCAGCCCTTTGCAATTTAATAATCGCACAAGGTCATATCGCGGTTTAGATTTTATTTCGATTAATTGTGCAACAATTAACAACACCGTCTGGGTGTTATGATTAACTCTGCCCTATGTGCCTTTCCAGTTTAATTGTATTGGAATCGATGATTTTATAAATATGATTGACACGTGTACTTATAAATGACATGTCTGAATAAATGAGCAAAATACCCACAAGTGTTTTATCCTTGCTTTCCCCCTTCATTGCTGCTCGACTTTGGCAAAATGAAGCCGTATCACTTAAAAGATAAAACTTTATTGAAGGAATAGCATCACTTTTTCAAGATTTATAAATAAAAACAAACATTTTGCCAAATTTTGCCGCATCCCACAACGCAGCACATTGAAGGTAAATGAAATGTCACAAACATTGCGGAGTGGTCATACAGTGACGTCACATGAAACAGGTCATTTGAACAAAGAATATTCCTTTAAAGGAGGGACCAGAATTGAATAGGCTGCATTTACACTGAAAGGCTTAATGCACAGATCCGATCTTTTGACTAAATCCAAATTTTTGTGCCGCCTGTTTCTTCACTTCAGACATTACCGACTGTGTTTACATCAATTACCTGCCAAAACGCACTAGGCTGTCACTCTTTAGTGCTATTAGTTGCCAAAATTTACATTTACATTACATTTATGCATTTGGCAGATGCTTTTATCCAAAGCGACTTACAGTGCACTTATTACAGGGACAATCCCCCCGGAGCAACCTGGATTTAAGTGCCTTGCTCAAGGACACAATGGTGGTGGCTGTGGGGATCCAACCAGCGACCTTCTGATTAACAGTTATGTGCTTTAGCCCACTACGCCACCACCGCTCCTACATTGTTAGGACTACTGTATGAACGGCAGTGAACATGCATTTTACTTATGATAAACATAACAAGAACACAATACATTTTTCAAAAGAGGATTCCCTCCACAATTCACACATAAATATTCCCATGCATGCATTCATTAATCTTACCAGAGCACTACTGCGTAATGATTTCATGTGCGAGCCGCGAGGCGATCGTCTCGGTTCGGCAACTGCTATAGAGTCCTTGAAAAATGTATAAAGTGTGAGGAAGTATTTATAAAGTAACATAATGACACGAGTTTTGCATTGGCAAAAGTCTAGTTTTAATATACTACAGGAGAAAAGCACATGTAGCTAGTTTTTATCATAAAATAGAAAATAACCTTGGTGAACAGGATCAGATCAGGTCACAAGACAAAGTGCTGCAGGGTAAAAGGAAAATGAAATGTCCAATCGTGTACTGTTACATGTGTTTGCAGACCATGTTTGCCGTTTTGGTTGAAAGCACAACATGGTCACACAAACGGATCTTATTAATATTGCAAAGGGCTGTGAACTGCCAGGGGGCAAAGAGCTGTAAAGCATAGAAAAGACAGAAAAGCATCCTTTCTTTCCTGAAACAAGGTCTGGCAAAACAATACCTTTTAAACAACAAAACACTGGCTCACTGCCCACTAGTTTCCTTGCATCACCAACATCAAGTTACCTGATTCAAGGCTGCATGAAATAACAGGTGTTTTTTATGGTCGCTGAGAGGTTACCACATTTTTCATAAATTCCTCATATGAGTCCGATCACCAAAACATAACAGCCCTGCATGCCCAGATATTAGCAGTTTACTGGAATCAAGAGTTTGTGTTGGTAGCCTGTATGGTGGGTAATCCGTGAAGTGTAAAACTCCTGGAAATAATATAATCAGTGTTTGAGGAGCTACTTTGAAACTTAGTAGTTAAACTACAGCTAAAAGATACCCATTTGAATAAGTTCACACATTGCACGTTACTAACAAAAAGTAGCTAAAAGAAATCAAAAAGGAATGTTTTGGGTTACCAAAAACTTAAGCTCAATTATCAGCATTTGTGACAATTTTGATTACCACAAAAAATATTTAGACTTTTTATTATAAAAGAAAGCAAAAATCTTTGGAGATCATATTGTATTGGATGTAACTTTATACGATTTGAAATCGCTCTAAAATCATGTTAACATTTTAGAAACGGTGTATATTTTAGCATTTATTTACAATAAGTGCCTTATTGGTTTTTTTTTTAAATAAATGCTGGGCCCTATGATTTTCGCTTTGCGGAAAACACGGACAGAATTGCGGAATCAATAAAAATGTAATTAACACACACACACACACGCACACACACACACACACACACACACACACACACACACACACACACACACACACACACACACACACAAATTTGATATTATACAATAGAAAATATTTGTCCTAATTTCTTTGACATGTCATTTTAATGCTCTTTGATTAAACACATGAGCCATTAGTTCTCATTATACAAAACCTTTAGTTTTTTAGATTTTGTTTCATAATTTTTTCACTCCACAGAAACAGAGCAAGCGTGAGTCTCATCTTTTACACTGTGTCGTTAACACTGCGTATGAACCCTCTTTGACCAGGAACATTTGCATTACACGATTGTTAAATTAAAGTTAAGTCTGAGTGGCAGTGCTTTGTGCTGGTAGATATTTTTCACTTGTTTTGACTATAAAAACTCTGTCAGTACAGTAAGACAAAATACACGTTAAAAATACATTCTCTGAAAAACCTAAATATCTTATGTTGTGTCGTTTCTAAAACAAGAAAAATCGAATTGTTCTTGTTTTAATAATTTTTAGATATTTTTTACAGGAAAACAACACAGACATGATCATCATTTGCCCTAATATCAAACAAACTTAATAGAAAAAGAAATTATGATCCACCATGAATTTTCTTGATAAAAAATATGATTGTGTCTGGTAAAATGTGCATATAAAATGGCAAGAAATAACATTTTAGTTTAGCATAAAGCTGACAATTTACACAAAGTTTATTTCTATTTCTGCTGCTCCAAATTTACTTCAAACTTCTCTGTCTGCTCGTATGAATGTAACACATCATTAGAAAGTGTTTCACCGCTGTTCAAATGCACTTTCGCATCATTTATTTTGTATAAATGTTTTCCATCTGAAAAGGATTAAATATTAAATGAAACAAAATGCAAAAGTAATCTCTTCAGTAATCAAAATACTTTTTGAATGTAACTATTCTAAATACCAATTATTTAAATTGTAACATAGTGGAATACAGTTACTAATATTTTGCATTTTAAATACGTTCCGTTACTTGTATTTCGTTACTCCCCAACTCTGTTTATTAATCATGACACTTCAAAGCAATTTTGTGTAGCCAGTATATTTGCTGCTGAAAACATCTCATTATGATCATCACGTACTGATGAGTGTGTGTAGATGACAGAGAGCTTATTAACCTTGAAGCATGCAGTTATACAGCAAACTGCTTATCTGGAGGTGTGAAGCTGTTGTCAAAAAAATAAAAACTGAAAGTGCTTCATCCGGTTTCCCATCAAAATAAAAGCTTAAATTTAAGTAGATGTGTGATATTAAAGAAATTGCTACAGAAATACTTGACCTCTGTAAAGTAAAATGTAAAATTCAATGTAGTAATAAATAATAAATCAATAATAATTACATTATATTTAAGCAATATCTCATAAGTGTCTTCTACTGTGCAAAAATTTATATAGCAACAAAAAAATAAAACTAACTCCAGTGTTCTGTATAAGCATTTCATTTGATAAAAATAATACAAATGGCATGTTGAAATGTAATTGATCGGTTTTTATTTTGCCGAATTGAAGTTCCATGAATTCATTTGATTAGACAGTTTTTTTGATGATAACATTTTATTAACCTTTAAAAAAAAAAAAAAGTAAACACTGAGGCCGTTTCCCAGTCGCGGCCAGCGCTCCCGGCTACAGAGGCCGTTCCCCAGTCACTGTCTGTCCAGTTCCCTGAGGCTGTTGACGAGCCTATCCAGTTCCCTGTGACCATCGACGATCCCATCCAGCCCCCAGTGACCTGCGAGGAGCCTGTTCAGTCCCCCATGACCGTCAACTATCCTGTCCAGTACCCTAGCTGCCATCAACCAGCCCTTTGCTCAGTCAGACACTCATCAGACACCAGCTACCAGTCCATTGCTCAGTCCAGTAACCAGCACCCGTCAGACCCCAGCTTTCAATCTGTTAAGTCCCCAGCGGGTGCCACGCTTTCAGTCTGTTAAGTCCCCAGCGGGTGCCACTCTCTCAGTCCTGTCCCCCAGTGGTTGTTGACCTGTCTGACACAGTCCTGTCCCCAACAACTACTGACAAGTCTGCCCGGTCCTCTCCGGCCATCAACTCCCGGTCTATCCATTCCTCTGGGGCCCCTGTCCAGTCCTTCAGAGTCCCAGCTCGGTCTGACCCGTCCAGCGGCCTCCCCTAATCCATCTGACCTCTGCCCAGTATCCACCACAGACCCCATCTGTCCAGTGGACGAGGATTTTCCGGTGCTGAACTCAGCTGCTCGGTCCTGGCCTTCCCGTCCATCCAGGTCTCTGGGTTCTCCTCCGGCTCTGTCCTGGCCTCCCGGTCCATCTAGGTCTCCGGGTCCTTTTCAGGTTCTGCTATGGCCGTCTGGTCCACCTACAACCTAGCCCAGACAATTCCCCCGGTCTCCCCAACCCACCCTCCCTTGTCTGGCATCTGTCCCTCGGCCTGACCAATTCCTTTCCTCTGGTATTCTCCACCCACCGCCTCCTCGATCTGCTTTCAGTCCTGTCAGGTGATAACATTGGGGGGGGGGGGGGTCATGATCAATCCCTGTCTGCCCTTCTGTCTTTGTCAGTTTTTCATCCGTGTGAATTTATGTATGAGCACATGGTCTAGGCTAATGTTTGCGTTTGCCATATGCTCTCCCAACTATGCCCACTGGTTTCCTCTGGCCTCACCCCTAGTTTAGTCCTCGTTATGTTGATAGTCTCTTGTGCCTTGTCTGCATATATTGTGCTCCCTTTCCTCTTATGTTTGTCAGATTATTTCATTCCCATGTCTGTTGACCCGCATTCTTATGTTTCGTCTAGCTTCTTTATCAGTTTATCATGTTTAGTTCTTTTTTGTTCTTACCAGTTCTCCCTTGTGAGAGTGGTTTCCTTTTTGTTTTTCTTTTGTTTAATAAAATAATGTATTTTACTCACTGCTGGATCTGGGTCCTCCTCCCTACTTGCGTACCATGACACAAAATTATTGACAGGCAAAAAGTTCAAAGACCATGGCCCGCAAACACAATTTTTGTGTAATTTGACATAGAATAGTGCTGTCACAAAGACAGTTGAGATTTCTCATGACACTTTTTGTCAGTGATCAGGGAGTTGGACACATTTTTGCATTCCATTCCATAAATAAACCGCTTGCAGCACAACAACTTGTATTAAACACTCCTTTAAGGGAACAACATCTTTTAGATAATAATCGAACTACATCATTTTAAAAAACAGTTGTGTATTCAGCCACAAAAACAATAAGGACCTGCATTTTAGAGTGACAGAAACAACCTTGAAAAATGTACACTAAATAAGCTACAACAAAACTAAAACCAGTTAATCGAAAACTGAAAAAAGCAGTATTCAACAAATTATTTACTTTGGAATTTTAGTTCACTGTTGATTGATGACATATATTATTTTAAACTAAATTCACTAAAATATATATATAATATTTTTTTTATAAAAAAAAAAAAAAAAAAGACAAAAGAAACACTAGTGTAACTGTAAAGAATCCTCCTTTAATATTTACTAATGGAAAAGTAAAACAATTGCAACCAAGCATTTCTCCAGGAAGAACAACTACTCAATTGTGAATTAAATGTCTACATATGGGTCTCTGCTTTAAAGATTGTGTTCTATATATTAGACATGTACTTATTGGAGATGCACAGATCGACCGGAATCAGCTGATTTTCCGCATGCTCGGCCCAGTAACCGGCCGGTCAGCCTCACGTCTTGAGACGGTTTGTTTTGCTGCCAGCAGCGCAGGCAATAACGTCACAGCCACATGTAAACATGTCGTTGGCGTGGAAGTTCTTCACTGTGAGTGAAGACACCGAGTTCGCAATTTGTAATAATTGTAAAGACTAAAGTAAACCGTGGGGTAACCACCACGATAATGTTTGGAACAACAAACCTAATTAGACAATTAAAACACCCGCACCCAGCTGAACATGCCCAGTTTGAAGAAGCTAAAAAGGGCACTTCAGGCGCCTAATGTTAGCCAGAGCCAGCCACAAGTCAGCAGCCTTTCCTTGGTAAGAGCAGCAAATAGACCAAAGCAATTACAAGGAAAATTATGGAATTCCTGGCCCTGGATTATTAGCCGTTCTCCATAGTTGAGGACAGAGGTTTCAGAAATCGGATACATTTCCTCAGCCCAAAATACAAATAATGTGTAGGCGGTACTTTTCCGATGTCGCGTTGCCAGAGTTGTTTAATCTCGTGTCATGTCACACACGCATCCTGTTACAACTTACAAGCCGATCCCAAAGCAGCAATCAGTTTTACAACCTTCCTCCTCTTACATCACACAAAACACTCTCTTCAAATGAGACTTACCTCTAGGCAAGTGGGAAAATGCAATACTAGCTAAATGGTAAATAAGGGCTACATGCTGTCTTAAAGCAAATATTAAGGGTTGCCAAAAACAACATGAAGTAAATAACAAATAATCAGTATGCTAAAAACATCCTCTGAATAATTTGAGACAGTGACAACATATAATTGTAACTATCTCTGGCAACATTTTCAAATGATCCTTTTCTGTTCTGTTTACTTCTAGTTCATAGGACACTGTGTACACATTTATAATTAACTCACTGATTCATGCAGTTGAAATAATGAATGGTGCATGCCAAGGTGTATCATAAGTGGAAACAGTCCTTTTATTGTTTGCTCAAAAGTAGCGGTTAATCAAGGTTTTTTTTTTTTTTTGTTTGTTTTTTTTCAAAAGACGATATCTAGTACTGATATTAAGCATAAATATTATCTACAGTTATAAGAAAAATTATTTGAACCCTTTGGAATTGCTGGTTTTCTGCATTAATTGGTCATAAAATGTGATCAACATCATCAAAGTCACAAGTACAGACAAACACAATGTGCTTAAACTAATAACAAACAAATAATTATAATCTTTCATGTCTATATTAAAAGCATTCCATTAAACGTTCACAGTGCTGTGGAAGTGAACCCATAGACTAAAGTCAAGAGTTGGCAAACCTGGCATCCAATTAATGGTATTGGAGGTGTGGGTTACAGATATTTGACTAATAAAAAGCACTCAAACAGTTTGAGTTTGCTCAAAGAAGCATCTGCTGATGTTGACGATGCCTCACAAAAAGACCTATGATCAAGAATTGTTGTTTGAATAAAACTGGAAAGGGTTACAAAATGATTTAAAAGAGCTCAGATCTTCATCTGTCCACAGTTAGACATATTGTTTATAAAAGGAGACAATTTAGTACTATGGATACTCTCCCTAGAAGTGGCCATTTATCCAAGATGACTCAAACGGCACACTGCAGAATACTCAATGAGGTAAAAAAATAAAAATACCATAAAGAGACAGCTAAAGAGTTGAAGGAATCATCGAAACTGGTTAACATCTGTTCCGGAGTCTATTATATGGAAAACATTAAACAATCATGATGTCCATGATAGGTCACCACGAGGGAAGCCGCTGCTTTCTAACAAAAACTTGTCACACACCTGAAGTTTGCCAAAGACCACCTTGACTGATAAAACTAAGGTTGAAAGGTTTGGGAAGAACACGCAGCACTTCGCATGGCATAAAAATGGCACCACATAACAACATGAAAACATCATCCAACCAATGAAGTATGGTGGAGGAAGCATCATGATTTGGGGCCGCTTTGCTACTTCTGGGGCCTGGACTGCTTGCCATTAGAGGGAAATATGAATTCCCAAGATTATCAAAATATCCTACAGGATTATGACAGGGTGGCTGTGCGCCAGCTGAAGCTCAGTAGAAGTTGAGTAATGTAGCAGGACAATGACCCTAAACCTCAAAGTAAATCCACAACAGAATGGCTTCAAAAAAAGAAAATCCACCTTTTGGAGTGGCCCAGCCAGACCCCAGAACTTAACCCAATAGATATGCTATTAAATGACCTCAAGAGAGATGTTCACACCAGACATCATAAGAATATGGCTGAGCTGACGCAGTTCTGTAAGGAAGAATGGTCCAATAATTCCTTTTGAACATTGTGCAGGTCTAATCTGCAGCTACTGGAAACGCTTTGTTGTGGTTAGGGGTGTAACAGTAGGACACTTTCGCAATATGATAACCGTCACAAATGATCATGGTTTTGAGGTGCATTGATAATGTTATTAGAGGTTTAATATTTGGTTATGAAATATGTTTGATAAACACACAGATAAATATTTAAGTTATAACCAATTCTTGAACTTCATTTTAGATTTCTTCAACTTCAAATTGATCATGAACATCAGGACACTCTAAATCCATGTTTATCTTAGATAAAACACAAACAAAAATTTGCAACATGTACAGTAGTCAGATGACTAAAACAAAACAAAACAAATATTAATTATTACAAAATTGAATGTAATTATTGCCCAGGCTAACACTTCAGATATGCATTTGTATGCATTCAGTAATTTGTTGCATTTGTGATTTAGTTTAATTCTAAACAATACCTACGGAATATATATTATTAATTTGCAGTTTATTTATTGGCATTTTTTCCAATACGGTCTATTTTCTGCCACAGTTTCACTGTCAATTTCCAGCATGGATATTGTCAATGTCAATTTCCTCCACACCAAAAAACATGCACATTGTAAACCCTATTTGGTACTATGTTTTACAATTAAAACATATTATTAGTAATATCAAACATATTGTTAGCCTACTGTTGCACTGCACTTAGGCAAATAAACAAATAATTGGTGCATTGTAATGTTGAATGAGTGCTTAAAACCGTTTGCTGCATTTGTGAATGTGACAAAGAATAAACATAAATGTAGCCTTCCTAGTCATTACAAATGGTGTAAAACTACATTAAATTGGGTGTATCTTACAAACATGGGGCTATAATTTGTACTGCATTTCCACTTACATTCATCTCCACAATTCCACGGTATGGTGCTTAAGGTTTAAGGTGTTTCCCACCTGAGCAGTTACTTTTTTAGGGCTGCACCAATCGATCAGCCACCGATTGAAATCGGTCGATATTCATCTTAAATCCTTGATAAGCAATCAACTGATTGTGCCTATAATCAGGTCCGACGAGGAGGTTACCCCATGTGACTCTACCCTCCATAGCAACCGGACCAATTTGGTTGCTTAGGAGACCTGGCTGGAGTCACTCAGCACAATCTGGATTTGAACTCTTGACCCCAGAGGTGGTATTCAGTGTCAATACTCGCTGAGCTACCCAGGCCCTGCCATTTTGTTTTTAAAATGGTGTAAGAATTTTAAGCTGCCAATTTTCTATCTAGAGTCATTACAGTAGTAATTCTGACTCGCTGCACAGTAAGCAGGAAGAGGATAAAGAGGCTGCAAATGGTTATAAAAGCTAATTAAACAACAAATAAACATGCAAATACAAATCGGAGTACACGTGACCATAAGACATTGAGCGATAGAGACTGTTTGAGTGATCATGAGTGCTTTTAGCTTTACTCTCTTTAACATGAAAGCTCGGTGTCAAACAGAAGTGTGGCAAAGGGCACATAAAAAATAAATACATAAAAAAATAAAAAAAAAACGGTATTGGCCGATCTTGGTGTTAAAAAAGAAAAGGATCGACCAGTTATTAAATACAAGGGTTCACTTACTTTTTCCACAGCACTGTGAATGTTTAATGGGATGTGTTCAATGAAGACATGAAAGATTATAATTGTTTGTGTGTTGTTAGCTTAAGCACATTTTGTTCGTCTATATTTGTAACTTTGATGGATGAGATCACATCTTATGACCAATTACTGCAGAAAACCAACTAATTCTAAAGGGTTCACATAGTTTTTCTTGCCACTGTATATACTAAAACAGTGTTACCATTTTATATATGACATACTCAATTTATGAAATTAACGAACACTTTACACACTATTTATGCACTATTCACTAAAAGAAATGTATTTGAAAACAAGAAGTTTAGACATTCATTAATCAGTCAAGGTATCGTCCGATGCTGATAATCTCAAATTACTGGCAAAAAAAGTAGTGATTGATCAAGTTTTTCTCAAAAGACCATATCTAGTACTGATATTAAGCCTAAATACTATACTAAAATAGTTTTATATTATATTAAGAGCATGTGATACCATATATCTTTGGGAGTAACCAGGATATGTGGGGAGGCATCAGGAGACAATGCTCATAAACAATAAACCCAAGACACTTCGGCATGTGGAGTCGTGTGGGCCAGGAATCGAACCACCAACCCTGCGATTAGTGGACAACCCGCTCTACCACCTGAGCCACAACCGCCCATTTACAGAAAACAACAAATACACCATAAACTACCACATCTAACATTAGCAATACACATACTATAATCAGTGAATGCTCCTCAACAGAAGGCCTAGTTGACCTAGTCCTATATTACCCATAATTCCATGATTACTGTATAAAACAGGAAACAGATAGGCCGGACATTCTCTTAAAACCCACCCCCGGAACCATGCTGAAGTCATGAACCAAGAGAGAGGTAAGAAGAAAAAACAAACAAACTTCAAATTAATAAAACAGAAATAAAATTGTTTTTCTTTTTTCTTGCCTAATGTGCACCCTTAGACAACAAGTACAAATCGTACAACTTGTAACTCAAACATATAATGTGGGCATGTAGGACTCAAAAACAACCCATCACATCGTCACTGGATACAAAAGATACATAATATACATAATACATTAAAACCCATCGTAATCAGATTACAGTTACATATTCCAAAAATGTAAAAAAGTTTTAAATTTCTGACAAACTAAATGGTGAATTTTCCTGACATAAATTGATAACGACGATGGTTTGTTTAGATTGAGAGATGGTTTAGATCAGGGGTGCCCACATTTTGTGTGATGATCTACTTTTAAATGACCAACTCAATAAGATCTACCAACTAAAAAAAAAAAACACTGTTTCATTTAAAATAAGAAAATGCTTGTTGGGACTACTGCATGTATCCCTACATGGAATTCATCTTCTAATTAATAAAAAAATATATAATAAATGTTCAATGTTGATATCATTCAGTTTTAAAACTAAACCCAAAACACCTACAGCACAATAGATTACAATAGCCAGGGCATTTACCTTATTCTGATGACTTGCACTGAGTGGAATCAGACAGTTTTGCCTAATCTGGGCAGTAGCATCGCAATTTCACGCTCTGTTCTCAGAAGTCCTTGGAAGGCGTGTATGCGCAAACCTATTTGTCATGGCAGCTGAATAAACAAAACCTCGCCTGGTCAATATTTACTCATCAAGTGCAAGTCAGACAGAAACTAAAAGAAGGAAAGACATTATATTTATTTTTATTAAAATTGAACTAAAGTACATATAAATTTTGTGCGATCTACCAGTCGATCACAAAGGCAATGCTGGTAGATCGCGATCGACGTATTGGGCACCCCTGGTTTAGATGCACGTTCTCTACGGGATCTCTCAAGACTCCTACTGTCGCATGCGCAGACAACACCGGTCAACGAAATCCGTGGCCCTCATCATTTGGCAGGAGCAGGAATAGCTGAAAATACTGACACGATTTGTGAATCATTGCTGGTACGGCATAGAAATCCCCTGGTTGCAAATGCAAACTGTACTATATTAGCCAGGACATCTTGAATGTTGTTCCATTCCATACTGAAGCTGAAAACATTACCACTCCCCCAGGTGAGCGGTACTTAAACCTTCATCATTTAAGAAAACATTTTTGAATACAAAAATCTACTGAAAAAATACCCCTGGAAAACCTGCTATGGCTTTCCTTTTTCACCTCTCATGATTTTGCATCCCTGATCATAACTAATCCAAATTGTACACATAAATACTAAATTAATTGAAAATGTGTTTTAAGTTCTTAGGAATGATTTGGATAAATTGTTGTTGAGAACGGTTCAATGTCTGGATAATGGAAACGTACTGGCAAATGTAACATGTTCAACACTTATAGTAATTAGGAAAGACACACTAAAAGTTTAAATCTGTTTTTATCTATTCTTTAAAACTAGATTTTGTTTTCTTTTTGGAATCAACGTTTTTTCCACTTTAAAATCCTCTTTGAACAGAAACATAGAAATCAGTCATAAACTGTTAGCTGGGGATGTTTGACTCTGGATCAAGCAGAGGAAAGGAAACACTCTCCTGCATTTAATTATGACAAAAATAACGATCATGATCACGTGTGATCTACCTATTGAATACAGTCTGAAGTTAATGAAGTGTAAATATACACTACCTTCAATACATGGTAGACTTACACTTTGCAGTGTTTTTGAATCTGAGGTATATCCTGTCAGATTTAGTTTAATGTTAACCAAAACATAAATCAGATTACGTTGTGGTTAAGGGATATTGATTGTCAGAGACTTCTCATAGCAACCAAACTGATATACGACCTGCAATGCCATCATTACGATAATCAAACGAGAGTGTAATTAACTGTGTTTTAAACACCCGTCTCTGCAAAACGTTTGATAAACAAATTTTTATTATCATTTAATGTAAGAACATCGACTCATAAATTGATATTATTCAATAAAAGTGAATGTTTGTCACGGACTGTAAACCCCCCTGCCCTAAGTGACATAACACACAACTGAATCTCGTCAAAATGGGAGTGGAAGATATCCACAGGATTTACCAACTTAGAAGTCCGACATAATGTGTAATTCTGTTGCACTTTCCCCAGTTGAAAGGTGGAAATTCAGACTCTCCGAGTTGAATGTAACGCTTCATGAATCATCACAGCAACAACAATACGGAGCATTGCAGCTTTCACCACAGGAGCGAACACTTGGCCACAGACAGACAGACAGATGGCGTATAGCAGCGAACTGAACACATATACAGCAGGCGAGTGTTTCAAACAGACAGAGCGCAGCTAAATGGATCAGAAAGCAGCATCTTCAAAACTGAACTTCAACTTAACATGATGGTTATGGCATCTCCTGTTAATCAAACCATGATTTGAAAATAGACGGTTCAGACAGTCACTAAAAAAAAAAACTGGTGCACATTAACTAAAATTACTACAGTGACCTGAAGAACAGACAGACGTGCGAGAATCGGTCAGCGAATTTTCACATAATGACAAAATATGATGCATTATATTTTATTTATGTAAACCTTTGTATATTTTGTTACAGATTATTTTGTAGCAGCCTTTAATAACGAATAGATGATACACTGGAACAACAAGACACAATTCAGCAGCCAAAGACGTTTGTTAGACATGTTACTATATACACTGTTATGTCCATGTCATTGGCCCTCGAGTACTCGACGAGTTACTAGTCAGAGTACTTGTGTGGACAAAATTACCAAAATGCCTATCCCTAATATGTGCCCTTTTGGTAATCCAAAAGTAATCAGTGTTGGTGTAATGCATTACTAATTACTGTAATTAAATTACTTTTTGATCAAAAAGCAAAGGGATTACTCTTCATTTTTCAGTAATTTAATTAGTTACTTCTGATATAATTGCAATAAATACTGTATAGACTATAGAACAATTCTATATAACACAATAGTGAATTTAAAATTGAACATCTAATGTTAAAATATATGTTTTCTAATTTAACACTGCCCGATTAAATTCTTTGGCCAGTTCATTAATATTTTATGATTTATTTGAAAGAATTAAAAGAACGGTTTCATGTCTATCCTTGTGTTTTTCGCCTGGTCGGGGTTGTGTTTTTTGAAAGTAATTAGTACAGTAATCGAATTACACTGTAGAAGATGTAATTAGTGGTTAGTAATATATTTATTTTTTAGAGAAACTCACCCAACACTGAAAGCAACGAAAAGTGATCTAATTACATTACTTTCATATTTCTTTAATTGGGTCACGTTACTGATTACACTTATTGTTAAGTAATCAGTAATATGTAACAGATTACATTAAAAAGTAACCCTCCCAACCCTGCTATTACTTTACCATGGTACCACCACCTACCATGATTGATGTAGTGATTATTTGGTGGAGTTGCTTCTTAAAATATTTTATTATTGTTTAATTAGTACCAAGTAAAATATGTCACACAATAATATAAAGTATTCCTTAATTTGTTAAGGAAACACTGACTACAACTCAACAAAACAGCCCAAGAACAAAACTAGACAGACTAGACTTTTTTTCTGTGAACACAACACACAGACATCATATTAAATCAGCTTATAGATAATAAATAGGGAGAGAAAAAAAACTTTAAAATAGAGTCATATGTGTGCTGAGAATAACATTGACGAAACATAACGGCAACGACAACATACGCAACGACAAAACAGAAAATGTGAACTAATATATTGTCATGATAAAATTCTGTTAAAACATTAGTTAGCAAATAAGTTCAAAATGTGTCAAATTGGTCTAGTTTGTTGTTTGCAATATCATTAACCTCCTAAATAAAAGTTATATGTTATGGATTCCACAGCCAAACGTTCACATTTCATATTCAGCATTTAACATTATATATTCAAAAAGACACAAAATAAACCGTAAAACTTAACGTCAGGTAGCATGTCTAACGACCAAAAAAATCACACACGGTCCCAAACTATTACCTTGATATCGCGTGAATATCCAAATGTCTTCGAGATCACTCAGTTATATACTTTAAAGTATGTGGTTTAATGGCCGTCTAGACGGCGTGTCGAAACTGAGGGAACCGGACGAAATTCCCAGAATCGCTGTTGCAGCCTCAGGACGGTGCCGTTCACACTACGCTCGGATCAACAGCCAGGCGGCCAATGTGTGAAACACATTGGGATGAAAACGTTAATAGCTCCTACAAGCTGTTTTTATAGGGACAGGGGGCGCATAGTGGCTCAGACAGCCGATTCTTCCGTTGAGACGCATTCATATATCAGCACGTTTTTTGTTTAGTTGGAGGCATTTGTACACTAGAAATTTAAATAGTTTAAATTTAACTTAAGAAAATTATATTAAATCAATTTTATGTAGGATAATTAAAATGACCCTACATATAAACTGAAACATTCTCTTTCAAGCTCTTTAAATAATTAAAGAACGCGGCGAATCATGTCATCACAAACGTAAGTGATTGGTTCATCATGACCAACGATGAGAAAAGTAACAAGTACCAGGTGACAATACATGCAGTCTAGCCGCTTGGGCAATAATGTACATTTGAATAATGACACAGAGAACATTTAATGGCCATTTAGTTATAAATACACAGTGAATAGTCGTTCCTGACCAATTAGAGACACCTTTCGGGCCAATAAGTCCCGCCCATTAATTCGTTTCCTTTATGGCGATTGCTATTCTACCCGTTTTGTTCTATTTCTATGGACCAACAAGAAGGTACATGGACTGAGTGAGTAATGTAAATAACATGGGTCTTGGTGGGAGGGTGGGCGGCCTCGGACGTGGGCGAAGAACAACTGAGCCATTGAAAAACAAAAATGTATGTTCATTATGTTAACCATGGATTTCAAAGTGACCACAATATAAGAGGTTCAACGTGAAAATGTATGGGTTTACTTATAATATGGCCCCATTATGCCAGATTTATATATATATATATATATATATATATATATATATATATATATATATATATATATACACACACACACACACACACACACACACACACTGGCAGCCAAAAGTTTGGAGTAATGTAGATTTTGCTCTTAACGAATGAAATTGGCAGTTTTTATTCACCAAAGTGGCATTCAACTGATCACAATGTATAGTCAGGACATTAATAACATGAAAAATTACTATTACAATTTGAAAAAAATTCCTTCCAAGAGTTCTCATCAAAAAATCCTCCACGTGCAGCAATAACAGCTTTGCAGATCCTTGGCATTCCAGCTATCAATTTGTCCAGATACTCAGTTGACCTTTCACCCCACACTTCCTGTAGCACTTGCCATAGATGTGACTGTCTTGTCGGGCACTTCTCACGCACCTTACAGTATAACTGATCCCACAAAAGCTCAATGGGGTTAAAATCCATAACACTCTTTTCCAATTATCTGTCATCTAATGTCTGTATATTTTAAATACTTATATATATATATATATATATATATATATATATATATATATCACACTCACCTAAAGGATTATTAGGAACACCTGTTCAATTTCTCATTAATGCAATTATCTAATCAACCAATCACATGGCAGTTGCTTCAATGCATTTAGGGGTGTGGTCCTGGTCAAGACAATCTCCTGAACTCCAAACTGAATGTCAGAATGGGAAAGAAAGGTGATTTAAGCAATTTTGAGTGTGGCATGGTTGTTGGTGCCAGACGGGCCAGTCTGAGTATTTCACAATCTGCTCAGTTACTGAGATTTTCACGCACAACCATTTCTAGGGTTTACAAAGAATGGTGTGAAAAGGAAAAACATCCAATATGCGGCAGTCCTGTGGGCTGAAAATGCCTTGTTGATGCTAGAGGTCAGAGGAGAATGGGCCGACTGATTCAAGCTGATAGAAGAGCAACTTTGCCTGAAATAACCACTCGTTACAACCGAGGTATGCAGCAAAGCATTTGTGAAGCCACAACACGCACAACCTTGAGGCGGATGGGCTACAACAGCAGAAGACCCCACCGGTACCACTCATCTCCACTACAAATAGGAAAAAGAGGCTACAATTTGCAAGAGCTCACCAAAATTGGACAGTTGAAGACTGGAAAAATGTTGCCTGGTCTGATGAGTCTCGATTTCTGTTGAGACATTCAGATGGTAGAGTCAGAATTTGGCGTAAACAGAATGAGAACATGGATCCATCATGCCTTGTTACCAATGTGCAGGCTGGTGGTGGTGGTGTAATGGTGTGGGGGATGTTTTCTTGGCACACTTTAGGCCCCTTAGTGCCAATTGGGCATCGTTTAAATGCCACGGCCTACCTGAGCATTGTTTCTGACCATGTCCATCCCTTTATGGCCACCATGTACCCATCCTCTGATGGCTACTTCCAGCAGGATAATGCACCATGTCACAAAGCTCGAATCATTTCAAATTGGTTTCTTGAAAATGACAATGAGTTCACTGTACTAAAATGGCCCCCACAGTCACCAGATCTCAACCCAATAGAGCATCTTTGGGATGTGGTGGAACGGGAGCTTCTTGCCCTGGATGTGCATCCCACAAATCTCCATCAACTGCAAGATGCTATGCTATCAATATGGGCCAACATTGCTAAAGAATGCTTTCAGCACCTTGTTGAACGTAGAATTAAGGCAGTTCTGAAGGCGAAAGGGGGTCAAACACAGTATTAGTATGGTGTTCCTAATAATCCTTTAGGTGAGTGTATATGTGTGTGTGTGTGTGTGTGTGTGTGTGTGTGTGTGTGTGTGTGTGTGTGTGTGTGTAATGGCCTTTCTAGTATATGGGAAGGAGGAAGCAGGCGTCGACTTCAGCAAACCATGTGAGTTTGTTTACATTGAACGTAATAACAACAAAAATTGCCCTTTCCAGCATCTTATGAAACTGATGCTTTTCAGCCTAGCACACACACTGTACTCTACATGCCTCCTCTCCTCTGGCATCTGGCTCCCTCTTATACCCCTGAAGCGCTCACTGCAAAAGAGGAAACGGCTGTTAGACATAATTCCCCATCCGTCTGTCTGTATGTATACATAAAGGCAATTTTAAAATGTCTATTTTTTTCAGTATATTTATAGTTAAGTACTTAAAATACCAATTACAAATACATAGTATATTCAGAACTGGTGTCATAAAGCTTGCATTGTAGAAGTATTTCCACCAAGGGCCTGTAGATGGAACTCTATGTTTATATGAAGTGTGGACTGTAAGATAGAAGTCATTCATTAAATTAATCTTAAAATAGTTTTTAAGGCTTATGATTCATCATCAGTTTACCTTTCTGCACCTTTCTCACCATTATTTTTAAACCAGCACATTATTAAATGACACCAAAGAATATTCTGACTCTTTATGACTTCAAGCAATAAATCAATGTCTTTGGTATTATTTTTTTTAACTTCAGACGGAAGGCAGCAGTAGGAGGAAAACTTTAACGGTTCATGACACATCACGCACATTCATAGCAGCACAGAGACTGAATGCTTGAAGAATATATGTCCACTAAGATGATTTTAATTTGGACAAAGACGCTTATATTTCTCATCTTCTTCCAAAATGTAAAAGGGTGGAATTCTCATTCAGGTCAGATATAACTCTGATTAAATTAACCTTCTCAGATATATTAGTCGTACTTGACAATACAGTATTCATGTTACACTGTAATCATTTTGTGGGGCTGCTTGTAAGCACACGTTGTTGGTATTATCACTATTGTAATTGGGTAGTTGAAGCATAACATGTCCATTAGGGGTTTTTGTTTAATTCATCAACATCAAGGGATTTAGATTAAAGTACATCTTTTTTCTTCTTCAAAGATTTATCATACTTTTTAATCACCTTTTTTCCTTCACATGTTAATTTGGATTTTAAATGGTCTTAAGGTGTGACGAATGAAGTTTTAAATGTTGGCCTACAAATATTCATGTCAGATACTTAATTACAAAATGTGTATGTAATTTGTAAAACATGGAGACTGTAATGTACAGTATAGTGCTACTAATTCGTTTTCTCTCCCAAGAGGATTTTAACTTTGAATTTCACATGTAAATAATTTTACCATAGATAACGCCATTGTTCCGAGCATTATTAAACTTCGGGCGTTGGACATGTGGAGACTAGAGATGGTGTGGAGTATGAATCAGAGTGGAATACCGAGAAATCAGATGTATGAAATACAAATTGGACGCACCAAAAACATGGATATTATCGACACGGTGAGTGCAACACATCATTTCTCAGCTCCAAATGCGTTATGACTATGAATATTGTGATTATACTAATTGTTTTGTGTCTTTTCACAGATAAATGTAAGCAGGGTTTCACTGGAAACAGAGTTTTCAGTTCACACATTGGTTTGGACATCACAACTACCGCTGAACTGTGTAGATCATTTGGTTAGAATAAGATACATCTCTAATCCTTTATTATACAGCTCTTGGAGTTCATGGAAAACCAACTATGGTAGGACATTTAAAGTTAATTTAATCTGTGAATGATTAAGTAAATCTTAAAAATGCATAAAAAAGTTTGAAATGGTTTCAATAACTGATATATGCTTTTTTCTTATTTTTCTGATTTTACATTATATATCTCTTGGTGTAAATAAGGTGGCTCTGAAAAACTGCTTTTCATTTGTTCCCAATCATGTCAACTGCAACTGAGAAAAAGTTTGTGTTGATTCAATAAAGCAATCAAAAGCTATAGCATTACAAATATAATTTATCCTAGTGTCTAAAAGTTTCTCCAATCAAATAAAACATAATAACTCTACATAAGAACTAATTGCACATGCAATAAAAACACTAAAAACACAACAATGACTAAAGGTTTGCATAGCATGCACATGATTTTAGATAGATTTCACAGAATGAGTTTCATTCTGTGCCATTTGAGTCATTATTTAGTTTGTGTAATTTACTTGGCGCCATCTCCTGGTGGCTTCGTGTAACATTGTGCTTCATGTGGATTATCTAATGATCTATGAATCCAATTACCTTGTAAGTGGGCTCTTTTGAAAGATAATCGCCTCCTCTTAATAATGGAATTTGATATTTTATGTATAAGCGAAAAACACGCCATATGAACAACACCTGTTCACATGAAACATAAATGTCAAAGACATATACTTAGCTATTACTCGCTATATTTTTGATGGTTCTGTTCTACTCTTTGAGCGTTTTCCAATGACACATGGATATTTGATCATTTTGATGTTTTTACCGATTATAATAATATGTACATTGCAAAATTTTATATAAATTACCAAAACGGAACACTTCTGATTTGTCTACAAATTTCAAAGCACTTGTTCAGTTTTGGTCATATTGACTTCATGCATTGTAAAGTAGAGCTTCTATGCTTTAAAACAATACCTATTTTGTCTTGGTCAAGACTAGTTATTAAAACTATTGACAAATTTGTTTCTTGCAGGTCCATCCGAGCTTAAAAGGTTAAAGATAACTAATTTCAATTTTATAAGTAAAAAAGGTATCAAATATTTTGAAGTGTAATTTGTAATGGGAAAAACATTTATTTTTACAAGTGGTCTCAGTCGTTTGGAGTCCACTGCATATACATTTTTTATTCCATCCATATTTATATTCCATGCACTTTATAAAATGGTCATTTATTTTTATACATTTTCTAGTGTATATTTTAAGTAGGAATACCATCATCTAGGCTACTCATTAATTTACAGAGCAAAAACTTCAGAGAGCCCTAATACATTATTATTTTACTTTTAATTTTGATGTCTCAAACTGCATTATGACATGAACTTCCTCTTTTTACCCCTAACTTAATAGATTTGAACATCCCTGCTGTGCACCTCCCAACTGTCATTAATGAGTTTGCACTTTATCTGAGAACACATTGGTCAACTAACCAGCCTTGCCAGCTAACCAGCACCAGCACTAAAGTACATACTGGTCTAAGCTAGGGTTGCCACCCATCCAGTATTTTCTAGGATCGTCCCGGTTTTTGTCCATTTCAGGACATTTTGTGCATTTTCAAGACACGTTTACCCATATTAGCACTTGTTTATATGCACACTATTCAGGGTGAATAATCTGATCAGACACGCTCTCCTAAACCTCTCTTTCATACATATCATTAGAAAGTCCGATTCATTTGAGTGAATTGGTTCATTTGCACGATTCATGTATATGTTGTTCTCCTAAACTGTCCTCTCTCTGTCTCATGCGAATCATTTGGAAGTCCTATTCATTTTAGTGAAATGGTTTATGTGGTTGATTCATGTAAATTAGTAGTTTTAATGGATGATTCATCCACTTTCAGAAAAAACTTTAAACTTACTGTTTAAAGGTGCAGTATGTAAGATTCAGAAGCAATTGTAATTAATGACTCCTGTGGCCATTAAGTGAACTGCAGCCAGCTACCTGTTGCTTGTGCTCGCACCCGTGCACACACTCCATAGGGATGCGCGTGAGCAAGCATCGGCCAAAACAATCACGTAACGTACAAAGAGACTGAACGTGATCCACCGGCATCATGCTGAAAGATGAGGTAGCATGATTAAAATGACACAGTTATGATTATTTTACTACAAACTTTGAGACTAAACTAAAACTACTTATCAGCTAACATAGCACACTGATACACACATACAGCTACATACTAACAAACTATAGCAGACAGTTTACTGTTGAACTATTGTATGTTTTGTATGTCATATGTTGTACTATGATCAAGAAGCCAGTGTATTTGCTTAAATATATCCTGTATACCTGACTTTTAGAATAACGAGAAGATCATTGAAATTATTTGAAAGTTACGAAGCAAGTTAGCTTGCAATTTGTCAGCAATAGCAGGCAAGATCAAGTTAGCTAACATTATACAGATCAATCCTTATGGCACTATATTTCACATGCTTTGTAGTTATGTAAGCTTACCTGTCCAATAAGAAGAACGCCAATTCAGGGTCGGACAAAGGTCCCTTCAGGAATGAAATGCCCTACCGATGTTCACTATAGTTTTCACTCGACCACGATCACTTTCCCGCTTAGGTTAGGATTCAGTTGAAGGCTCTCGGGAGCACGCATAAACGTCACATCCTTTGGATTTTCCCGGCAAAAGCGACCCGCTCCCTTCACATGAAAATACAGGCTTGAATAGGCAACCTAGAAAGTCCGGGAACGGCTCATTTATTAAGTTGTGTTACAAGCCGTTAACACATTGGCAAAAAAGGCAAATATTGCATGAGAATTGTTACATACTGCACCTTTAACATACAATGCTATGTACATATTTGTACCCTTAAGGAGACAAAAATTTCTGTATTTTTGTTTCCGGTGAAACAAAACATATAAATGTATCTTTAAAGGTACACAATATGTCCTTAGGGTACAATTGTGCACCACAAAATGAGTTTTACATTTTTAGAAGTATAGAAAAGTTAGAGAAAAAAAATATAGAAAAGAGATTTTGATTTTGAGAGTTTGAGATTCTAAGACATCATTTTAAGATAAAAATTCATAATAATTAAGAGATACAGAATCATAATTATGATATAGTCAAAATTATGAGATAAAAAGTCATTATTATGAGATGCTAAGTAATATTTATGAGATAGTCAAAATTATGAGATGCTAAGTAATATTTATGAGATACTATGTCAAAATTATTAGATAAAAATTAATTATTATGAAATAGTCAAAATTATGAGATGCTAAGTAATATTTATGAGATACTATGTCAAAATTATGAGATGCTAAGTAATATTTATGAGATACTAAGTCAAAATTATTAGATACAATTTCTTTATTATGAAATAGTCAAAATTATGAGATACTAAGTAATATTTATGAGATACTATGTCAAAATTATTAGATAAAAAGTCAAAATTATGAGATGCTAAGTAATATTTATGAGATAATATGTCAAAATTATTAGATAAAAATTCATTATTATGAAATAGTCAAAATTATGAGATGCTAAGTAATATTTATGAGATACTATGTCAAAATTATGAGATGCTAAGTAATATTTATGAGATACTAAGTCAAAATTATGAGATGCTAAGTAATATTTATGAGATACTATGTCAAAATTATTAGATAAAAATTCATTATTATGAAATAGTCAAAATTATGAGATGCTGAGTAATATTTATGAGATACTATGTCAAAATTATGAGATGCTAAGTAATATTTATGAGATACTAAGTCAAAATTATTAGATAAAAATTCATTATTATGAGATAGTCAAAATTATGAGATGCTAAGTAATATTTATGAGATACTATGTCAAAATTATTAGATACAAATTCATTATTATGAAATAGTCAAAATTATGAGATGCTAAGTAATATTTATGAGATACTATGTCAAAATTATTAGATAAAAATTCATTATTATGAAATAGTCAAAATTATGAGATGCTAAGTAATATTTATGAGATATTATGTCAAAATTATGAGATGCTAAGTAATATTTATGAGATACTATGTCTAAATTATGAGATGCTAAGTAATATTTATGAGATACTATTTAAAAATTATTAGATAAAAATTCATTATTATGAGATAGTCAAAATTATGAGATGCTAAGTAATATTTATGAGATACTATGTCAAAATTATGAGATGCTAAGTAATATTTATGAGATACTATGTCAAAATGATTAGATAAAAATTCATTATTATGAAATAGTCAAAATTATGAGATGCTAAGTAATATTTATGAGATACTATGTCAAAATCATGAGATGCTAAGTAATATTTATGAGATACTATGTCTAAATTATGAGATGCTAAGTAATATTTATGAGATACTATGTCAAAATTATTAGATAAAAATTCATTATTATGAAAAAGTCAAAATTATGAGATAAAAAGTCATTATTATGAGATGCTAAGTAATATTTATGAGATACTAAGTCAAAATTATGAGATAAAAAGTCATTATTATGAGATGCTAAGTAATATTTATGAGATACTATGTCAAAATTATTAGATAAAAATTCATTATTATGAAATAGTCAAAATTATGAGATGCTAAGTAATATTTATGAGATACTATGTCAAAATTATGAGATGCTAAGTAATATTTATGAGATACTAAGTCAAAATTATGAGATGCTAAGTAATATTTATGAGATACTATGTCAAAATTATTAGATAAAAATTCATTATTATGAAATAGTCAAAATTATGAGATGCTAAGTAATATTTATGAGATACTATGTCAAAATTATGAGATGCTAAGTAATATTTATGAGATACTATGGCTAAATTATGAGATGCTAAGTAACATTTATGAGATACTATGGCAAAATTATTAGATAAAAATTCATTATTATGAGATAGTCAAAATTATGAGATGCTAAGTAATATTTATGAGATACTAAGTCAAAATTATGAGATAAAATTTCTTTATTATGAAATAGTAAAAATTATGAGATGCTAAGTAATGTTTATGAGATACTATGTCAAAATTATTAGATAAAAAGTCAAAATTATGAGATGCTAAGTAATGTTTATGAGATACTATGTCAAAATTATTAGATAAAAAGTCAAAATTATGAGATGCTAAGTAATATTTATGAGATACTAAGTCAAAATTATGAGATAAAATTTCTTTATTATGAAATAGTAAAAATTATGAGATGCTAAGTAATGTTTATGAGATACTATGTCAAAATTATTAGATAAAAAGTCAAAATTATGAGATGCTAAGTAATGTTTATGAGATACTATGTCAAAATGATGAGATAAAATGTCATATTAACAGAGATGCACCGACATATCGGCCACCGGTATATATCGGCCGATTGTTTATCAAATTAAAACCATCGGCTTATCAGCTATAAGCATGAAAATGTCAGATATAACAAACTGATTGTTTATTAATTAATTGCGTGAATGTACTGAGTTGTATAAAGTCTATTGCATAAAGTTTTTCTCTCTGTGTAATATTATTAAATACTTAACCAAATGAATGAAATCCGTAAAAAATATAGTCTGTCAGTCATGCGTCGGAAAAAAGAAACATTATAAATGACGTGAGTGGTCAGCCATGCGCACTGAATGGGAGTATTTCGGAGACAATGAAAATGTCTGTGGTCTGGGCCTTTTTCAATGTCTTGGATAAGGACCAAAAAAATAACAACAACAATAAAAATTGCCATTTGCAATGAGTGTTCCACTGCAATATCAAGAGGGGGTAGCACAGCTAAGAGTTTCAACACTTCCAATTTAATTTGCCACTTGAAATTGCATCCCGAACAGCATGCTGCATTCCTCAGTGCCGCTAAGGAAAAACTGCCACCTCCCAGTATTCCGACTCCCTTCTGTGGCTCAGGTATTTTACCCCACAGGGCAATAGACAAAGATTTAAAGTTGCAAAAAATAATGCTGCATGCACAAGAATTTACAGGGTCACACACCCTAGAGATGATCTCTTCAGCATTCAACACAATACTTGAAACATGGAAAATCGATAAATCCAAAGGACATGCAGTAGTCAGAGACAATGCAAGAAACATTACTAAGGCAATGGAGGACAGTGATGGCACAAGTTTTTTAAAGTTTGCCTTTGTCAGTTAGTGCAACGAACATGAATGATACCTGAAATCATGCAGCTTGTTCATGAGAGGTTTGTTAACTTTCTTAAACAATCTGACTTGGAATCAGACTTTTTGCATGGCGGATAATAAAATAGGCAAAAGAAATCCCATAGACTTTGATTGTAGGAGGGACTCGAGCCATATGTAGGGACCAGAATATCATAGAGACTTGCGTCAAAAGAGCTTGTTTGTTTCTTTTGACTTAGACCAGTAAACGAGCAACCACCTAGTAAATCTCAAACACCTTTGCAACCACATAGCAACATCCTGACGACCATCCACAACACTCCAGCATCGTGGTTTTAAGTTTTGCAGGAGTAAGCATTACTTAAGAAAATTTAAAAATCGACTCCCTTGTCCCTAAAATGAATTTGTAGAGTGGCTGGATAGTTTCCCCTTCTATTTATTAATTTGTTTTTTCTTGTAGGGGATGTGAACTTGGCTCACGATAACATCAAGATGTACCCAGTTGACCAGGTGCTAAAAGAGGGCTCTACAGTGTTCTTCTGCTGTATTTATTCCAAAGACGTCAATGTCACCTCGATGTACTTTGGCAACACAGCTTACAAAGTCATCAACATAAGCCCGCAAGTCAAAGCCATTCGAGTGGAAAACATCAAAGCCACAGAATGGCCTGGTGTAAATTTCTGCTGTGATGAGAGTAAAGCATTAAACTCTGTCACCTGTGAGTTCTAGAGTAATTCTAACCCCACCTGCTTGTCTCTGTAAACATTTTACATGAAAGTAATATGAAATGACAATTGAAGTGCAACCATTTACTATATTCTATTGCCCTAAAATGCCAAATTGGCTTAAATTGGTTTGTTTGACCAGTGTCAGATGGAATCAATTATAAATAGAAATGTTTTCTTCTAAGCAGATTAAATGATGCAAAATTTTCTGCTAAACCTTAATCAGTCCCTCCAGAAAAACCCCAGGACTTCAGATGTGAAACCAAAGACATGAGAAAAATCTCTTGCTCCTGGATATCAGGCAGAGCTTCTAACTTAGTTGGCAAACATAGAAGGAAGTACACATTACTCAACAGGTTAGTCTGATTTCATCAAAGTACACAGACTTGCAGAACCCCAGGTTATCTGGTGGTTTTCAGTGGAATTTAACAAATGGTGTGAGATTTCAAAGCATATTTGGTACACTTTGAAATGTACCAGGTCACGCAAAAATTGTTTTTGTATACTTCAGGGTTTGGGCATATTTTTATAGGGATATTTCACCCAAAAATGTAAATTCTCTCATTATTTACTCACCCTCATGCCATCCAGATATATATGACTTTCTTTCTTCTGTTGAATACAAGTGAATATTTCAGCTCTGTAGGACTTTGAATGTCAAAAAAGCCGCATAAAAGTGTAAGCCCGTTTATCGGCCCAATGGCGGTCTCCAATAATACGGGTGAAGGTCTCTGCGCGTTACTGTCTTTCTTGTTATGCCACACAACAAGATTAAATGAAATAAATGCTCTCGTATGTATTACCTCGTTATTTCATCTGACTCCATGAATGAAAAAGGTTTTAATAATATCTGAGCATCATTAAAAGTGAGCGAATGTTTGATTAGTCTTTTTAACTCCTTTAATTATATTTTACCCGTTTAGATTTAGAAACTATGTCGCTTTGAGGTCCTCGCGTGTTTTTCTCTACACCGCGGGTCTCACGATCACAAGCGGCCAGTATTGGATCATCAAACAGAGGTAATTGCTATACACCTGAGATCGGTCACGTTCACGTTTACACAATCAAAGATACATCAGTATAGCCCTCATGGAATTGCATACACTTGAATGTAACTTAACGTTTTCTTCAGTAGAGGTCACGGCCACTATTACAGATGTAAGTTGACCAACATAACTTCTCTTATAATAGCTTTGGATTGGCCATGCGTGGTTTCCCACGTACACTTATCTGGAGCAACATCAAATCAAAACAGAGGTAAGACACACCCGAATTTAGATTGGTCAAGCAGCGTTCGCTGTTCTAAACGGAAATTCCCTTTTTGTCTTTGCAAACCAAGTACACTTGAATTTATGCCAAATATTAGTCGGCACTAATCTGATGCAGACTTGCAGTAACATACGAATCGTTTAATCTGTTTGGGAAACACAATGTCAGAGTCAGTCAGAATAAAATCAAATGTTGACATTTTATTGACCAGGTAACATAATCAATTCATTAATTCCAATTAGACAGTGATAAGTCAAAGTTAGACATTTTATCAAAACATAAGATATTCTAATTGCAATCACCTGATATAAATTACACACAGTAAACTGTGTGGCATCGTCTGACTACAGAGAACCATGAGCAATGTGTCACATCTCCTTAAATACCCAGATCATTCAATATGCTTACCAAATGGTGGTGTCTGTCATTATAATTAGATTTTGGTCCCCTATTGAGGGGGTTCCTGTAGATTTACATACAGGAGGTATGGAGGATCTGGGGGAGGGCACACCTTTAAGGGGCACACCACAGTTCTCATATTTTATTACTTCTTTTTGCTTTTCATTATGGCTGGGAGGATGAGACCAGTTTACCAGGCACACTGAGAGACTTTAAATGATACCAAACATGTTATAGTTACTTTTTTGTACACACTTCACATTGCATAGGTTTTTAGTGAGCTTTAAGTGAGGAGGAGGAGTGAGATGAAGAGACTTTAGAAGGGAGGTGTTAACTGCACAGTTTGTTGCATCTCGGATGTTGCTGTTACAAATGCAAGAGAGAGTTCAGATGTTAATTCTCATGAGAGCCTTTTGCGTTCTTGAGGAGTAGCCCAGACTCACTGGCACCCGCCTTACAAAAGTAATCAAACAAATCCATGTCTTCAGAAGCACTATGATAGGTGTGGGTGAGAAAGAGATCAATATTTAAGTCCTTTTTTAATATAAATCTCCACTTTTTACTTTCACTTCCACATTCTTCTTTGTTTTTAACGTTTCACATTCTTCATGCTTATCTCCACCTACTGGGCAGGGAGGAGAATTTATAAGATAAAAGGACTTAAATATTTAGCTTTTTCTCACTCGCACCTATCATCACTTCTGAAGATATTAACTTAACCGCTGGAGTCATATGGATTACTTTTATGCTGCCTTTATATATGTTTTGGAACTTCAAAGTTCTGGTCACCATTCACTTTTATTCTATGGATCTACAGAGCTGAGATATTCTTCTAAAAATCTTAATTTGGGTTAAGCAGAAGAAAGAAAGTCACACATCTGGGATGGCATCTGGGTGAGTAAATGATGAGAGAACTTTCATTTTGAAGTGAACTATCCCTTTAAGATAAAAGACATAAAGAAAGGGGAGCTGACAATTCACATTCATGCATTTGATTGCTACAATGATTATTGTTATCATACTTATTTTAGAATTGACTTGACAATTGATTTGTTTATAACTCACTTTGACCTCATTTTCATCTGTTGATCAGGGACTCCAAGTCTGTCGATTGTAAACGGGGTAGCCAAATCTGTGATTTTCCAGTTATCCCAGAGCAGACCAGTTACAACATCACCTTGCGTGTGACCAATAGTTTGGGGGAAGCAAAAGAGAGCTACATATTCAATATCATAGACAGAGGTGAATGTGTAACACTAAAAGATGAAAAAGTTAAAGTTTGTACTAGTATACATCTTTAGGATAAAATGCAGATTGGCTTAATGTTATGTGAATAAAAACAGAGTTTACAGCATTGGTGTGTTTAAGATTTGGGCTATTAACCAAAAGGTTATAGATTCAAACAATGTATATATACCGTTGTGACCATTTGTAAGACACATTAAAGGCACAGTTACATCAACAGCAAAACGAAAAAGCAAAACAAATCGCCAATGAAAGGTTTGCTTTCATCGGCAATGAAAGGTACATCAAGAGCACTCCAGCCATTTACGTGCATTCATCTGAAATATCCCTTTAGGTTACTGTCCTAGTAATAAGAGTACTTTAAGATCATTTAAGTCATTATGCCTATATTAAATTACTTATTTATAAATTAGTTCATTAGTTGGAGGCAGCACGGTGTCAGCATCTTGCAATGTACCACTTTTGATGTATGCCTTTATGCTCTGCAGGCCTGAAGTGTGTTATTTTTTACCCATCCCAGTTTTCCCAGTTCCGGAGCATGTTGGAGTGACTGCCGGTGTCCTGGAAGCTGTGGTGGTTCTACAGTTGAGTGGGAGTTTCATAGGACTTCCATTAATTTGTCAGACTGAACTGGAACCAGGAGGAATAATACAGGTTTGTACATACAGTATATATTAAATTGGGTGTCTGTTAGCTCAGTTGAGCTGCTTTGCTGTCGACTGCCTACATAGGTAGTTGCTTTCTAAGGGGGCGTTCGCACAGAATGCGTTTTTGTCAGTCTGTGCTCTATTTTCCATAATTTTATGTAAACATGTGTCTTTGACCATTTGACCAAACACTCCTTTGCAAAATGCAGAAAAAACATTTCACAAAGGAGTGCCCTGTTTTTAGATGCCATGTCAACTTTAAAAGCGTGTAGGAGCACACCTGACCTCTTCTGGAAGCTGGTTCCAGCTGCGGGTGGCATAATAGCTAAACGCTGTCTCACCTTGTTTTTGAGTGAACCCTTGAAATTTCTAACTGACTTGATCCTACTGATCTGAGATGTATTTAAGTCTAGCTTAAACTCCTTTATAAACAAGTAATTGTACTTTAAAATCAATTCCAAATGTAACTGGAAACCAGTGTAGATACATGAGGACTGGAGTTATATGCTCATATTTTTTGGTTCTGGTGAGAATCCTGGCAGCAGCATTCTGAATGAGCTGCAGATGTCTAATGGCGGTGAGGAGTCCATTGCAGTAGTCCACCCTAATATTGACGAATACATGAACAAGTTTCTCTAAGTCTAGACCGGATACAAAACATCTAAATCTGGCAATATTTTTTAGATAATAGTAGGCTGATTTAGTTATTGCTTTGATGTGACTACTGAAATGACTCTGAAATGACACCAAGATTTCTTACTTGATTTTTTGTCTTTAGACCCTTTTGAGTCAAGGTATGTGTTCACCTTGGAAATTTTGCCTTTGTTTCCAAATACAATGACTTCTGTGTTGTCATTGTTTAACTGAAGGACGTTTTGGCACATCCGACTGTTCATTTCATCAATGCACTGGCACAGAGAGTCTATGGGGCTGTAGTCATTTGGCGACAGGTTTAGGCAAATCTGGGTTCTTTTTCAAAATTTGGCCTAGTGGGAGCATATACAGGTCCTTCTCAAAAAATTTGCATATTGTGATAAAGTTCATTATTTTCCATAATGTAATGATAAAAATTAAACTTTCATATATTTTAGATTCATTGCACACCAACTGAAATATTTCAGGTCTTTTATTGTTTTAATACTGATGATTTTGGCATACAGCTCATGAAAACCCAAAATTCCTATCTCAAAAAATTTGCATATTCATCCGACCAATAAAAGAAGTGTTTTTAATACAAAAAAAGTCAACCTTCAAATAATTATGTTCAGTTATGCACTCAGTACTTGGTCGGGAATCCTTTTGCAGAAATGACTGCTTCAATGCGGCGTGGCATGGAGGCAATCAGCCTGTGGCACTGCTGAGGTGTTATGGAGGCCCAGGATGCTTCGATAGCGGCCTTAAGCTCATCCAAAGTGTTGGGTCTTGCGTCTCTCAACTTTCTCTTCACAATATCCCACAGATTCTCTATGGGGTTCAGGTCAGGAGAGTTGGCAGGCCAATTGAGCACAGTAATACCATGGTCAGTAAACCATTTACCAGTGGTTTTGGCACTGTGAGCAGGTGCCAGGTCGTGCTGAAAAATGAAATCTTCATCTCCATAAAGCTTTTCAGCAGATGGAAGCATGAAGTGCTCCAAAATCTCCTGATAGCTAGCTGCATTGACCCTGCCCTTGATAAAACACAGTGGACCAACACCAGCAGCTGACATGGCACCCCAGACCATCACTGACTGTGGGTACTTGACACTGGACTTCAGGCATTTTGGCATTTCCTTCTCCCCAGTCTTCCTCCAGACTCTGGCACCTTGATTTCCGAATGACATGCAAAATTTGCTTTCATCCGAAAAAAATACTTTGGACCACTGAGCAACAGTCCAGTGCTGCTTCTCTGTAGCCCAGGTCAGGGGCTTCTGCCGCTGTTTCTGGTGCCTGTGCACGGTGGCTCTGGATGTTTCTACTCCAGACTCAGTCCACTGCTTCCGCAGGTCCCCCAAGGTCTGGAATCGGTCCTTCTCCACAATCTTCCTCAGGGTCCGGTCACCTCTTCTCGTTGTGCAGTGTTTTTTTGCCACACTTTTTCCTTCCCACAGACTTCCCACTGAGGTGCCTTGATACAGCACTCTGGGAACAGCCTATTTGTTCAGAAATTTCTTTCTGTGTCTTACCCTCTTGCTTGAGGGTGTCAATGATGGCCTTCTGGACAGCAGTCAGGTCGGCAGTCTTACCCATGATTGCGGTTTTGAGTAATGAAACAGGCTGGGAGTTTTTAAAAGCCTCAGGAATCTTTTGCAGGTGTTTAGAGTTAATTAGTTGATTCAGATGATTAGGTTAATAGCTCGTTTAGAGACCCTTTTCATAATTTTTTGAGATAGGAATTTTGGGTTTTCATGAGCTGTATGCCAAAATCATCAGTATTAAAACAATAAAAGACCTGAAATATTTCAGTTGGTGTGCAATGAATCTAAAATATATGAAAGTTTCATTTTTATCATTACATTATGGAAAATAATGAACTTTATCACAATATGCTAATTTTTTGAGAAGGACCTGTACAGGTTGAACAGGAGTGGTGCAAGAGTTGAGCCTTGTGTGACTCCACACGTCATGGATGTCCACTCAGATTCATAGTTGCCTATGTTCACATAGTAACCCCTCCCTTCAAGATATGACCTAAAGCAGCTGAGGACCGTCCCAGAGAGCCCTACCCAGTTTTGCAATTTGTCTAGGAGAATGTTGTGGTCAACCGTGTCTAATTTTTAAATTCTAGAATTTCTAAATTATTTTTTTTATATATATATATTTTTTTATAGAATTTAGTATGTATTCTATGTCTGTGAATGTAACCGGTTTGTAAATTGAGCAATAGAGGCTTCAGGAGCAGTACCGCCGCTCCGTATAAGCAGACTACGCAGTCTGCGTAGGGCACCAACTCCCTAGGGCGGCACCATCTTACCCTAGGGGGGGCACCAGCAAGTCCACCGGCTGCCCTTACTCGCACGTTATACGTTATTCAAGGACCCGAAAGCAGTTGTGGAACACAGATGATCACTTTGCGCTCATATCACGCAATTTTGATTGAGCTTAACTTGTATTGAACCCGTAATATTCCTTTAAAGCAGAACTGAGCTATTTCGTGGTTTCTGCAAGTCATGAGAAAGCATCAAAATTTTGACAGGAGAGAGTTTCATAACCGTGTAAAAACTTTACAGAGCTGTTTGCACCCATCGTTTGTAACAATGCTGAGACACTTCCTGTTTGAGGTCCCATACTGTGCTCTTTCTTCAGGAGTTACAAAAGAAGGGTTCTGACTCAGTACAACATTACACATTCAAACTACAGCAACTGCAGCCCAGCACACAATACTCCACTAGGGGACGCTGTGCTGTACAAGGAAATGACTGGGGCCAATGGACACAACTAAGGTCATTTGTTACAGGTAAACTAGGGGTTAGAGAAACATTGTTACCGCCATAATGTGTACTGTATGTTCTCTATGACATATGCATGCTGAATGAAGCTGTGCAGAAAAGAGATTCCAAGTCTTCTGTTTTTAATTTCTTTTTCTCTGCAGAGCCTTTGGTGACATTGGATCTGTGGAGACAAATCAGGGAATCCGTGTATCCCAATCGCACTGTCACACTTCTGTGGAACACTGTAAGCTTCCCTTTGCAACATTTTGTCCAGACTTTTTAAAGGAATAGTTCACCCAAAAATGAAAATTCTGTCATTACTTAATCACCCTTGTGTTGTTCAAAACCTGTATTCTTTTATTTTATCTGTGGAGCACAAAAGGAGAATTTCTGAACAAGTTTTACACCGCTCTTTTCAGAGTGACAACATCTGTCAAAAAAATGAAAAACTAATGGAAAAAGAAAAGGCCATAAAAGCATCATAAAAGAAGTTCAAATGACTTGTGCATATTCCAAGTCTTCTGAAGAAAACTGATCTCCGCAGCAGCTCTCAAATCAAATATAGACAAGTTTGACGTCTATCACATTTGGACTCGTGAGACACGCAAGAACACACGAGGCACCATATTTCATTTGAAAGCTATGGAGGATTATTACGAAGTAATTAAAGGGATAGTTCACCCTTAAATGAAAATTCTCTCATCATTTAATCACCCTCATGCCATCCCAGATGTGTATGACTTTCTTTCCTCTGCTGAACACAAACAAAGATTTTTTGAAAATATCTCCGCTCTGTAGGTCCATACAATGCAAAGTGAATGGTGGCCAGAATTTTGAAGCTCCAAGCAGAGTGCTAGATGGCACTAGGAAGTGTAATCGAGATTTATAGTGACATTTAAAAAAATATTTTCTTCTATTCAAACCCAAAACCTATTGGATTGCTGCAGAGGACATGAATTTATTCACTGAAGTCAGATAGATTACTTTTATGCTGCCTTTATGTGATTTTTGGTGTTTCAAAGTTTTGGTCACCATTCACTTATTATATGTATTATAAATAAATGATGAGAGAATTTTCATTTTGGGTGAGCTATTCTTTTAATGACTAGAAGCGTTAGCGTTCACATACTTGGGTAGAGCTTGTTTACTTTTGAAAATTGTTCCAGATTTCAGATTTTGTCTGTGCATTGTATTGTCAAGTAAATAATCGTAATAAAACTGAATTATGGACAGAGCAAAAATGTATACTGCTACCACAAATACATCTTAAATTTGACATAATCGGTGCGTTGATTGCTTTGTTAAATCAACAGGACTGAAGACGACAACACCGTTCAACTCTAATTATTTAATTCTTTATTAGGTGAACACTGATTCAGAGTCGGATATCGAAGCCTATGAGGTGTGTATGAGCCACAGAGATACACCGAATAGTGTGTGCACAAACTTCACACATTCACCGGTGGATTTAACCATTGATGTCCATGTGTGTGACATCACCGTGAAGGCTGTCACTCAAATAGGCTTATCTGTACCATCGCACGTCACTATACCATCAGCATATACAGGTAAAAGAGGTTTATCTTGTGCAACCAAACTTGTCTTATAACGTCTTGTTTACTAACCACCCGCAATCCAGTCTAACCAGGCACTTAATGTGCAGGTATAGTGCTGCTGTGTCATTAATAGTCAAATTAGGTCAATGTCATTCTTTTCAGCAAATACGCCTCCATTCTATGTAAATTAGACTTACTGCACGGTATTGACAATACTCAGAACTATATGCCTGGTGCAATTAACATCACATTAATACTGGAATTTTGTTTAAAAAATGACGGTGATGTTGTAGATGTATAATAATGATAATATGATAATGCAGAGTCTAATATTGCTTCAAGTGTGTGGTGTTGAATAGTGAACGTAGTCCTGATGTTGTCCTCGGTTCAGGATACGGATGGCCTGGGGAAAGAAGCTCCTTCTCATTCTCTCTGTTTTGGCCATCAGGGAGCGGAAGCGCTTCCCTGACCGCAACAAAGAGAAGAGTCCATTATTAGGATGGCTGAGGTCTTTAATGATCTTCCTGGCTTTGGTCCAGCATTGTTTGCTGTTGATGGACTGCAGGTCAGGGAGTTTGATGTGGGTGATGTGCTCAGATGATCGCATCACTCTTTGTAGAGCCTATCTTGTTTTGTGCAGTTTGCAAATAACAGGATGTGATGTTTCCTGTCAGGATACTCTCAATGGTGCAGGTGTAAATGTTTAGCACCATAGAGGGCAGTTTAAAGTCCTTTAAGCACCTGAAGTGGTTAAGACGCTGACGGGCCTTCTTCACCATGAAGTTAATATGGCAGGTCCATGACAGATCGTTCAGCTAATTGTCAGAATCACTACACACTACACGACTTTCAAAGACGTCAGATCGTGGTACCGTTCATATTACACAACTGTTTGTCTTGTCACTGAAGTCATAGCATTTTCAAATTACACGCCGAATCTGCGACAGGGGTGAACACATTACAAGACATTTCACTATTGCTGAATCCCCGATGACTCTGCGTGGACTCCAAATCACATTTCACAACCGAGTACAAGCGACAAGTGATACGAGATACGAAAACAAATGCATGATCATATGTTATGCATTTCAGAATATGATGTGTATGTTTTTAATCATATATTTTATTGGTTACAATATGAAAAAGTACCTTCTACCTTAAAATCTACATATTTGCTCACCTGACTGTCCAAGAGAATTGGCAATTTCTCTCCAACTCTTCTCTTTCTCCACCCGGTTGTGCTACAGTTCAGATGAAACTGGTGCTCTTGCTAATGTCCCACTAATATTTCCTCCATTTGAGATCGTCGCACACAGGAGCGAACTCCGATTTGCCTACGATTTCAGGCTTTTGTCGGCGATCTCCACAAAACTGTCAGCGACCGACAATTGGGCTTAAAATCGTGTAGTGTAAACTCTGCATTACATGTCTGCATCTCGTAATCAATTCGCATATATGCATATAAGCAGCCTTTTAATTAACAGACTAGAATAATCATGGCTGATAGTAAGACGTTGCGCAAACGTTAAAGAAAACCAAACTGGACGCAAGAACAGCTGTTACTTCTTGCCCAACATGTACATGAAAAGAAGGACATAATTAAAGGGAAATTTGGAGTTGGGATAACTTCCAAAACCAAAAAAGAAGCGTGGGAGAATATATGTTTGGAATTAAATGCGGCTTTCCCACTAATGTCCAGAAGCATAGCTGACTGAAAATATTGCAGAATTCAAGCAACAAACAACTGGCACGGGTAATAGGGCATTATTATCAACTTGAACGCAATGTTTTATTTGCCTATACATAAATGAACCTCGTTTTATATTGCAGATTAAAATCTATAATTCAAAATATTTATTGCATTTATGAGGAGGAGGCTCAGCACCTAAGGCTCTATCGCCTATTTCCTCATTGGCGTACAGTGTCCTTGGGCACTCAGACACCAGCATAACGGGCTGGAGGGGTGCATTGACCCTGCAATGCAATTGCTGAATGAACTTGATGGGTAAGTTTTTTTAATAGAGCATTTGCCTCACAGCTGGGACAGTCATTAATGATTCTCATGTTTAATAAATCAGTTAAGAATCATATAATTACAATGACTTTCAAAATAATAATAATCAGTTTGTAAATGCCTCACAAGGCTACATAGGCTAGACAAAATAAAATGCCAAAACTCTCTCTTTTTAGGGCCAATCATGGCGCTGCTCCTGCCCCCTTTCTTCGTGCTCTCTTGGCTCCTGCCAGTCCTGCAGCGACTGGTGGTGGTCCTGCTCCATCAGCATCTCTGTTGGCACAGATATTGGAGTTCGAAATGAGTTTATTAAAGAAACAGTATAGGCTCCTTGACACACAGGAGAGGCTCCTTCACTTACAGAAGCAGTACTATTCTCAGAAACTGAAGATGCTTAAAGATTCTCTTGAATAAATGTATTACAATAACTTGTGTTTTGACTCATTTGTGTAGATGCAAGGTATAGCTACAATAATTGTAATTTAAATTCTTATTATAGCTTGCTAATCCCAGGCACATGTATCTGCACTATCGCACTATTCAAGCTTAAATTTGACATTACTCTCAAACTCTGTAATGCTGCTCTTATTAGCAGGATATTGTTGTTGTGATGGTTTACCCAAAGTGTGTATTGGTGAAGTGGTCCCTGGATGCACAGACAGTGATGGTCCTGCTAGCTTTCTCTGGAGTTAGCTGGATTTCCCCATGTAGGGCATGAAAACGACATTTCATCTGCCCAATGCCTTTTTCCACAAAACTGCGAGTTTTCTTGTGGACTCTATAACATATAACGTCTTGAGTGAGACTGTGAATACATATTGTAAGGTTCAATACAGTATATGTCCTATATGTGTATATGTTCTATATTTGGGGCGGCTGTAGTTCAGGTGGTAGAGCGGGTTAACCACTAATCGCAGGGTTGGCGGTTCGATTCCTGGCCCACATGACTCCACATGCCGAAGTGTCCTTGGGCAAGACACTGAACCCCAAGTTGCTCCCAATGGCAGGCTAGCGCCTTGCATGGCCTCCATTGGTGTATGAGTGTGTGTGAATGGGTGAATGGGTCACAGTGAAAAGCGCTTTGAATACCGTTACGGTTAAAAAGGTGCTATACCATAGGTGCAGACCATTTACCATGTAACAACTATCATTTCAAAAGGAAAGCAAGCATTTTGTGAGCTTTCCTGATGTAATTTAACTGAGGTCCCGTTTGTGGGTGGATGTAAGGCATGAGGAGCCACGTCCTGCAGGGATAGCCACTGTCCACCACCAAGTGACATCCAGCTGGGACCTGATGCCTCTCAAACCGCAGCCTCAGGCCAATCTCCTGTAGGATCCGGGAGTCATGTGTTGTGCCTGGCCACTTGGCGACAATGTCCAGAATATTGTAGTTGGCATCAGAAACCTCCTGTGTGTTAATGCTATGAATTTGTTTTCTGTTTACATATGCGTGTTCATCTTGTGATGGTGCAATATTCCGACTTGTGTCCCATCTATAGCACCAACTAAACCCGGTAGTCCAGCTATGGCCAAGAGGGCTTTGTTTCTTTGTACTTGGTGAACATCAAGAGGAAACCGTATGAATTGTCAGACGATGTGGGGTCTGGAGAGGGCATTTATTGTTTGATGCAATATTCTACTGACGGATGGCTGAGATATACCTAGTACGTCTCCGCTGCATAGCTGCATTTTCCCTGTGGCCAAGTAGGGTATAGTTGTCAAAACCTTGATCTCCGGTGTTATTGTGTTGTTTCTATTCGTTGGTGAAGTGACTAGCTCTACTACACTCATAATACCTCACGTTTAAGGCGATTTCCTTTTTGAAAGCTCATTATCGTGAAATGTTTCTAAAATGTTTACGTTCTGAGGCGGATTTCCGGCAACACCCATTTTAGGATTGTTTGTGATTTGGTCTTAGTGACTTAGGAGTCCTGTTGACCTCCCCTAACTTTTCACAGATTTAGGAGCTGGTTTTAGCGCTAAAACACTTGTGAAATAATCTTAGAGCAAAAATTTAGGAGTCCTAAAATTAGGACTGACATGGCCATTATTTTTAAGAGTTTCTCCTAAATCAGCAAGTTAGGAGCTACTTTTAGCCTTAAGATGTTTTATGAATACGGCCCCAGATCATTTCATATTTTCATATCATTACTGTATTTTTTTTACGCTGCTGATTTAGTAGCGATGTTGCTCTGCCGCTGAATGTTAGGACAGGAAACACTGTATTATAGCAGGCTGTCCTGTCAGCATCGGTAAAATAATGCTCGTTCAAGAACCATGAAGAATGGTTTCTCAGTTTCCAACCCTAATGCCAGACACAACCTCTGATCACAAGTGTCACTAAATAACTTAACCACAACAACACAGTCCGTTAACGAGACATAACACAACATGGCACAGATACATATGGTGGAAATGTGAGATAAACTTTATCTTTGTGAGTTAACGAGCTCTTTTACTGCTGCAGGGGGCATGATGAAGGAGAAGAGGATTATGGGTAATGCAGAGGAATTCCAGCTCTTGTGGTCAGAGGACTCTGCCACCACGTGCGACTACATTATTGAATGGTGCATGTTGGGTAGTGTGATCCCCTGCACCTTAAAGTGGAAAAGTGTCCCTGCTAATCAGACATCCTTATCCCTCAAAGCAGGTTAAATCAATCTATCGATCTATCTATTTATCGATCCGTCCGTCCGATTTCCGTTTTCTTTCTTGTTTTTTTGCCTTTTTGTTTATCTTTATTTTTCCATTCTTGTTTTCTTGCTTTCTTTCCTTTTCCTTTCCTCTTTCTTTCTTTCATTTTTTCCTTTTCTTCTTCCTTTTACTCTTTTTCTTTCTTTTTACTTCTTTCATTTATTTTTCCTTTCTTTCTTTCTTTTCCTGTACTTTTTTCTTTCTTTTTACTTTTCTTTCTTTTTTCTTTCTTTCTTTCTTACCCTTACTTCTTCCTTTTCCTATTTTTCTTTCTTTCTTTCATCTTTCCTTTTTCCTGTTCCTCTTTCTTTTCCTTTCTTTCCTTTTCCTCTTTCTTTTCCTCTTACTTTCCATTCTTCTTCCCTTCCCTTTCTTTTCCTTTTCATCTTTTTCTTTCTTTTTCCTTTTTCATTTATTTTTCCTTTTTTCTTTCTTTTTACTTTCTTTTATTTTTTCTTTCTTTCTTTTCTAGTTCCCTTTTCTTTCATTTTCTTCTTTCTTTATTTATTCTTTTTCATCTTTCTTTCTTTTCCGTTTCTCTTTATTTCTTTCTTTCTTACCCTTACTTCTTCCTTTTCCTATTTTTCCTTCTTTCTTTCATCTTTCCTTTTTCCTTTTCCTCTTTGTCTTTCTTTCTTTCTTTCTTTTCCTCTTTCTTTCGTACCCTTTCTTCTTCCCTTCCCTTTCTTTTCTTCCTTTTCCTCTTTTTCTTTCTTTTTACTTCTTTCATTTATTTTTCCTTTCTTTCTTGCTTTTTCTTTTTCCTGTACTTTTTTCTTTCTTTTTACTTCTTTCTTTCTTACCCTTACTTCTTCCTTTTCCTATTTTTCTTTCTTTCTTTCATCTTTCCTTTTTCCTGTTCCTCTTTCTTTCTTTTCCTTTTCCTCTTTTTCTTTCTTTTTACTTCTTTCATTTATTTTTCCTTTCTTTCTTTCTTTTTCCAGTTCCTTTTTTCTTTCTTTTTACTTTATTTTATTTTTTCTTTCTTTCTTTCTTTCTTTTCCTCTTTCTTTCTTACCCTTTCTTCCCTTTCTTTACCTTTTCCTCTTTTTCTTTTCTTTCTTTCTTATTTCTTTTCTTTATCCTTTCTTATCAGTACAATTATATTAAACGCTTGTTTTTGCAGCAGATTTCAAAATGGGTGTTAGATACACTTTCATTATCTACGGATGTACCATTGTGGGACACAGACCTCACGAGAAACAGATTGGGTATTTGGAAGAACTAAGTGAGAGAACACACAATCTTTCCTAAAACTTAAAAACTCACATTGGCATTAATGTATTATTTCACATTTGTCCACATATGAACACGATTTGTCTGTCTGTACTCTAAAGAACCCACCCAGTCGCCTACACTGGACCTAAATCCAAGTGTAACTTGGTCTTCTATAAACCTGAAATGGAGTTTCAATGAAGATGACCTGAAAAACACTGGATTCATCACAGGATATGAGATTACAGTACAGAGAGATTCAGACAGCGGCTCTGCTCTTAGTAAGTGTTACATTGCTCTAAACTACAATGAACATCTCTTCAGTTTCTCTAACAGAATTGAAATAAAAGAAAGCACATTTATAATAGAAGTTCTTTAATATGTATATAGAAATATGTTGAGGAGAAACCATTTGAAGTAGAGGTGCTACTAACAGTTTTCAGTAGCTTGATAGTAACTAATCTGTTTAATAGTGTATGTCATTTTTCTAGTTAACAGATACTTTTTACAAGAAGTACTGTAGCATTGTAGTGTGCCAAAATGCTTCATCGCTATTTTTTATGTCACGATATGTGCACAGAGCCTTACAACCAAGCAAGCTGATACAATCATTAAATGCACTTTTCTAAAATGTCAAGTCTGGTTCATACAGGCATTTACCATCATATTTACCTTCCCATCTGTCATTGCAGATTACCATAGACAGTCAATAGACAACCCTCATATCAAGTCCTTTACATTCAGTGATCTACAGGAGGACCAACCATATAAATTTTCCCTGGCAGCATGTACATCTGTGGGTTGTGGAACGGAGACCATCGGAACCTTCAGAACCGGAAAAAACTGTGAGCACGGATCTCATAGATCCTGATTAATATATAGTGCTATTACGAAAGTTGTCACTGAGCGTGAAACAAATATTTATTGGGGTAATAGAAAAAGCAGATTTGCTCTTTTACATGCTGGTCTGCTTATAACAGAGGAGAAAACGATGTAAGACGAACAGCTCATGATTTGGATTTTTGCAAACTGTTCCATGAAAGTCAGAATAATACACCCTCAAAAACATTTTTATACCAAGATGTGAATATCTCCATAGCAGGGTTGGACTGGTAATGTGGGATACCGGGCATTTTCCCGGTGGGCCAACGCACTTTGGGGCGGAATGGCCATCAGTAGAACCGAGCGATCCGGTGGTTCCCATGCTAAGGGGCCAGTTGCTATGTAAAATCCCAGGCCGATTTCTCTTCCTAGTCCAGCCATGCTCCATAGGAATGCATTGTTTACATTTAAAATCTTGTTCACACTGAATAACATATTTGGTGAATATGCACGGTAGATATGAATAGGCATTTATCCATTTCATAAAGTGGAATTATAATGGGAAATTTTCTCCACAGATTATCTGCTAATGGCCAGGATTTTCATTCCCCTCATGGTATTGGTCGGTTGTTGCTTTTGTCTGTGTGCTTATAGAAAAATGTAAGTTGCTGATATTATTAAAGAATATAATTTGCTGCCTGGTGATAGAATACAGTTCTTACCTGTTGCAAGCGTTACAACTCTTTCTTCTTTTTCATTTTGACTCATTTCCAGCATCAGTCCAGAGAAAGCATTCGGTTTTCTGCACATAAAAGCACTGGACCTGGATGAGGATCTTTATGAAGTAATTTATTATAACTATTCATTACTATTAGGGCTCCAATCCCTTAAGGTTTTAATCAAATTAGTTACAGGAATTTTTTTTGGTTTGTTTATTTTTTTGTTTTTTGACAGATAAAATTAAAAGTTGTCCTCCTTTAACAGATATTCAATACAAGTTAGTCTCGATCAACAGCATTTGGGGCATAATATTGATTATCACAAAAATGTATTTCGACCTGTCCCTCCTTTTAATTAAAAAAAAGCAAAACTAGAGACACTTGCATTGGACGCTTTCTGGGGGCCAATCCGTAAATGTTTAAATTCTCACTATTTCAAAAGTATAGCCACAAGACCTAAACAATCTGTGTGTAAACAAGATTTAAGTGTGATAAAATCACATACTTACCTTTTCTGTGTAAAGTTATAGCCAATTTTAAAACTTAGTTTCCATGACGATGTTATGTCAACAAACCCTAAAATTACTGTTAAAATTACGATTTGAATCAAATAATACATGAGGAATTAATGCAATTGTTTTTATACAATTATAAGCTTTATATTTCTGCCTTTAAACCCTCCAAAAATTGGCCCCATTCACTTCCATTGTAGTTGCCTCACTGTCACTTTGTTTTAGAAAGTGTGTGTGTAAGTGTGGGGTCACTACTGGTACTTCTGCACTGCACTTTACAGTTCGGTTCAACTCAACTCGACTCGCTTTACTTTTCTGAGCTTGCATTTCCACTGCAGTTTAGTGCCGCCTCAACGTGGGTGTGATTATAGGCTGATCGTCATAGATGCGTCGCCTCTACTGCCGTGACATCATCTTAAACGCGACACAAACATTACTGACCATAAACCATAGCACGACCGCTAGCTGTTAGCTACTAGCTCATTGTGCTGCATAAAGCAGTTGTTGCATGGTGATTTTACACAAGTGTAACTGTTAAATTGGCCTGGTTGTTTTAGAAGCAAGTTTCCAGTAGCTGTTCAACTAAATAAAGTGAAGCTCTCAAGCAGAGTATAGAGTTAACGTAACAAAACGTACCATCCTCCATCGTGGAACAACGCCAGTTCAGGGCACTCTCCCTCCCATTGCTCGCCGGTTTAGATAGCGTCCATTTGTTCGAACCACTTCCACTTTTCCTTGATGTTTCTGCACTTGTAACATTTTTTACACTGTTGGTAGGTCCGGTGGTATCCGTATGAGGCCAGCAGTTGACACACTTCCTGAACGACTTTTTAGTTTCACGTCATTTTGTTTGTCGCTAACAAGAAGAACATCTGCACCTCATTTATTGACCACGGCTTGGTTTTGCGCACAGCCATTTCTTTTTACAATTCAAAAGTCACGTGAACTAATGATACTGCTATCGCTGTAGCTAACTTTAAAATTAGCGTGTTGGTGTCCTGTGTCGCAAATCCAGTGACGCTGGTAGTGACGATTCTCTCTGACCAATCAGTGATCTGCAGGATTTTGACAGCACATTTAGTATCGGCTCGGCTCGCTTGGAACCTTGACTGACGTGGAACTAAAAAAGTACCAGGTACCAGATACTATCCACAGTAGAAAATCCCCAAAAAGCGAGCAGAGTCCAGTCGAGCTGTACCGTGCAATGGAAAAGCCCCATAAGTGGTGAAACTCATGAATATTAATTAGGTTATGTGGGGATAATGTCAAATAATCTTTTACCGTTTTAAAAATTGTCATTCTTCATGACCAATTGAAGCTCCTGAAATATTTCACATAATTAATTGGATAACGATCTACACATCAAACTTCGGTGCCAGATCGCCACTTATTACTTTAACAAGTGGTTAAAAAAAATAAATGTATAAAACCTCTTTGTAGTCTTTTATAAAATTGTTATAACTGACTCTGCCTTCCTTTTTGGATGATGTTACGATTCCCCCTTAATATTTAACCTCTTTCCTCCATTCTGGTATGGAACACCTATTTTAATTAATATAATCAATTCCTGATGAATAAAATCAAGTCCCACCATACAGTCTCACTGAATTGGATTGCAAATGTGAACTGCATTTCATGTGTACTTTGATACTCAGTTTCACTCTTTTGTTTTTCTATTCAAGGCAAGTGAAAAAATCCGTACACTGAGCATAGAGGAGTGTAACTGGTGTGATGTTGAGGTTTCAGACGTGCAGACCACCATGGCAGGGAAAACCTGGCTGACGAGTTTAGAGGATCCAAGTTGTTCATTCGTTAGCCTTAAAGTTGCGGTTCCCTCATCCCTGATGGTACCTTACCAGCTTACCGCAAACATGTGGGATGGGCAGGTGTATGGGACAGACACAAGTCTCACCAACTTCACTTACATGTCCACTGTACAACAAGATTTGCCTGCTGAAATGTTTAAGACACCCGATGAAGAGGGAACAAAGCAGGAGCCAGAAAACCCTAGCTTTACGAGTGACTATGTGACCTCGGTAGCCATCTGAGTGTTCAAAACCCAATTTTGCCTCAATAAACACACTCAAAGCAGTGTTGAAAATTAAGAGGTGTGATCTTATCGCAAAGATGTTCAGTGAGATCACAACAGCTCATGTCACTTAAAGGCACAGCATGTTTCTTAGGGGCCCCACGCATACCGGCCCCTCTCTTCCTTCTGCAAAGCAGGCTTTAAATACGAGAAGTGATATTGCGATATTTGAGACATGAAATTTTGCAATCTCTGTCAGATTCTATATCTTTGTTTTTGTATTGTTTTTAAATGCTAGACCTGTCTGTTCTCTCATTGTAGGTAAAAAAAACCCTGTCAACTTTCTGGTCTATATTATAAGGATTTCTGTATTCCGATTTTCTTCTTGTTTTTTAACTTAAGCAAAAGTTATATTTTGTATCCCTGAAAAGACGTTTTAAAGTTCAATCGACAGCATTTGTAGCAAAATGTTGATTACCACAGAAAACATTTTCAACTCTTCTTTTGTTTATTTAAACAAAAGAAGCAAAAAGCATGGTTCCAGTAATGCATTTACAATGGAAGTGAATGGGGCCAGTCCAAACACATTCAAATTCACACTGTTTCAAAAGTATAGCCACAAGACACAAACATTATTCATGTTAACATGATTTTAGTGTAATACAATGTTTTTTGTTCTAAGTGTGATAAAATTGCTTAATTAACTAGTGTTGCGTCATCATATAATATCAGATGAAACTACAGTACACAGATAAGGTTAGCAAGTGATTTTGTCACTCTAAAATCATGTTCAAATCTCAAATGTTCACATCTTGTTGCTATGTTATAACAGTGTGTAATTGAATGTTTGCATAATATTAAATGTAATGAACGACTGACCAGTTGAATATATATATATATATACAGTATCTATACACCGATCAGCCTCTATTAATACCACCTGCCTAATATTGCATTGGTCCCCCTCGTGCCGCCAAAACAGCGCCAACCCTCATCTCAAAATAGCATTCTGAGATTATATTCTTCTCACCACGATTGTACAGAGTGATTATCTGAGTTACCGTAGACTTTGTAAGTTCAAACCAGTCTGGCCATTCTCTGTTGACCTCCCTCATCAACAAGACGTTTCCCACCACAGAACTGCCGCTCACTGGATGTTTTTTTGTTTGTGGCACCATTCTGAGTAAATCCCAGGAGATCAGCAGTTACAGAAATACTCAAACCAGCCCGTCTGGTACCAACAATCATCCATGCAATTATCTAATTAGCCAATCGTGTGGCAGCAAGGCAGTGCATACAATCATGCAGATACGGGTCAGGAGCTTCAGTTATTGTTCACATCAAACATCTGAATTGGGACATGGCATGACTGTTGGTGCCAGACGGGCTGGTTTGAGTATTTCTGTAACTGCTGATCTCCTGGGACCTACACAATATTAGGCAGGTGGTTTTAATGTTGTGGCTTATCGGTGTATATACAGTATATATATATATATATATATATATATACACATTGGTGGCCAATAGTTTGGAGTAATGTACATATTTTGCTCTTATGGAAAGAAATTAGTACTTTTATTCACCAAAGTGTCATTCAACTGAACACAATGTATAGTCAGGACATTAATAATGTGAAAAATTACTATTACAATTTGAAAGAAATGTTCAGAACTTCTTAAACTGCTTCAAAGAGTTCTTATAAAAAAATCCTCCATGTGCAGCAATGACAGCTTTGCAGACCCTTGTTATTCTAGCTGTCAGTTTGTCCAGATACTCAGGTGACATTTCACCTCACACTTCCTGTAGCACTTGCTATAGGTGTGGCTGTCTTGTCGGGCACTTCTCACGCACCTTACAGTCTAGCAGATCCCACAAAAGCTCAATGGGGTTAAAATCCATAACACTCTTTTCCAATTATCTGTTGTCCAATGTCTGTGTTTCTTTGCCCACTCAAAACTTTTCTTTTTGTTTTTCTGTTTCAAAAGTGGCTTTTTCTTTGCAATTCTTCCCATAAGGCCTCCTGAGTCTTCTCTTTACTGTTGTACATGAAACTGGTGTTGAGCGGGTAGAATTCAATGAAGCTGTCAGCGGAGGACATGTGAGGCATCTATTTCTCAAACTAGAGACTCTGATGTACTTATCCTCTTGATTAGTTGCACATCTGACCTTCCACATCTCACAAAGACAATGTTAAGCTTCATTTAACGAACCAAATACCTTTCAACTGTGTTTGATATAATGGCAAGTGATTTTCTAGCACAAAATTAGCAATTTAGCATGATTACTCAAGGATAAGGTGTTGGAGTGATGCTGCTGTCTAGATTCGATCAAAAATGACTTTTTTCAAATAGTGATGATGCTGTTTTTGACTATACTTTGTGATCAGTTGAATGCCACTTTGGTGAATAAAAGAACCAATTTCCTTAAGAAACAGCAAAATCTGCACATTATTCCAAAATTTTGGTCTCCAGTGTACATATGAGTGTGTATATATATATATATATATATGTATTGTAATCAGTACTGTGCCAGAAATGCTGTAGATTGAACTTATCTTGTATTGACCCCAGAGCATTCCTTTAAAAATTTTCTTACATTTTTTTCCTGAAACTATCAATGTATATAGCTAAACATCGTCTTACCTACTTCTTATAATATTTATCTAAAGAATTATGTAAATTCACAAAATGTTGAAAGATTTTGTGAATTCAGCCTCTTTCTGTATTAAACTACAAGGTTCATGTCAATACACATTTGAGTATATAGTGTCAAAAAGTGTTCATTCCATATTTGAAATAAACGAATGTTTCAATAAAGTCCACAAAACCTTCTAATAAATAAAAACTAGACTTTCTGAACAAAATGTGAGTGGTGTTGCATGTCCATGCAAAAGTCGCTGCCATGTTGTCAGTTGTCTGAGTGGTTTTTAGCGTGTCGTTATCTGGTTGCTAGGGTGTTACGAGGTGGTAACTCACTGGTCCAAGTCAAAAAAACACATCTGCAAGATTTTTTTTAGACCCTACACTTTAGGTACCGTTAAATGCGCTTTAAGTGATTTTATCAATTCTAAAATGTCCACAAGCTGAGCCATTGAATTAGCCACGCCCCTTCTTCCAAAACCCAGCACTACAAAGATACAAAATTATCATTATTGAGAACAACATCAAGAGTAACGGTTGTCTAAAACAAGAGCAGAAAAATAGCGCCCTCAACTGACAACTGTTATGAACAGCATGGCATAAAAATGGCATTAAGCTTCAATAATTTGCTGCAACTACAATACTATGAGAACACGCAAAATGATTGACAGGCAGCAAGTGTGAGAGACCGCGGTCCGCAGACACATTTTTGTTTGTCGTTTAGACAGGTGAGAAATCTCACGACACATTTTATTAATAGGGTACAACGGGGGCTAAAAGCTGCTTTGATCTGATTTTCTCCCAAAACACTAAATAACAACAAAAACTACATCAGCACTTCCCTAAACACCTGTTTGTCTCCATCTACCGCAACATTTTCCTGATACACAAGATCAATGCATCTGCTGTCTAAAGGTTCATTTTAAGGCAATTTGTTTTCAATTGTGCAAATGTATGCAGCGAATGAAAATCCCAGAAATTAACACATTTATTTTGAGGCAAAATACTTTTTTTTGTCATTTTCGGTTTTGTTCAAGGTCATTAAATCAAGTTTTTAAATAACTGTCCAGTAAGTAAAAGGATGGTATTTGGGGTAAAAAGGCCCCCTGTTGTAGGCGCTAAAGGCTCCCATAAACACATAGTTTTTTAAAGCAGGGGAGATAGATTTATTATTACAAATGTTCAAAGTGGGCTCACATTGACTGACCCAATCACAATGGAGATTAATTTGTTTATAGAATACTTACGATATTATAAAATGCCAAATGTGACTGTAAATAACAGGAAATCTTGCACCCTTTTATTTTGAGTAAGCATATCTTAATTTGTTTGCATAAGTTGACCAATTTTGAATTATAACTATTGTCCCTATATCTACACCATATCACTTTAAACCCCCAAGTGTGGGGTAAAAGGCTCCCTTGCCACCTTTTCAAAAAACAAAATTGTAATCAAAACAACCTTGCGTTAATATTTATTTTCACACAAATGATGTTGCTCCATCAATATAAATACAAAGAAATCAATGATTTAAATCTTCAAAAACTGTGAGACCAGAAAAAAAGCTAATTTTCCTTAAGGTGTGTCTTAAGCCCCGTTGTACCCCATCTTTCACGTATTTCAATTTTTTATTGGACACATTTCCATGTAAACAATTGCAGTACAAAGGTGCAAAGCCCTCACTCCGTGGTACCCTTAAAGAGACAAAAATATAAGTGTCTTTACATGGTACACAATAGGTCCTTAGGGTACAATTATATACACCAAACATTTACATTTATGCATTTGGCAGACGCTTTTATCCAAAGCGACTTACAGTGCACTTATTACAGGGACAATCCCCCCAGAGCAACCTGGAGTTAAGAGCCTTGCTCAAGGACACAATGGTGGTGGCCATGGGGTTAGAACCAGCGACCTTCTGATTACCAGCCCTGTGCCACCACTCACAGTAATACATTTTAAATAGGAGGTACAAAAAGGTCCCCTTGAAGGTATGACCCCAGTGACAGCCCTTGTACCTTTAATGGTACAAGTCTGCAAGCCTATGGAATTTTTTTCAGCATTTAAAATAAAATATAAAAAAAATATCAATTTATCAATTGTCACACATTATACATACATTTCTGCATATACATGGTGAAATTATTTATTTTTCACATATCCCAGCTAAGCTGGGGTCAGAGTGCAGGGTCAGCCATGATACGGCGCCCCTGGAGCAGATAGGTTCAAGGGCCTTGCTCAAGGGCCCAACAGTGGTGTCTTGGTGGTGTTGGGGCTTGAACCCCCGACCTTCTGGTCAGTAACCCAGAGCCTTAACAGCTGAGCCACCACTGCCCATTTTAACGTCCTCCGGGCGAAACTCTCAAGTCTAATCGCTTTTAGTAATGCACATCTCTCCTCAACAAGCCCCCACCCTCTGGGACGTCCCATATTTTGGCCAAGATGAAAACATCTAGATCGTCCCATATTTAAGCACCTAAATGGAGTGGTGGTGGCGTAGTGGGCTAAAGCACTATACTGTTAAGTAGAAGGTTGTCCGTTCGATCCCCACAGCCACCACCATTGTGTCCTTGAGCAAGGCACTTAACTCCAGGTTGCTCTGGGGGATTGTCCCTGTAATAAGTGCACTGTAAGTCGCTTTGGATAAAAGCGTCTGCCAAATGCATAAATGTAAATGTAAAATGCTCGAAGAGATTGGTTAATTTGTGACACAAAATATCATATGGTCTTTTATATCACACAGAAAATGATGAAACTGCACGCCACGAGTTCTTATCTTTAATTATATATCCCTTTGATAAGACTAAGATTTTCAAAACACAGTGTGCACACTTTGCAAGGGAAACAAAAACTCAGGCAAAAAAAAAAAAAAAGAACACTAAATTACATCGTCTCATCATCCTTTAGGAAAAATATAAATATATATGTTTTTCTTTTCCCGTCTCACGCCACTATGGCACAGATCCGTGGCATAGACAATACTCAAAAGCTATGGCACTCTCTTCAGCCAATCAAATCGCAGTCAGTTCAAAGCAGTAGCAGCAGCACGGAGACATAAACAGTTCTGTTGGTAAACACATATTAACAAAATGTCTTGCAGTAAATAAATAAGCAACTGGATTTGAGTGTCAATTCAGCATGCAATCTAATAAACATCATTTTAGGAGAATATGCGCATAGGAAACATTAACCGGATCAGTGCTTTGTGTGAACATATGGAACACTACGAGAACAGCAATAAACAAGACGGAGGCAAAAATCATGGCTTATTACAAAATTGATAATACATCAATATTAAGATGCCCGTTTAGATATGTTATACCTCTCTGCCAGTGTTTCAACATGTGTAAAACAATTCAGTGCAGGTTTCAGTTGTTCAGAGTTTGAAGTGATAAACCAGGAACACATTCAAAGTAACACTCCAAACTACACTGGGATTAAATGTATGTAAAAGTAAGCACCAATAAAGATAACAGGTGGAGCAAATATTGGGTTAAACTACCTAAATCAGTGCTTTGGCAGCTTCAAGGAATTTTTCAGGTTCAAAACGATTTAAACATGCGGTCAGTTCAAACAAATTGCTTCTGGCTCGTACTTAAATTGTAAAAACAAACCTTCAGGCAAACTTGAATTAAATAAATATAAGGAATTATATTTTGCGAAAAGAAATGGAAGCTTATTTTAGGACGATTACAATTTTATGCATCGTGACATTTTTGTGACAATTATCATTTTATTTGACAATTATGTAGTTTGGCTGCTTTTGAGTATTTTTCATTTCCATTTATTCTCATTATTGTAATATAGTAATATTTTGTACGGCATTATTTTATTTAATTTAAATAAGCATAACGGAAATGCAACAAACACTACCATTAGGTATATATACTTATAAAATAATGATTTTTTTTCTGCATTACAGCAATAAGAATTAAATTTTGTTTTTCGTATTAATGTCATAATGCACAAAATCTTAATGGTCCAAATAAAAAAATAAAATTACTTAAATTTCTTTAAATGGAAAATACTCATTTGATTTTAGGCTGAAATATGACCCAGATATGTTCTTGATGGTTTTTGAGAGATTCACCCGTGTACAGCAATGCATTTACAATTGAATTCAATGGGTAAACCTTTAAATGTTTACTTGCCCCACAGACTTCCATAGTAAGTACCAAAGCTCAACACAATTTTTGTTTGCTTTTACAAATTAAAGTACAGGTCAAAATGACTTTCTTTGTTAATTAACAGCATTCCACACATGTCGTCTACACAGCTAAACTTGTATTTATCCCTGAATATTCCTTTAAGGGTACTTTGATCACTTTTATTAAACTAACATCAAACAAAATGATGCTATGCAAGATAATGCTTATGCGGTTTCTTTTCCTGTAAGTCAGAATTGAAACTAACCACCACTGTATCTCTGATCTGGACCATCATACTTAAGTATCATGATCAAGCCACAGCACAGAACGAGTACTTTTATGCGAGACTTAGAGTATGCTTTAAAACTATGTTTGCAACCTTATCTCAGCTTACTAAACATGGTTCATCCAATCCAACTGATAAGACATTGTCCACACTATTAGCAGTCAAATAACTTTCACTGTGCACATGCATACTCATCAAATCTCCATTAGGTCTGTGAATGTGCGCATTGTTGCTTTTGCTGTTGTACTGCTTATAAATGGATGATGAATCCTACAAAACTGGTGAAGAACATTTCATATTTCACCCCAAAAATCAAAAGAAATATAATGTATTTTTTTGCATTGTCATTTTTTTTTTCTTCATTAAAATTAAGATACGCCCCACCACCACCATTTACGATGATTTCAATTGTTAAGTATTTAAACGTCATATAAATATTTTATTTTGTACCGGCTTTAATTCATGCTAATGTAAATAATAATAATAATTAAAAAAAAAACAATGAGAATCACATCTGAACACATTACAGTAATTACATTTTGGGATAAAGTGGCACAAAAATGTCACAATGCAAAAAGTCTTCATGGTAAACAATTTTTTTAGCAATTTATATACAGTATCTATACACCGATCAGCCACAACATTAAAACCACCTGCCTAATATTGTGTAGGTCCCCCTTGTGCTGCAAAAACAACGCCAACCTGCATCTCAGAATACCATTCAGTTATGATATTCTTCTCATCACAATTGTACAGAGGGGTTATCTGAGTTACCGTAGACGTTGTCCTTTCAAATCAGTCTGGCCATTCTCTGTTGACCTCTCTCATCAAATCAGGTGGTTTTAATGATATGGCTGATCGGTGTATATATTTCCTTTTCATTCTGGGTGAAAGAAATGGTTTTGTGAGATTCACAATATGTTTCATAAGACAAATTTCCTGTGAGAAGTATAAGCCAATGAATGGTTATGAATGACGGTAAGAGTTTGAATGTTCCACACTAATTGTTTGATTGTCTGGAGGTCATAAAAATCCACACACACATACAAATAAAGAAAAGAATAAATAGTATAAATGCAATTTTGTTTGCATGGAAGTCCTAAATTCATAGTTGCCGCTCAGTCATTTCTGCCGATTCCAAAGCAGTCCAGTGATTTTTGTTGTTTTAGTTGTTGTAGTGTTTACGTGACATATTCTGAAAACATCAAGATGTGGTATATGTACACACGGCAGATAATGGAACCTTATATCTCATCTACACATCCGGTGCTTTTTAAGTGTAAACCACATTTAAATTTTGTTCTACTAAAGTCACCCTAGTATTTGTAATTGGAGAACACGCGGGTGTAGTTGTCAGTTTAAAGCATTCTGGTTTGTCTCGCTGTCTGTAGACACAATTTGGTAAACTGCTAACCATTCCCCAAACACAGTCTAAAGTCCAGGGGCATGTTTGCTAAGTTCCTCACTATTTCTATTCCAGTAACTGCCTCTTTTAAAGTAAAGCGGAGTGATTTTCTCCTTTGCTTTCTGTCCTCCAATCTGCCAAATCCACTCCAGGTTCTCATGCTTTCTCTGTCCTCCATTTTCAATTTCTCCATGTGTATGGGAGAATGGAAGGTGAGATGGAGGGATGGTGGTTAACAGTGATGAAGTGTTTAGGAAGTTTACGTAGGTATCAAGACTCCGTTGTCTCCAATGGAACAGGTTTGGGTGGCTTAGCCAACACAGCTTCAGCTTCATCATACAGCTGGAGACACACAGTTAAGACAGAAACACAATAAACAATGTCAGAAAGAAAATACAAACAACACTTTCAGAGAGATACAAAATAACCACCATAATGAAAACTGAATAAACATCAAAGAAAAACACAAACAGCATTAGAAAGAAACATAGTCAAAAAGAAACCAACACCATTATAAAGAAACACAAACACTGAAACACAATTAACTCTGTTAGAGAGAAGCACAGTGTCAGAGAGAAACAAACTCTGACAGATAAAAACAAACTATCTGAGAGAAGCAAAAACACCATCAGAAGGAAAACAAAACACACCATCAGAGAAAACAACCTGTAATAGAGAAACACAAACACTTTCTGAGAGAAACAAACACAATAAGAACAAACACCAGAGAAACACGATAGTCACAGTCAGAGAGAAACAAAACACCATCAGAGAGAAACACTAACAGAGAAAAACACAAATGATGTCAGAGAACAAACACCATCAGAGAGGAACAAACAACGTCAGACACACAAACACTTCAGAGAAAAACTCAAACTCTGTCAGAGAAGCACAAACACTGTCAGAGAGAAACAAACACCATAAGAAAGAAACACAATAGACAGTCAGAGAGAAACAAAATAAACACTGTCAGAGAGAGAAACACAGTAGACCAGTGGTTCCCAACCCTGATCCTGGAGGCCCCCAACACACTGCATATTTTGTAGATCTCCTTTCCCTGACACAACCAATTCAGGTCTTGGGAGTCTCCAGTAACTAGCTGATGAGTTGTATCAGGTGCAGGGCTGGACAGGTAATCTGGCATACCGGGAATTTTCCCCGAGGGCTGATGCACTTTTGGGCCGATCTGGGGCGTAATGACCATTGGGAGAACCGAGCGGGCCGGTTGTTCTGCCGCGAAACGTGCCGATTGGGCCGCGATAAGCCGTCGCATTATGCAGAACGGAGCCGCGATATGCAGCAAAGGACAGTGAACATACACCCCCATCCCCCGCTAAACAGTTGGGCCATTGGGCAAGTTGCCATGTGAAATCCCGCGCCGATTTCTCTTCCCAGTCCAGCCCTGATCGGGTGTGTTTGATTTGGGATCCATCCAAAATGTATAGTGTTTGGGGGGTCTCCAGGAACAGTCAATTTGTGTAATCCCAGTTCTCATCCAAACAACTGTGGCAGGTATGACAGAACTCAGAATACTGTTATTCAGATGCTATAAGATGTGTTGAAGAGAGAATCTGTACCGGAATGAACTGCACATCCTGGAAGAGCTCTTGAATAAAGCGACGTGAAGCCAAACGAAACATGCAGTTTGCCAGCAGGAAGGAGACTTCAGAGTACAGGCAGATGTCATCAAATGCATATGGAAACTTCTCCTTTATCCTGCAGATGGCAGCAGTGTTATAGAGGTATGGAATGACTTACTTAAACATTCACAAAAACAAACCAAAGACACACATTTGCACAGTATTTCTCAAGCTCAATCTTACGTAAGCAGTCCCGTTTCGTGTCCTTTGGTCCCGACTGATGAGCTGAGATTGATGACCAGTCGCAAAACCTCTTTCCTTAACAGAACTCTACAGGCAGGTCCATCCTCAGATATCGCCTTCCCACCTACATACACCCACAAACAGACAATTATTTTCCTATTTGGTCCCCATAATGATGGTAAACCCATTGTTTACTCCGTTTCTAAATGGGGAAGCAGGATGTACTCATCTGTGTTTGCAATATTTGTATTTGTTTGCATGTTTTGATATTGGAAGCAGGTGGTAAGATGGCCTTTTTATTTTTTATTCAAACGGTTTACACGTTACCCAGACCAGATTTCAAAAGAAACCTTAACCAGAGTAGACAGCATTTTAAATCTGACATTACAGCCCGTTTTTAGACGTTAACTTAAGAGTGTATGATACACTGAAGTACGCAGAAGACAGTAGTTTGTCAAATGTTTTCTGTGTATCAGCATGAGGTTTGTGCAAGGTCTGAAATCTTCAATGCGTGTTAGCTTTAAAAAGTAACGTAACACGTTCCACTTTTGTTCTAAGAATAGTAGTTTCCAGTTCGATGGCCTCAGCTGTAAATCTCAAAGCATGATGAAGGCAATATCCAGGACCATTCATGCCATCGGGAAGAACGGAAGACCACTCAGATTTTGAGTAATTCTCCGGTAATGATTGCATTAAAACAATGGGACTGAATGATTTTCAAGACATTTGTTTTCATTAACGGCTCCTGAAAGTGCATTCCAGCGATGGGCACCTCAAACCATACTAAAGTAGCCTACTCAGACAGTGTTTCCTGCACTACAATTCAGCGGCGCCGTAACTTCGTTACTGATTATACAGCACAAGTGCAGTCCGATTCCCAAGCAAATGACCCTTTGAGCCAGTTCTTTTAAGTGAGTCAACAACAGCCTGAACAGTATTGACCAAGACTCTTATGAGCAGACTTTTTTCTATTCTTTGTTTTGGTAAGAAATCTGACTGGGTAGTAATTTTTTTCACATGGCTAAAAAGTTAGTATTGGACCCTGGGTTTGTAATTTCATAGGAAGTAGAGTTGTGTGCATTCGTGGAATCTGGTCTCATTCTCACCCAGTATGAGCTCCGTGCTGGGAGTGCTGCTGGCCGAGTCTTGACTCACAGTTGCATCGCTGCACCCAGAGATCCCGGAAAACTTCGACTGGGCGACCACCTCGAGATGATTATGAGATGGCTGGCTGTGCCACTGAGAGAAGCCATCTGACAGATCTGCCATAGAGAGTATGGCAGATAAAGAAAAAAATCTCCTAACTAAATTCCTAATCATTTTGCAGATAATTTTATCCAAAGGTTCCAACATTTGGACACTGCAGGACAAGTGTGAGATGTTGAATGAAAATGAAATGACCAATTTATGAATAAAAAGTAGCATTTAGCCCTGGAATTGATTCATAATAATGTCATATTAATTACCAATTTATCATTTAAGATAGTGACAACCTTTGAGCTGTCTAACAAGAACAGCCTAGTACGCTAGGCTCATCCCTGTGCCTAGTTTAAGTTGATGGGTTTTGAGCATTTCTGATAGATTAGTACTATATGGTGGATGTCTTCTTAAGGTGCGTGTGTGTTTGTGTTCTCACCTGTACGATTGTGCGTGTTGTTCAGGTGGCTGTGTGTGTGCGAGCCGAGGGCAGTGAGTGCGCTGCAGTAGAGGCAGTTCTCCTCTGTGTGCTCCTGTAAGCCTGTAGTTTCATCTGCGCCCAGCATGTGGTGCTGTTCCGAACGACTGCTGTTTAACAGCTCCGTTATGCTAACCTGCGTCTTCAACAGAGGCCCGCGACATGAGTCTAAAAAACCTAAATGTGCACACACACCAACAAACAAACGTTCAGACTTAGCAATGCTAATGGTTCACCAAGCAATTGTTATTGTTGCTTCTTTTCATTTGGATCAGCACAATCACAGTATAACGTAAAAGCAAATGTTTTAGTTAGCAATAACATTATAAAAATAGCATATTTGCAAATGTATTTGTCACCAATGCTTATACCACAATTGCAAGTTTCCAATTATAGGGACGTTAAGTAATTAAAATCACCACATGTATGCATTTGTGCTGTCAGATTTTGAAAGTACTGAAATTTGACTATGTATATACTTTACTTACAAGATGCATTAAGTTCCATTTTAGAAAAGAAAGCATAATAATATGTAACAATAATGTTTTATGAACATTTCCCAAAAGTATTTCCATAGTATAAAGACAGAAATGACCAAAAATAGCACCATTTCATGTAACGTACATGTTTCCTTAATTGAAAGAACTTGTCCCCATAGGTTGAATATTCATTGCAAGGGGCATTCAATCTCCACAATATTAATCGTGGCTATTCTCTTTGCTACAGCAATCGTGAAGCTGCATTTACATGATTCGCACACTTTTAAACTCCACATGCAAAGCATTGCATATAATGTCTTGTTTTGCTTTTAGCACTAGCACTTTCCACATAATTAAACTTCATACAAATGGTTTGGTAAAACGGAGGCACAACGCAACGCCGGGAATATGCTGATGCTTTACTTCAGCAAGTTATGCGAATGCAGCTTATCACATGTCCCTTCTTGGTTTGTTTTGTACAAAATTACAGTTAAGAGATCTTTTCTACATCACTTGTACATGTATATCTGTGTGATGTCCCGACACGTCGCAAAGTTTACACTCTATTCCAGCCAGAGTTTAGAACTCACACAGAGCTGAATAAAATGTCCGAATTTAAATGTGTTAAATCCCATAAATTGTTTTAAAATGAATCACCTTTGAATTTTGAAATGAATCAGCATTGTGGTAAAGTGAGTACATGTGTCAACAGCTCTAATATCATATAGCTATATATATACATATATATAGTATATATATATAAAAAAAATCAAAAGTACTTTTCTGTTAGATGTAAAACTTTTTAAGTGTAAAAATAAGATCCACATCTTTTAAGGTAATTTTTATAACACTACATAAACATTGAGGGTGATGTTGCAAACATGATGTTGTTAAGCTTTACCATCTGAATCTCCGAAAATAAATTTGGATGATTTTTCTCCAGCAGGGGGGCTTGTTCTCTTCTGGAAATAGGACGTTTCTTTAATCTAAAAAACAAAAAAAAAAAAGATAAAATATTAGGTTATCTTGCATTTTAACTCAACTTAAATCAAATAACACTTGTATTTTTATTTTTATTTTTTTATAAAGTCTCATAAGCCACAATGATATACACAATTGTAATTAAAAGTGCTCTACACAGAAATAAAACGACAGATAAAAACACAAGTTGCCATTTTAATTTGTTATTTTTTTTATATAATGAGAAACAAAAGAACAAAGCATAAAAAAGTAACATTAACTAAAAAGTTTTAATATTGAAAGATTAAAATGAATAAACGGGAAGAAAAATCTGAAATAATAAAAACACAATATGTGAACAGCAATAACATTATTCAGTGCAATCAGTCGATGACTTACTTAAACATGAGAGAAGCATATATGTACTGTAAGTATAGACACTAAAATTTACCTGGAACATGTTGTTGATGTCCATGGGCAGTGCTAGGCCAATATAGTCCTCGCTGCAGCCAAAGGTGGCGCTAGAGACCATGGACCGCAGCGACGAGGATCGTTGTAGTGTGGAGTGATTTATCGGACTCAGCAAATCCTCCTTATCAAGAGCTGCAAAACTCAAAGCTTTCAGAAACCTGAGTACAGAGCAAAAATAAACAAAAAGCATTAGCCGTTCTATCCCATAATCTCTTCCGGTAACTTTACCTTTATTAAAAATTATTTTGGAATATTCAAAGTGTTTTTGTTCAAACGATTCAGAAACTACTAAAAGATCCCCCAGAGCTAAAAGAGAGTGAGTGTTGCCTCACTGTCCAGTATATGACATCACAAGCAGCATTATGCATATGAAGGCACCTTGTAAGGACGTTGGTTTCAGACTGGCTTCCGAGGGATTTTAAGTTCATGTCTAATGATTACAGGTAGACCGATATATCAGGTTTACAGATTAATCTGTGCCAACAGTTGCTGAAAGTTGTTTTTATTCCACTGTGGTAAGCGCTGGAGGATTCAACAGTATAGCAGCGGCCTCTAAAGGTGAAATAAAAACATCCACTGACAAAATTCAGCCAATTTTTATCCTCACATCAATGTAAAATACCTTAATCTGGAGAATAAATAGGCTATAAAAAGCTTAATTTGGTAAATAGTTAAATATAGAGCATTATAACGGCACCATATCTCCGTCATTTCAAAATAAGAGTCCTGAAATAAGTGTATTTCGGGCTTGTTCATAGACCTGCGTTATGCGGCAAATCTTGTTTCTGGTTATTACTGGGATTTTGTTGGGTTTTTTTTTTAAACATTCCAAGAATCAATTTTAAAAACTATCGACCAATTAATAGGTTATCATTTTTTTTACCACCGTACTTATCTGTCTATCTCATTAGCTCTTAACCGACTATTCAGGTTGTTCCTCAACATAATAGGTTGTGTTAAACATGCTTACTAACAATAAAGAGGACAAAATCATCTTTTAAAAATACTTTTAAAGATCTATTCTCTAAAAGCAAGTCTAAATATCTTCTATGCTGCTTCTCAGGTGAATGCATCTTTTTTTTTTTTTTTAAAAGGATTTTTAGATATTTAAAAATATTTGTATTTTTAATATTATATTCAACATTCTTGAATGTTTTATTCTGCAGTATTGCTGATAATGTAAATGTACATAGTTTTAAATGAGTTTTAGATATTTCTATTGGAAAACAAGCCAAAACCAAAACAAATCATAAATGTATTTTGTTGCAGTATATATAATTCCTCTCTCACCTTTCTGTTCACTTCAATCCATTTTTAACTCTCAAATAAAACCTCTCTTATTAATAAAGCTGTGTATTGCCATGATTAGAAATGCACATGACACATATACTATATTATGATTCAATAAGTCGCGAGCAATCTCTCCCTCTTAGATCAGGACACTTCGCGCAACTCATCGAAGAGGTGCTGACCACACAGAGAAATGCCAGTTTTATTTGAAATTGAATAAAGTTATAACGCATTAAATATAACTGCATTTAAGATGTAACACCGGGGTGTTTCCTTTAAAGTGCTCTGACTCCACTTATTCCACAACGAGAGAGCTTCTGTATGTACTTATTTGGTATTTTTGTATAATTCCCTCACAATTTGCAATCTACATCAACTGAAGCTGTTTGGAAGGTTTAGAGTATATCTGGACTCTGATCTGTGTAATTCTTCCTCTCCTCAGTCAGGTGTGAACTGCAGGTGCTGCTCTCGTGCATCATCATTACAGTTTAATGTGATCTCATGTTACGTTAAATGAGATCAAACGACTATTCAACAATAAAACATGTTGTCGAAACGTCGACTAATTGTTTCGGCCCTAGTGCTCGTCACATTTGACATTCTATGAATCGCTTTTAAATGCTATCGGCTGTTTAATAGATTTTGGACCTTTTACACCACCTAAGGTATCGGTTTCAGCAACATCCACTACCGGTCAACCTCTAGTGGTTCATTGGTGGCATTGAAGGACACATCAATGCTTCACAAATTGACCAGATAAAGGCATCTCATTATACAGGATGTGACGCAAACATTGGATTTGGATGGGTCTCGAGACCCTTCTATCTCCATTTACAGCACATGATGCAGATTTTGTTTAGCTTTAGAACAGGCGTGTTAGAGATTGGATCTAAACTTTACAGTAATGCGGATCTACCAAAGAAGATTTGAGTACTACTTCTTTACATGTTACTAGGTTGCAGTTTTCAAAAGAACTGTTTCAACAAGGATGAGACAGAATATTTGAGGTGTATTAGTATCCGGTCACTCAACTCTTCATATAAAGTGAAGGGTGAGCGAAACATTTTAAGATTTGGGAACTAAGAACCTCATTTCTATAGGACAGGATGTTGCCTGTTCTACAATGGAAACTCTACGTTGGGTCTAAGCTAATGAGGACTGTTCACTATAGTCGCCCTACCCACCACGGCTTGACAGTTCTGGACTCTCTGCGATGGGAGTTGAATGGTCCAGAATAACTGAACCTTTTATGACAACACCTGAGGACCAGCAAAAAAAAATCCTGAAACTCTTACATGAAAGTCAGATTTATGTAACCAACCAAGTTTTATTCTTTTATATATGGGTGAATCTCATGAAACCTGTCAAGAACATGTTCAGGTTATATTGCAACATAGAATAAACAATACAATAAAAAAAAACGGAAATTAATGTAATGAGTTTGATACTTTGAGATTTTCTTTTTTGTGCAATTAATCTCAACAGTGATTCCAATAACAGAACAATATATAAATAAATAAATTATATATATTATATATATATATGTGTGTGTGTATGTATGTATGTATGTATGTATATAAGTCAGGATACATTATCACAGTAGTGAGAATTTTGATTTTCATGAAAAAAATTTCACTATGTCAAAAATCGTAATGGCCTAAAATAAGCTTATTTTTTTAGGCAAACTTTTGATTTCTTTCTTTTGATTTTTGGGTGAAATATGACCTGTACTAGGGTTGCTCCAAAACCAAAATTTTATCTTCTGTATGATCCCTGCCTTGGTACCTTGGTATCAAGACTTCTGATGAAATTACATAGAAAATTACTTGACTAAAGAACTGCATAAAGTCTTGCACTTACAAACTGTTTCTATTTAAATTTGTTTAAATGTTTTAATTATATGTTATCATCAACACAGTGTTTAATCAAATTAATGCATACCGTTTTAATCAAATTAAAATATAACAATTGTAAATTCTTTGGTCAAATAAAATGCTGCACAAAAGCAGCCTTTCAGTGTTCACGCTTCATATCGTGCTGATATTCAGTACACTGGCTTTTGTGATATTTCTTACATTTTATTATTATTATTATTATTAATACTAGTACTATAATTATTATACAACCATTAAAAAATGTGTTAATATGAAATGATTGTCAAAATTCTTCAGTTTAAATGCATCCAGTTGAACAGAGCTTTTATTTTGGCAGAACTTTGAGTTAATCCAGCATTTGATGGTTGTTTTTAACAAGCTCCTGGCAAGCTGAAAATTTAGAGCTGCACCGGAGGAGAATATGCGAGTGTTCACAGCTAAACTAAACAAGTATTATAAGCATCCCATCTCTCTCTCTCTCTCGTGTGTGTGTGAAGCATAGACTGTAAAAAAAAGATGGACGACGCCCCTTCGCTCTTTTCCATTGGTGAGAACTGAAGCCACCAGTGTCCCGATATGGCGCTGACATCTTGGGACTTGAGTCTGCGCAGTTGCGATTTCGGGACCAGACCTGCGCAGTAGTGAGCAGGAAGTAAAGCCGCGAAATCATGGCCCCGCCCTCACTCTCGCTGAATCAATCGCAAGCACACGACCCTGCACTTTTGACTTTTGACTGTGTGAAATAATTAATTATAGAAATTTAGATATTAAATTTAAAGCTCCAATCTCCTCAGTCCACCGAAGATCCCGAAAAAAAGTCAGTTGGTGCTTCAGTGACTACTTCGCTCAGAGAACCTGTCAATCACAGCTGTCAATCATGATGTCACAGCACCGTTTTTATAGCATCAAATAACTAAAAACAAACTTATTATGAAAACAAACACTTGAAATTACATCAACGTGATAGAAACTACAGTAAATGACAGAAACTATCTTTGGAAAAAGATATGTGAAGTGTAATTTAATTGTTAATTTGGTCTCACGTCCCGTTGAATAACATGGGGAGGTGGGGTTTATGACCTATACTAGGACCAGTCACTGGGGGGCGTTCCAGACGTTTTGGCTTCACTTTTGAGGGCTTGTGCGGCACACTTGGGTGTGAAGTAGATGACAGAGCACAGCGGCACCTCTCATTCATTCTGAAGTTACAGCGCATGCACACTGTAATGACCACACTTGGCCATTTTTGAGATTTGAATTTGATTAACTGTCAAATTGTTATACATTTAATAAATAAATAAAAAATGTCACAACCTGTAAAATGTTGGTAATAGTAACATACTGTAGTATGGTACTGGAATAAGCAACAAGGTGATATCGTACTGTTTAAAATTTTTAGGTATTGCGATATTACCGTGCAACCCTAACCTGGACATGTTTTTGAAAATTTTCATGAGATTCACCCTCATATTAAACAGCTCAATAAAAATATGCAATGAGTTCAGAGAGAGAGAAAAAAAAAAGTACAATAAAAGATGCAAGGGTAGAAATTAAGAGTGCAAGGGTACCTGCGTGGGGTGAGTCGTGATTCGAGACGGTGCGTTTTCATGGTGATTGTGTCGGTAAACAGCACATCTTTAGCAGGAGACGCCAATGCTTCGCTGTGGGACAATGAAGGGTGTATCCTTTGCTGCTGTAGTCGCTTTAAGGTTGCGTAGCCCAGTGCATCACGAGGGCTCGTGTACATATAGCTACAGTCCACTAAACTATTGATGGTAGCCACGGAGGGCGATTTCAGTGACTGTGCCCTGCGTGGAAGTGTATGCGCCGAGCCGGGAGGAACCAGCGAGGTGGAATTGGACTTGGACAAGGGGATGTGATTGTGGTGGGCTTGTGGGCGGAGAGAGTCTTGCATTTTCACCGTTTTGGCACTGACCACTGTGTTGAGGCTGGCGCAGTCCGTATCCATGGCGACGGCCGGTTCTCGGGAGGGGGAGGAGCTCATTGAACTGATGCCGCTGGTGGTTGTGTCAGTGTTAAAACTTTGACTGCGACTCTTAAATGTACAGCCTCCCGGCAACACAGAGGTGCCGTCACATGTCAAACGCTCCCTGCTGCTACGCTCCCGCAGGCCATGGCCAGGGATCACAGCTTTATGGTGACCTTTGATCTCCGAATCAGAGCTTCCGTCGGTCAAGTATGGCTCCGCTAGTGCTTTTATGCCCACAAACGATGTCTCCAGGCTTACCGTAGGGCTGCGGGGCATGCGATTACCGTTAAAGAAAACTTCGCACTGCCCCGAGTTGCCAGGAGAGTAGTTTGAGGGTTCCGTTATGGTACGGTTCCGCCGCACTAGCCAAAGTTCCTCTGGCAATTTTCCCGCATTGTTCGTGCCTTTAGAGTCACTTATGCTCCGCCCCTTCTTACTAGGGAGAGAGTTTAAGAAGCGATTTCTGAGGTGTGAAGGGGTCAGAATGGTGAAGGGGCTTCTATCCTTTGAGGGCTTCATGTGTGAGCAGAAGGAAGAGTCCTCGTACATGTCCAACCCCTCGCGATCATCGTCCATAAAATACAAACCTGAGAGCACACACATTTAGTTTTACAATGGTCGTCAAGAGCAACAGCAGCTTGTACTGCATACATTTAGAGATGAACCGATATGAACATTATTGGCCGATACCAATTTTAACAATAACTACAGGCCGAAATCGATATTTTACCTCTTAGCTCATTTTGTTATTGTATGATTATACTTTGGAATGCTTAACATTTTTTATAAAGAAGTACAAAAGCATTTTTACTGTTCTAACATTAAATAATATCCAATATATTACATTTCTAGTATATATCATTTCTGATATCTCAGATGTCCAAGTCTGCAGGTTTCAAAGTGCTTTTAATAGTCTATAGGTAAGTGCTGCTTTCACAACTGTCACGTCCGTTTATCCCGTTGTTTCCACATTTCATTCGCAACGTGAGAACAAGAAAGAATACAAATACAAATGTTTATAGGAGTGCCAAACCTTCTACATTTTGTGGCTATTCCTATTTCTGGATTCTGAGTTTTTACAAAGTGTTACTAGTTTTGTATAAATCATCCATCGGTTTTTCATATCGGCGTTTCATGCTTATTACCGATAGTTTTCATTCATCATCAATAATTTGTCGATAAATATCGGCAGCCGATACATCGGTGCATCCCTACATATATATTATGCTTAAATTCTTTTTCATACATGCATCAACTGATAACGTCAACATGAAACAACATTTGCAACTCATTTTACTTCTGTAACGTGACGTTTTTCAGAGTTAAACAAGACATGAGAAAAAATGTTTAGGGTGGTACTAGATTTTATCCATCAGAATTGACTGAATCGTGAAAAGTGTCCGTTACATACTAGAATGGAGATGGTTGGTTGGAGGGAAGGGATTGAAAGTTGTTTCAGATTAAGTTATTATAATTATTGTTATATAATATTTGAATGATATTACAAAGTCAAACAAATGTTTTTTTATTGGAATAATGTGCACCGAAACATTGTGCACAATAAGACCAGGAATATGCATTATGAAAGTACATACAGAGCAAAAAAAGAAAAATTATTTTGTTTTCCAGAAAAATACCTAGGTAAACATCATTAAAACAAGCAAAATTTGCTAGTGAAGCAAAATTGTGTTGATAATGGTAAACAAACTAAATTAAGTTTATTTTTATTACTCCATTGGAAAACTTGTTTTCGTACTTATTAAATATTTTCATGGCAATAAATGTTGTTTCACCTTATTTTAAGAATTAAACCATGAATATATATATATTCATGCGTATATGTGCACTTCATGGCATAACTCATCAGATGTCCAAGGGAAGGCGGCTTGCAAACAGCATATTTTGAGGAGACAGCTGATTGCAAGGAATTAATTTGCATCTTCGTTTACACTGCACGCTTACTCATGCTTGTCATCTCCTATTATACCCTATTATTTATAACCTATAATAGTATGTATATATAGTATTCATAAGGTTTATAGATAGACAGATTGTACTTGACATTGTGGTGTCATTACTTTTTTGGGACTTTCAGGAATGTGTGGATGCTCGTGTGTTGTCGAAACTAATGATGTCATCGTCGGCTAAAATGCATGTGCAGGTTACTTTACTTCCTGAACAATTGCGCACCCTAGTCCGAGTTGCTTTGACATTCACGTGAATCGCGCTACAGTTCCATTGCAAGCAAATTCAGACCACCTCCTACAGGTAGTCTCGGGTTCGGTACCACGGTGCGAATCCCACATGACAGCTTTCACATTACCAATTATCCTTGCAAAACGCGCGCCGTTTTGAACTAAACTGCCAGTGTGAAAGCACCGCAGTATTAAGGAGTTCCCATCTATCCATCCATCCATCCATCTTCAACCGCTTATCCGAAGTCGGGTCGCGGGGGCAGCTGCTCCAGCAGGGGGCCCCAAACTTCCCTATCCCGAGCCACATTAACCAGCTCTGACTGGGCGACCCCGAGGCGTTCCCAGGCCAGTGTGGAGATGTAATCTCTCCACCTAGTCCTGGGTCTTCCCCGAGGCCTCCTCCCAGCTGGACGTGCCTGAAACACCTCCCTAGGGAGGCGGCCAGGGGGCATCCTTACCAGATGCCCAAACCACCTCAACTGACTCCTTTCAACGCAAAGGAGCAGCGGCTCTACTCCGAGCTCCTCACGGATGACTGAGCTCCTCACCCTATCTCTAAGGGAGAAGCCCGCCACCCTTCTGAGGAAGCCCATTTCGGCCGCTTGTACCCATCTATGCTGGGCAATTATTGACTGCTTGGTCTTTCATTTAAAAAACTCGTTTTTCATATGTTGATCAAATGGTGGCACAACTATATTTTTGTCTACAAAACTTATTTAAAACATTCAGATCAAAAGGTTTTTAAGATCATGAGAAACATGATTCAGTTTTGCTTCTTAGCTAATTTAATCTTGTTTAGGGATGCTTAGATATACTACAGGAAACTAGACTGATAAAGACAGTAATTTTTTGCAGTGTAGGATTCATTTTAAATTGATGTTGACTTTAGTTTAACCATGTGTATCGACTCACTGGGTTGACTTTCGCTCTCACTGTTGTGCCGTGAGCTGGTGGACTCGGAGTTGAGGCTGAGCGTGCTGGGCACAGATGAGAGTTCGCTGGGCAGCGGAGCGTCCACCTCATCGGGAACAACAACGGGCCACTGCTGTCTACGGCTGTGACGTACAGAGTCCCATCCTAAAGACTTAAGCACGTCACTGCCCTGCCACGTACGGCTGATTACACCCAGCACATACACACACGTACTGCACACAAAAAAGCTGTCTGTTACTAGCAGTTGCATTTCACACCGTTTCAGGTTTACTTTTTTGCTGTACGTGAAAGAATGGTAACCTTAATTGGTGCACAGACAAGCAATTTGATCGCACCAGTCTCGTGCTAACATGTTAAGTTGCCATGTATGTTTTCCATTGCCATTATGTTACAAATTACAGAGAATATTTCTATCAAACGGTGATATGAGGCAGTCTTACCCACGTATGGACAGAACCTCACAGTGCTGAGCCAGAGATATTATATCTGGAATCACATTCTCTTCCTGGAGCAGGTTCAGACCCCAGTTTGAGCTTCCAATGTTGCCCTGAAAATGGTAAGTATACTTAAAAAAAATAAATAAAAGGTATACTCCACCCCAAAACCATTTACTTCCCTTATGTTGCTCCCGTATGACTTCTCTTCAGTGAAACAAAGGAGATGTTAGGCAGAATGTAAGCCTCAGTCACTGTTCACTTACACTGCAGTGGATTTTTTCCACACAGGCTAACATTCTACCTAACATCTCCTTTCATGTCCACTAAAGACAGAAAGTCACACAGGTTTGGAACAACATCAGGGTAAATCATGACAGAACCACAAAAATTGAATGCAATCATTAAATACTGGTGAGAGAATGCACAGCGCAAGAATCAAAAACCATAACTGACCAGAGCCCATAGCGCTGCCTTTAGCTGTTTAATGCCTTCCCATTTATCCAGAACTGGAGAACGAAGAGTGTAGCTGAGATCCGGGATAACACCCTAACAAACACACAAGGTTACAATCACTACCAAGACACAAATGCCAGAAAAATGCTGTACAACAACTAGCAAGCATCATGTACCTGAGCTTCCAATAAGAGGCAGCCTGTCTTATCATGGACCAACTGCCCATACAAATGAACAGGGAGAAAAACATTTGGCCTCTGTAACCTACAACATGAGAGAGAGACAGAAATAGTTTGAAACAATGCAATTCAACATGTTTGAAAACAGTCAACATATACACACCCTAATGTTGTTCCAAACCTATGTGACTTTCATTCTACCAGTGGAACACAAAGGTATACAATTTGAAGAATATGCACCAACCATCTACTTTTGTGTTCCATGAAAGACAGAAATATGGTTTTGGAACAACATGAGGATCAGTAACGGATGACCGAGTTCTTATTTTTGAGTGAACTATCTCTAAACCTTTGGTTGCTGCGCCGAACATAGTTGTCTCCGTTGACAGGTTTGCGATATGTTGTCAGAGCTTCATTCAACTGCTCTTCAATCATGTCCACATACTTCAGATTATACTCCTGCAAAGACAGAGATGGCTCAATATACCATCTTCATTAAAAAGGAACAAGACCGAGATGGACATAAAAGCACCAATGGATTGATCTGCTTACCTTCTGCCATTTTTCTAGTTGTTTGTTGACGTAGCCTCTTTCGTTGAGGTAAGAGAACCCCTTTGGTATGGACAGGAATCTACGGAGGAGAATGTAGAAGATATTTACTGCAGAGCTGTCAGTCGAGTAAAATGTAAAAATCACGATTAATCAGATTTTAAAAGTGCAGAACTTTTACACTTTTTTTGCTTCTCAAAATGTATTTAACTCCATCTTCGGAAAGAAAACAAAACATGTAGCAATATAATGTGTTATTTAAATTTTTTGTGATCAACAATTTTATTGATTCTTCAAAGACAAAGAAAAACAAAACATATACAATGAATCAACATTTAACTACCACTACTACCCCTCCCAAATCAAGAACCCCACCCGACCCCAAACAAACATCCAGTGGTCTTACATAAGCGCGCGCGCACACACCACACACAGAGAGAGAGAGAGAGAGAAAAAATATATATATAACACATAGACAAATACATACACATATAATAAACACATAACTCTAAAACTATTCCTCTCTTTCCATAGTCCCACTCTGAGCCCCCCAAAAACATCAAATATCTACCCCATTTCGCATTAAAAGAATCCTATATACCCAGCCTTCTACATCGAAGGCTGCCACCCTTCCCATCTCTCCACACCACTCCCGAATTGAGGGTGCTCCCACCGAATTTCAACCCCTTAAAACAATCTGCCTGCCTATCATCGCACTGGTGAGGACCCAATCTTTGATGTATTTGAAACCTACGTTGATGACCGCCCCATCAAAATTCCTGAATCTCCGTGCACCACCAAAAATATGGGCCATGTCTCCATCTTCAGATAGGCAATGCCAGCAGGTGGGTGTGTCTTTAAGACCAAGCCTATACAGTCTATGCACCCTTGCATCTCTAGATACAGACTTGGCGTTTTTTAGAATCCCAACCCGCACTCCCTTCTCACAATACCAAATTAAAATCTTTCTCCCATAATCTCTTGATAGAGGTGAAAGCTCCATCTCCCAGACTCTGAACTAGCAGGGAGTAATACACTGATGCCTCATGACCTTTTCCAAAAGCAGTAATCACCACTCCCAGGGTGTCTGCCAATTTAGGTAGGTGTATGCTACTCCCAAAAACAGTAAAGAGAAGGTGGCGCAACTGTAAATACCCCCCAAAAAAATCTGAGATCTGGGAATACCAACATGTTGAGTGGAAGCGACCAATGAGCCAAATGCCTGAGACAAACACAATATAATTAAACTAAATCTTAGGTAGGCTTGGCCCACCTATGTCAATCGGTCTATGTTTTTTGTTGGAATGTAGTCTGGGACGTTTACCATTCCAAATGAAGTACTTTGCTATACTATCAAATTGCTTGAAATAAGAGAGGGAGTGACTTTACATCTATAGGGAGTGACTTTAGCAGGTAGTTGAATTTTGGAATACAGTTCATTTTAACAAATTTAACCTTCTCAATCATCAATAACTTTAATAAAGGGTCAAAATGAACTAACTAAATCAGACAAATATGCTGGGAATAAAATACTCAAATACTTAAATGCCCTGTTTGTGCCACTGGAAGGGGCACAGCTGGAAGGCCGCTACTGGACAGTACGCTGTCAGAGCCAAAGCTTCGGATTTAGACCAATTGACTTAGTATCCTGAGAACATGGAAAAGGAATGAATAATTCTGTGGAGGCACGCATATATCTAGTAGGGTCAGTGACAAATAATAAAATATAATCTGTGTAAAGCAGAAGCTTATGCACCACACCTCCCACCATCACCCCTGGAAATCATCCTCCATTCTTATCGCAGATGCTAATGCTTCCAGATTTCACTGAGGGAATGAGAGAAAAAGACTCTCTCTGCTTTATACATCTAGCCAAAAGCTTCCCTGCTTTGTCCACCGACTCTTTGTATGACTGTCTTGCCCTGAATAACCAAAACTCCACTTTATTAAATCTGTTTTTCAATCGGGTCAATTCTATGAGGCCAAAAGACGACATTCGGTGCTTCAGCTATGCCTCAGCACTTTAATATTCCCTTCCAACTCCACAAGTTCTAGTGCTTTGGATTCTTTGATAAATAAAGCATACAGAATGTTCCGACCCCTGAGAACTGCCTTAAGTGCCTCCCAAGCCGTGCCCACAGAAGATACAGAGGACCATTTGGTCTCCATATAAACATTGATTTCAGTCTTTAACATATGTTGGAAATCAGGATTTTGCAAAAGGGATACATTACAGCGGCAACTATATGCTTTATTTTTCTCCATACGTGGCAACATCTCTCACCAGGGCGTGATCTGAGACTAAGATGTTTCCAATTGAGCGATCAACAACAGATGAAACAACAGGACTGATGAAAAGAATGTATAGTCCCTGCCAGATGGGTTAAAAAGTCACCAAATATCTGTAAGACCAAATTTTTTACACATCCTGTGAAGCATCAATGTTGCTCTAGGGGGCTTACACACATTTGCTTCACTATGATCAAGGACTAAGTCTATCAAAAGATCAAAGTCTCCACCCAATATTATATCATGAGGGGTGCCAGAGCTTGCAACATCCCTTCAAGATGAATAAAAAAGCCCTTATCATCAACGTTAGGCACGTATATATTAGCCAAATCCAACCTTTGCCCCTGGAACAATGACTCTTCCTAATTTATCATGAATCTTTTTGAGAGATTTGAATTGTAGATGTTTACTTATCAAATGTAATGACTCCTCCAATCTTACTTGTGCCAGAACCAAAGAAAACATGCCCACCCCATACCTTCCCAAATTTTTCAGCTTCCTGCGAGGAAAGATCACATTTCTTACGCAGAAAAACCTTCCTTCTTTTTATGGGGTGCCCCAACCCATTCAAATTTAACGTGGATATAATAGAAAATATTAATTGTCAAAAACAAGACTATTCAGACCACTTTCCAACATTAGTGCAACAATATTCCACGAAACAAACTCCAGCCGCTGCGCGGAATCAGCACAAAAAGAAAACAAAACAGGTTCCTCGGATGGTCAAGAGTCAAATTCACTTGGAGGCCGCATAAAAACAAATACACCGTGACTTCAGTCAACTTAATATAAAAGACAACATTTGTGTGGGCATATAGATATTTTGCAGCCATCCTTAATATTCATTCTCATTCTGGCCGGGAACTTAAGTTTAGAAGCGATCTTCTGTCAATGCAAAAGTTTCTTGAAGGAGTGTTATTCCACAAAACAAACTCCAGCCACTAGGCGGAACAAACAGAAACAAAAATGGCGCCCAGCTTTCTCAGACAGCCAGAGTAAGAAAAGGGAGTTAATCCACTCTGGAGCTACATGAGAAACACCAAATGGCTTACTTCCCCATTGTTTCTATGAATGACAGTGCTTGCTTGGGACACGTAAATACTTATGTATCTATTTTCAGTTTGGCCGTAAACATCAGTGCAAAAGCGATCTTCCGTTGATGTAAGAGTTTCTTACATTCCTTGAATCGACCACATTTCTCTCTTGTCGAATTTGCAAAGTCCAGGAACAAGAAAATATTGTGATACTTCAAAGAAAGCTTTCCTTTGCTCCTCGCCTCGCGCAACACAAGATCTTTATCAGATGATCTCAGAAATTTGGCCAGAATTGATCAGGGCCTGTCTCCCTCAGCGGATCTCAGAGCCGGGACTCCAGATTTCCAGCTTGTGGCCTGTTATGTCGAGCAGACTCGGGAAGAGCTCGTTTAGGAGTTTCACCATATCTCTGCCTTCCTCATGCTCAGGAATTCCAACAATCCGTACATTACATCATCAGCTCCAATTTTCCAATTCTTCCAATTTTTCCAAAATGCTTTCCACCTCTACATTTGGTCGCTGATTAACAGATAATTCCCTTTCCGATGACTCCAGATAATCAATCAGTTTCTCAACATCTGCCACTCTTGTAACCAACTCAGAGAATTTTGTTTCGATTTGTAATCAATCGACGTATTACAACTTGATCTTCCAAATCAGCAACAACCTTTGTCAGCATCACAGACATGTTGGACAGTTGAAGCTGAATTTCTCCTGCCGCACCATTCAAATAGAGTCCCTGTCAGCAGGGCTGACAGAGGCTTCATCTTGAGCACATAAGTGTCTTTTAATGTCTTCAGAGCCTGAGGATTTTGACTTCTTTGCCATGCTTACCTCAAAGAACAAATATGTAGATGGGTGTATCGAATCTCCATGGATTATAACATGAAAATAATTAAAAAAAATAGCAAAGTGCACAGAGCTCGCAGTTACCCATCTGCTCCTCGCATGGCATTGCGTGACCTCCAATATAATGCTTTATTAACATTTTCCAAACAAAGTCCTCGACAATATAAAGACAATGCACTAAAATTCAAGTAACCAATTCAAGTAACATTAAATGTCTCCCAAATTCTAAGCGGGAGTTTGACTAATTGAAAGAACTAGTCCCCACATTGGTTGCATTCATTGCAATGTGCATTAAATCTCTTAAACTCTCATCCTTCACAACATTAATTTGCCGGTAGACTGTAGCTATCCACTTTGTTTTAGCAATAGTGAAGCTGTGTTCATGATTCGCGTCAGAGTAGCAACATCAGCCGTTATGGAGAACGAGGACTGCCGTATTAAAAATAAATAAATCTATTTGCAAATAAAATAATAAAAAAAAAAGTGTACATATAAATACATAAATGTTAAAATCAAACCAACATAAGCATTTATACTATTAATTCCTTGTGTATAATTGTATTAATTTATGTTTTCCACATTAATTAATTTTTCTCATATATTTATTTATTTGTGTATATTTCCATATTTTTTATTTCCAAATTTTTAGATGTCCACATTTATTTATTTCTAAATTTCTTTGTCTGCATGGTAATGAGGGGGGCGTGCTTTATCCCTGAGGCATAGCAGTCTAACTCGGAGTGCTCCAGAGTGGAGCTTGGAGGCCACAGCGACATCTTCTGGTTGACAAATTAAATACAATCGAAACATATTCACAGATAGTGACCGAGTTCATAGTCACTGAGTTGAGCGAGTTTAATGGGAACTGAATACCTGTATTAAATTAATGACTTAGAAGTCTTCTATCAAAATCGTATATAACTACTGTTTACTCTGTACAGACTCTTTAAAAAAATCCCCAGGACTGCCCGGGACTCTTTTGGCTAACAATCCGAACAAAAACTGCGACTACAACAGATCGGATAACAGACACATTTTACATTGTCAAAAGCAGGGTGTGCACATGAAATGACCCAGTATCATAAAGTAAAGCTGAACTAGGCGAGCGAGCGAGAGAGAGAGAGAGAGAGAGAGTGACGCACAGCTATTAATTTGGAATCATCACTTCAACATCAACATGTTATTAACCTATTGTAACCAAACTACTCTCCTTCGGTCTACATGCCCTTGGAAGAGAAATCTTGTACTGAGTGCAGTATGATACACTTATGTGGCAAGCATAATGTAACTGAATGCAATGTTTAACCTTAACCTAATGTTGTTCTACCTTAACAGCAGCAGAACCCCTTTATCTCCCAGGTGAGACAGAGCTGGTTTCATGTGGATCAGAGTGTGCAGGTTAGCCTAGAGTGATCACAACAAATCAGAGATAAAAAACACATCAGTGATTTCAGAGGGACAACACATTTAACTGATACAAACAAATCAGCATCCTAGGTGAAACTTTATAACAACTTGCATTGCTAACATCATTATGCAGTCTATGTTAATCTCAAGTTAACTCTTAACCCTATAACACAGTGTGTACCAAATATGATACACAACATTTCACGGCTACTGTTTCACTCGCTGTTCAAGCTGATGAGCCAAACAACCTATGGTATTTAAGTTACACAAGTTTATGGCACCATCTAGTGGCTATTTGTGAAAAAAAAGTGGTGTCAATGTTTATATCGATCTATTTAAAATGGCAGCGGACTAGTTTGAAAAGTGACTCTTATGTTGGGATAATTAGCTTAAAAAGCTTATTTTAATAAAGTAAAAGTGACAGTAAATATTATATTGTTACTGATATTTTAAAATTGGTATTTGCTGAATATAAGCAACTTGTGCTTAGTTAAAATGTTTAATATTATATTATTGAAAACCTCCCTTTGAAATCAATGTGTCAAATATGATCTAACAGGCTTTTGAGGTATAACTCTCAAATCACCATTACACTCCATTCATGCCCAAATACAAAAACAAAAAATCCTGACATATACATTTTGTAAGATATATTTAAATTGTAAACTAACATTTCTGTGTATTTTCATATATGCAGCCTGCTCTGTCATTCAGAGTTGCTGTAGAGATTTTAAAATCGAATTTTTAAGACCTTTTCAAGACATGAACAAATAAAATTAATACCGTATCCCCATACCAAAAACAAACAACAACAAAAAAACACACAAATCTCTAAATGAATTATCACAGACTTAATTATTTAACTTTAAAGGCACTTTAACTTTGAAGTCAGGGACTCTTATTTTGAAATGCTTACACTTCACTGCTTCCGGAACTCATTCAAACAAATAAGTGAAATAAAATGTGCACTCCTACAATAAATTGCAATATAAAGAACTAAAAGTAAACATTGTCATATTTCATCAACACTATATCATCAACAACAGTTGATCATTAGTGATCGCTCGTCATTAATTTCCGATATGGCTTAATGATTGTGAACTGCTCTGCAACAGCTGGAAACACTCACAAGCCTCCACGTGCTTGGAGATATACAACAGTGCTGCGTTTTCACTCTGAAGGAAGCAGCGAATGCACTTATATAATAAATCGTATTCTTTTGAAGTTTGATAATCTTATATTACTCTTATACGTCAAGAACTATACACTTCCAGAGTGAGGAAAAAGGCTGGTAAAATCACTCTGGACCCCACTCACCCAGCCCACTACCTTTTGAACTGTTGCCTTCTTGCCAACGCTTCAGAGCACCAGAACCATCAAACACAGAAACTGTTTTTTTCCCTCAGGCTATATCCACCTCATGAACAGCTAAAACTGTCCCATTGAGCAATAATTACGTGAAATACACAGCTTGGTCTATTTATATTCATCCAACATACCCAACCTCTTCTGTAATACATTCCCTTGCATATGTACTGTATATAACAGATTTGTATTTGTAATTGTACATACTTTACAACTTTTACAACTCATGGGAACCTGACTAATGACAAGAAGTGAACCCACTTCCTGTAGCTGTGACACTCTCTTGTGATCCTAAAAGCGTGATTACCTTGTCTTCGCAGGCTTCGTCCAGGATGTCCAACGCCTCCATGGAAATGGTTTTGTTGTGGTCATGGAGCTGTGTGACCAGCAACTCCATCCCCCAGTTACTGAAAAACTCCACATTAGCACGCAGCAGCACACGCAGGTGTTTGGTGGCATACAGACGACAGTTCTGTAATGGGTCAAATAGGGACATTTTTTGTTTCTTATAATCTTATGTATCTTCTCATTGTGTAAATGTAGGAACGCCCTCGGAAACAGAGCAACTGGACTAAGAGAGATTATCTTACATCAGTAGCCGCTGTGAGGATCTTGGAGAGAATGACTCGAGCAAGACCATCTCTGCTGTAGTCCAGCGTTGAGACCGTTAGCTTCAGCAGATGATCCTGGTTTTTCATTGAACAAATGCTCAACAGACTACAAAAAACAAAAGCATAGTTAAATCACGCTATTCACTTAACACTTTTACGGTCACTAACAAAGATTTAGTATGGTATTACCATGATTTTGTACATTGTGCCATGGTAATACCATTTGCTGCAAACGCTACTCATTTGTGGCACTCATACTGCTAATTTCTGTTTGCCAGATAAGGACCTTCCTTACAACAGGCCTACAAGCCCTCAGTCCAGCCTCTCTCAGCCTATTATGGACAGTCTGAGCACTGATGGAGGGATTGTGCGTTCCTGGTGTAACTCGGGCAGTTGTTGTTGTCATCCTATCCCTGTCCTGCAGGTGTGATATTTGGATGTACTGATCCTGTGCAGGTGTTATTACACGTGGCCTGCTACTGCGAGGGCAATAAGCTGTCCTTCCTGTCTTCCTGTAGCGCTGTCTTAGGCATCTCACAGTACGGATATTGCAATTTATTGCACTGGCCACATCTGCAGTCCTCATGCCTCCATGCAGCATGCCTAAGACACGTTCGAGCAGATGAGCAGGGACCCTGGGCATCTTTCTTTTGGTGTTTTTCAGGGTCAGTAGAAAGGTCTCTTTAGTGTCCTAAGTTTTACTGTGACCTTAACTGCCTACCGTCTGTAAGCTGTTAGTGTCTTAACGACCATTCCACAGGTGCATGTTCATTTATTGTTTAAGGTAAGCATAGAAAACATTGTTTGAACCCTTTACATTAAGGATCTGTAAAGTAATTTGTATTTTTACAAAATTATCTTTAAAATACAGTGTCATGAAAAAGGGATGTTTCTTATTGTATATATAAAATAAACTAAACCGAGTGAAATACACATTAACAACTTGTACCAGGGGGCCTGGGTAGCTCAGAGTATTGACGCTGACTACCTCCACTGGAGTAGCAAGTTTGAATCCAGGGTGTGCTGAGTGACTCCAGCCAGGTCTCCTAAGCAACCCAATTGGCCCGGTTGCTAGGGAGGGTAAAGCCATACGGGGTAACCTCCTTGTGGTCATGATTAGTGCTTTTCAATCTCAATTGAGCATGTGTTAAGTTATGTGTGGATCGCGGAGAGTAGCATGAGACTCCACTGATAAGATGAGTGAATTGACGTTCTCAGAAGCATCACCTCTGCCACCCAGACTGTAGTAGTGGGAATTGGTCATTCCAATTGGGAGAAAACGGGATATATTATTACGGTTGTCCCACAGTTGAGGTTTCATTTCCACCACATCAAAGAATTTTGCCCCTTAAATTATTTTTTTTTTAATCAAAAGTTAATTTCTTTGATAAAACAACAGAAGTGTTGATTTCTGCCGGGAGAAAGGAGACCATTATTTTAGTTTCATCACCATCATTTCTACAGCTGAATTCTTTTAAACACAACACAAAATTTTAGACGTGGTTGAAATGACACTGTGGACTTTCATAAAAAAGACAATAATTACTTGAGATGCCATGTCCAACAGTTGCATGTACGTGCAAGTGTGAACGATGTCTTAAAGAGAATTTCACAGAGCTAAAAGTGCCTCAAGTTGAAAAAAATCAATCCAAGTATATTGGTATTATCATCTGATATCACTGTTGTACTATGGTACTGCCACAGTACTTTCTTTTATGGGTATTTTACCTTTTCATCCTTCTATAAAAAGCATAATAAAGTATATCAGGACACTAAACAAATTAAATTTTAATTTCTTTGTAAGTGTGTGTTCTCACCACTGAAACACGCCATACTTTTCCAGCATTTTAACTCCAGATGGCTGCGAAGACAGAGTTCCCAGAAACAGGAAGTAGTGCTGACTGAGGGTGCTGAGGAGGCCGTTACTATGGAGACTGCGTTCAGGTTTAAGACCACATGACATACTGAGCCACTGGACAATGTCTTTCACCAAATCCTCCAAATACACCTGACCATCCTATGAAACAGACACAGGGGAGATAGAAAAAGAAAATTATTAATTGGATAATGTACAGTTAAGGGTTGTTCATACTGAACATATTCTTGTGCTAAAAAAAATTAAAAAGTCAAAACAGCCCAATAAATAGAAGAGATTGCAGGTGTCTCAAAATGTACTTCATTTTTACCTGGCTTCTAAAAAACGTGTACATTTATTTTTTATTTTTTTAAATTAGAGGCCAAAATAACTGTCCATCTAGTGCATATTTACAAAGGATACAACTTTAAAAAACAGTTAAGACAGACTAAAAAAAAACATTAGTTGTGAATGCTCCTTGGTCGCTCATTATTGCAAAAAGGCTCTCTTCAATACCTGACTCTGAATGTCAAATCATGACATTCAGTGGTTAAATTACATTTACATTTATGCATTTGGCAGATGCTTTTATCCAAAGCGACTTACAGTGCACTTATTACAGGGACAATCCCCCCGGAGCAACCTGGAGTTAAGTGCCTTGCTCAAGGACACAATGGTGGTGGCTTTGGGGATCGAACCAGTGACCTTCTGATTAACAGTTATGTGCTTTAGCCCACTACGCCACCACCACTAGTCATCAAATTTTACTTTGGAATCAGCGGTGGACTGGGAAGAGAAATAAGCCCGGTGGGGGGTTGGGGGTCCTTTTCTGCATATTGCAGCACTGTTTTGTGGTCCGTTCTGCATAAGACGGCAGCCCATTTCAGCTTATTTAGGGCCCATTTGGCCCTGTTTCGTGGCTGGCCCGGATCTCCCGATGGCCAGTCCGCCCCGTTTGGGATTATGCTTTAAAAATGTATAAAAATTTACAAAAGCTTTTTTACTGTTCTAACAATAAATCACTTCCACTGAACATGGATTGGATATGTTGATCTGTTGGACAGGCATTTTAAAGAGAGCCACAGTGAAAGATAAACAGAAGATAAAAGATATAAAAATAACTAAATATGATAACATGATGATTGATACGAAAAAAAATTTAATTTGTACTTAAAGCATTTTTAAACTTCTGTTTTTGTAGATTAATAGAATTTTGATAAATAATTAACCAATAAATATCGGCAGCTGATACATTGGCGCATACTGTACCTAATTTATTTGATAAGTAGCCACTTAATACCCAGTTATTTGTACCAGTGATCTTCTGATTAACAGCACCGTGCTTTAGCCACTACGCCACCACCACTCTTTACCCATCTAGTTGGGATGAGTAACCAGTTGACCACCCTCTCAGTTTATTTAGCAGTAATGACAAGCTGACCTTACATTATCCTTTACATAAACAGGTTGATTAGGACCCTGATGTGAAGTAAAGGGCTCTTAGATCACTCTGAATGGGTTTATTTAGCATAACTGACATCTGACTGTACATGTTCATGCTTATTACATAGATACTTAACAAATAAATGAATAACTGGACAAGAAATCTGAATTATGAATATTAAGTTATTATGTGAAAAAAAAAAAAGAGAGAGATCGCAGAGAGATACATGAGACATGAAACTAGCATAGCTGAATATGTACGTTATGTATGAATGGGTGAATGCACTTATATAGCGCCTTTTTAACCTTAGCGGAATTAAAAGCGCGTTCCACTGCATCTCAGACCATTTACCATTTTCCATGTAGGAAACCATTTGCAGGGACACCATTCAATTATACAGTTTAACAGTCAAAAATAACAGACAGCAGAATTTAATCAGACACAGAGTCTTAGAAACGCAACACAGACTCTCTTCTCACCTCATCTGAATCCAGAAGGAACTGGATGAACTGGCATCCTGCTACTGTCAGCTGTCTGGCTTTAGCGTGATCCAACTCTAGAGCAGAGTACAGCTTACTGCTGGGCTTATAGAAATACAGCAATCTCCGAACAAACCTACATACACACATAAAAAACAAATGTTAGGGATGTGGTTTGCTAATAGAGCTCAGACGTTACACAGAACACACACACGTCTGAAATCATGACGTGAATGTGATTATGGGTCACACAGACTGCTGGTCTTACTTGTGCATCTGCTCATCCCTGTTGTATCTGAGGTTCACGTTTGGCCACTGGAAAGGAAAAATGTCACAAAGCAGCCAGTTACAAAACAGCAAAATTGGATAAATGCAAAATAACTGTATTTCTAGAATGAAATCTGGACGCCACACGCAGAATTAAACATGGAATGTAGTGAGGTCGTAGTAAGCGTAATACTGTTTGGAACGTCTGCCGATGCATTCTGGATACTGTGTCTCTGTATCTATTTCAAAATATTGTTGTCAGTTTACAGTACTTACTATGCAATATGCTAGTTTTACAATCCGAACATGGTCAATGTGCATGTACAGGAGATAGACCATGAAAGAAACTAGAAAGAGAGAGCTGGTCCTTTGTCTGGGGGTTTTACCTTCAGTATAGTGATAATAAGAACCCAGTTCCACACCAGATTTTGTTTGTGGTTGAGGATTTGACTGTCCCTCAAGTTCATCATCAGCGCCTCTTCAGTGTCCTACACGAACACACATAGAGACTTAAAACCACTCAGATACCAAGCGTTTTAAGCAGGAATTTTATCATATCAATTAAGGCTATACTTTATGGTGTACAATGGGTGAATCTATGAAAACATCCAGGTAAAATTCAATTTTAGGACCTTTTTATTTATTTTTTTTGCTTTGTGAAATTGTTTTAATTACAATTATGCATATTTACCTCTTTCTTTGAAGAAAAAATACTCATTTCTTTTTTTCCACATAAATCAGGCTAAAGGCCATAAAACAAATACTAACATTATGTATAACTGCTTAATTACTACAATATATATACACACATACACTTACTTACTTACTTACTTACTGTTAGAAGTTTAAAGACACCTTAGCCAAATACATTTAAACTCAGTTTTTCACAATTCCTGACATTTAATCGCAGAAAACATTCCCTGTCTTAGGTCAGTCAGGATCACTACTTTATTTTAAGAATGTGAAATGTTCAAATAATAGTACAGAGAAGGATTTCAGCTTTTATTTCTTTCATCACATTCCCAGTGGGTCAGAAGTTTACATACACTTTGTTAGTATTTGGTAGCATTGCCTTTAACATGGTTTAACTTGGGTCAAACATTTTGGGTAGTCTTCCACAAGCTTCTCACAATAAGTTGCTGGAATTTTGGCCCATTCCTCCAGACAGAACTGGTGAAACGGAGTCAGGTTTGTAGGCCTTCTTTCACGCACATGCTTTTTCACTTCTGTCCAAAATTCTGATTGAGGTCAGGGCTTTGTGATGGCCACACCAATACCTTGACTTTGTTGTCCTTAAGCCATTTTGCCACAATTTGGATGTATGCTTGGTGTCAGTGTCACATTTGTGAAGACCCATTTGTGACCGATCTTTAACTTCCTGGCTGATGTCTTGAGATTTTGCTTAAATATATCCTTATGATGCCATCGATTTTGTGAAGTGCACCAGTCCCTCCAACAGCAAAGCACCCCCACAACATGATGCTGCCACCCCCATGCCTCACGGTTGGGATGTGTTATTCAACTTACAAGCCTCACCCTTTTTCTCCAAACATAACAATGGTCATTATGGCCAAACAGTTAAATTTTGTTTCATCAGACCAGAGGACATTTCTCCAAAAAGTAAGATCTTTGTCCCCATGTGCACTTGCAAATGGTAGTCTGGCTTTTTTATGGTGGATTTGGAGTAGTGGCTTCTTCCTTGCTGAGCAGCCTTTCAGGTTATGTCGTTTAACTGTGGATATAGATACTTGTCTACCTGTTTCCTCCAGCATTTTCACAAGGTCCTTTGCTGTTGTTCTGGGATTGATTTACACTTTTTGCACCAAACTACATTTATCACTAGGAGACAGAATGGATCTCCTTCCTGAGCGGTATGATGGCTGCGTGGTCAGAAGTGATCAGAGACATGTCCATTGATCACTTCTGTGTATGATTATTTCAAAACAGTTTTGTTTTTCATGCTTTCAAGAGGGTTTAATTAACTAGTCTTGATTTACTGATGTATAAAACAGCATTAAGTCATAAGGAATACAGTTCTCAGCTTGTTTGGATGTGCACCCAAAATAAATAACATGGCATGCAGTAGATCCACCCCAAATGAATATTAGAATTTTTGTCATGCAGCCCTAATATATAATATATACAATATACATTTATTTTGATTTTGGCTTGAAATATGACCAGACATTTTCTTGACAGGTTAGATTTGTGAGATTCACCCCAATATAAGTCATGCAAGTTGTAGGTGCAGAACTGGTATAGCGTGTGTACCTTCATTATATAGATGTCTTTGTGTGAGCGCTGGTGCTGGTCTATCTTATGTGTAGATGTGCATGTCCTGCAGATGATGTGATCAAGATAAAGACTGTAAGGTTTGGGGCCACACCGTTTCTTTTCATGGAAACGCTTTAGGTGATTCACAGCTGCACTGGCACGCCTGGAAGTATACCAACAAACAAAGATCAATCGCTCGGCTTGAAACCAGAAGCACTGATTTATTTTTTTGTGTGTTTGCTTAATTGCACTTACAGCCGTTTCTCCTGAGCGATGTCGAAGGAAGCAGCCATGTTGATTAGCGTGGGCAGACAGTGCAGATGATGACTGTGAGAGTGAGGAAGAATCGTATTGGCCTGAAATAGAGAAAAAAAAGGGGTCATGAAAAGCTCTTTTATATATATAAAAAGTATTATCTTCCCTGAGGTGAGGTCCACTGATGATGTTACTAAAGTTTTTTTTGTTTGCATTAAAAGTCATAATTTAGTAATAAATCATAATTTTGACCCTGTTTTTGGCCCTCTGTCTGAACTGCTCATTTTTGGCATAAGCGCCTCAACGTAAACACCCACTGTTCCGATTGGCTAACATTGTGCAGCCCCTCGAATACAGCCATTTTTGAAACATAATCAGAAGAGAATAAACCAGCTCAACAACATTATAAAACTAAATGTCAGGATTTACACACAACGTACATCCAATGTATTGCGTCCGAATATATTAAACTGTTCATCTGAAGCACAACTGTTAACATTCACACCCTGTCTACACCGGACACTAGTCATGTCAAAAGCAACATAACCCATTATAATTGCTGGTGCTGAATCACGCATTAACTCTAACATCAATGCAAATAAGAGGTAAATGATATAGAAACTGTAAACACATTCTTTCCTTTTTTTTATATTTATGAAATGTGCTGATACAATATATTAATAAACCTGTTATGTATTAATGTGCATTATGTAATGTGTATATTACTGTGCCGGTTATATTATCCTGGCATTCAAAATAGCAGTGTAAGCAATTTGATTTGGACTAAGCTCATAGTATAGACAACCAAATTGCTGAACCGCACTGCTATTTTTATTGCAAGGATAAAATAAAACACAGTATTCATGTAAAGGTGCTCTTTCTCCCATGCACAAGAAACCCTGAATTCAATACACATATGTAATAATTAAAGAAAATAGCATGAGGCCGCCTCTTCTTTTAGCAAAATGCATGCATAAATATAAAGACAGAAGACACGAGACATTTGCAAATAATAATTAAAATATTAATATTCTAAAAATGTCTCTTTTTGGTTAACCTTAAATTTACTGTTGTTTCGGGAACCCAGCCAACCGAATATTATATTATTTTATGCAAAACTATTATATTTCTGTCCTTAATTCTTCACTTTCACACATACTTTAAAGGCCTACAAGTCCTTATTTGGTGTGAAGACCTTTGAGATCCCGTGTTTATTTGAAATTATGTTAATCCCTTCATCTCCACAGACATAAGAGTAAGTGGGCGCCTCATCCTCTACGTCACTTCATGTATGAACCCACGACCAAGAACATTTGCCATTACATCAGAGTTAATTTGGAGTGCTCACACAATGCAATAACACCGGAAAATTACACAAAAATTCATAATTCCTGGCATTTCTATATTTGTTAAAAATTCACTTATTAGGATAGCAAAATGTGAATGAATTGCACAATAATCATGGTTACCTTAAACGTGGTTGGATCAAATAATCGAATTATGTAATAATCGACAGGCCTAGTTTATGGCTATTTTCGACACATTTTATTAATGCATCAGCCATTGGAAAACATTTACATATAGACCATGTTTACAGGTCTGTTTTAATGCAGTACCACACCATTTGCAGAAGTTCTCCCAGCAGTATTGTGGCTCTGACTGCTATCTTTTCATCACTGCTGGTCACCACCTCTACTAGACCCTGTACAAACAAACAAATAATATCACCAGACCCATTCAATTAATGTTAAAAAATAAATAAATCGATAGTGTGATCTTCTCTTTCTATACCTCCAGTAGTCCACTGTTGATAAAAGCAGACAGTAGCAGTGCCAGGTAATTGTCCATGAGGTCTGGTCTGGAGTGAGAAGAAGAGGAGCATTAATACAAGCACACATTCAAGAAAGAAGTCTTACTCCCTTTACTCCTTTACTGCATTCAGGTACAGTATGGATAATTTGCTTTTTTATTGCATCAGGTTAAGAATGTCTCACCTGGATCGTGCTCTATGAGGCAATATGACTTTGGCCTCTGCAGCTACAAACCCATCAGATAACCTCCAGCTGTCCTGGAATCTGCTGGGGTCTGAGGGGCACAAACATCGGCAAGTCACGCACACAACCCGGACAGACAGAACAACATACTAACCAAAATCCAGAATTAACCACACAGACACCAAAGGATGTTACAGCCTGTTTCAATCAGATCGTGTGTTATTAAAGGTGCTTCTTACCAACACTGTGCAGGGCTTCCTCAAAATCTCCCGTCACTAAGGGAACAGGCAATCTGAAGATCTCATACATTACTTCTAATAAAGCTTTCTGTAGAAATACAGAGGAACCAAAACATTAGATTACAAAATGGATAGTTCTGGCTTTAAAAATCCATTTGTCAAAAGTAATTGGCATCCACCGTTGTTTATTCCATATTTAAAAGAAATCAGACTTCGCTTTTGATTATTTTATTCAACATAATATTGTAAATAGCAGCAAAGCAGCCCCAAAACATAACCGAGCCTCCTCCATGTTTCCCTGTAGGTATGGTGTTCTTTTCTTTGAAAGCTTCATTTTTTCATCTGTGAACATAGACCTGATGTGACTTGCCAATAAGCTCTACAGTTTTGACTCATCTGTCCAAAGGACATTCTACCAGAAGGATTGTAGCTTGTCAATATGTATTTTAGCAAATTCCAGTCTGACTTTTTTATGTTTTTCTTTCAAAAGTCCACCTGGGTCTTCTTCTGTGGAGCCCACTTTTGCTAAAAAAGCAACGGATGGTGCGATCAGAAACTGAAGTACCTTCACCTTGGAGTTCAGCTTGCATCTCTTTGCCAGTTATCCTTGGTTCATTTTCTACATTTACATTTATGCATTTGGCAGACATTTGGTGTCTGCATTTGGCAGACACCAAAGCGACTTACACTAATTACAGGGACAATCCCCCTGGAGCAACCTGGAGTTAAGTGCCTTGCTCAAGGACACAATGGTGTTGAACCTACAACCTTCTGATTACCAGTTCAGAGATTTAGCCCACTATGCCACCACCACTTTTTCTACCATTTGCACTATCATTCTGTTCAATCTGGTCGATTTTCCTCTTGCTGCTGTGACCAAGGAGGCTGGCTACAGTTCCATGGACCTTAATGGCCTACACTTATATAGCGCCTTTTTAACCTTATCGGTATTCAAAGCGCTTTACACTGTGACACATTCACACACACACACACTCATACACCAATGTCGGCAGAGCTGCCATGCAAGGTGCTAGCCTGCCATTGGGAGCAACTTGGGGTTCAGTGTCTTGCCAGAGGACACTTCGGCATGTGCAGTCATGTGGGCCGGGAATCGAACCTCCAACCCTGCGATTAGTGGACAACATGCTCTACCAACTGAGCCACAGCCGCCCCATAAACTTCTTAATAATATTTGCAACTGTTGTCACAGGAACATCAAGCTGCTTGTCTATCATTTTCTTTCTGATCTCCACTGACAAGTCTCTCCTTTGCCTTCTCTGGTCCATGTTCAGTGTGGCGCACACAATGATACCAAACAGCACAGTGACTACTTTTCTCCATTTGCATAGGCTGAATGACTGATTACAAGATTGGAGACATGTGTGACACTAATTAAAGAAACAAATTAGTTTGAAATATCACTATAATCCAATTATTTATGATCTTTTCTAAGGGTTACCAACAAATGTGCCCAGGCCATTTTAGAATTTTTTTTGTAGAATAATTCATCTCTTTTCACAGCTTCTTTGCTTTATTCAATGACATACCAAAGGCATGCAAGTACTCATGATAAAATAGTTTTTAATTTCAACACTTTTCAGGAGGAATGAAGCATTATTTCAATGAGCAGTAAGGGTACCAATAAATTCCGAGCATGTCTGTATATACATGTACCATAGGAGATTTATATAATTTTGTCATTTTTTTTCTGAAAGTCATGAAAATTCCCACCATAGTGTAATTTCCAGCACATCTAAAATTCTGCACTGTTTAATAGAATTATGTGCAAGAAATGAAGGTGATGGATTTAAAAAAATATCTTTGTATTGTTAAAGCTAATGTCATATCTAACATTTTATTTATTCCCAAAACACAAAATTTTCACACTTTTTGCATAATTTGGCAAAATTACTGCTTGATTGGAAATGACGCCCATAAAAATACTCTGCTCAGAAGTTCTATTTACCCCAATATTTTTTAATATACAGACAATTTTAATATTACATCTGAAGCTCTTCACTGACATTTTGTCGAATTGGCCAAGTACACAAACTTTAAAAATATATATATTTTTAAATGTTATTAGGTCCAAAATATTAGGTTATTAGGTTCTCAGCAGGAAACCGATGGAGTGCGTACTCCAGGTAGGAAAGGAGGTATTGCCCCAAGTGAAGGAGTTGAAGTACCTCAGGGTCTTGTTCACGAGTGAGGGGACAATGGAGCAGGAGGTTGGCCGGAGAATCGGGGCAGCGGGGGCGGTATTGCACTCGCTCTAGCGCACCGTTGTCACGAAAAGAGAGCTGAGCCGGAAGGCAAAGCTCTCGATCTACCGGTCAATTTTTGTTCCTACCCTCACCTATGGTCATGAAGGCTGGGTCATGACCGAAAGAACTATGTCGCGAGTACAAGCGGCCGAAATGGGCTTCCTCAGAAGGGTGGCGGGCTTCTCCCTTAGAGATAGGGTGAGGAGCTCAGTCATCCGTGAGGAGCTCGGAGTAGAGCCGCTGCTCCTTTGCGTCGAAAGGAGTCAGTTGAGGTGGTTTGGGCATCTGGTAAGGATGCCCCCTGGCCGCCTCCCTAGGGGGGTGTTTCAGGCACGTCCAGCTGGGAGGAGGCCTCGGGGAAGACCCAGGATTAGGTGGAGAGATTACATCTCCACACTGGCCTGGGAACGCCTCGGGGTCCCCCAGTCAGAGCCGACCCGACTTCGGATAAGCGGTTGAAGATGGATGGATGGATGGATGGATATTAGGTCCAAAATGGTTTGGAGTGGAGGAAATGACAGCAGAAATGCAACAGTTGTAATTATTGAAAAATTTATGGAAAATGTTCAAACAATAAATATCTTTTTTTATAAGTGGTATATGCTTATTTCACTCTTTATTTAGATTATGATCGTTTTAAAAATGTAATCATTTGAATATTTATCTATGAAAATCCATGATAAAAATACAAAGTCGGTATCTGGCTAAAACAATAAATCTACACATAAAAGGAATTTGAAAAGTATAAAAAATAAAAACATCAGTTTAAACTGAGGTGTGCATTTTGAAGAGTATTTAGTAGTTCTCAGTTTGCTGAATAACAGCACAGTTTGAGAGGGAAATAAACTGCAAATGAATGTAACTAATGAAATAAAGAATATCTGAGCATAGCTGAAATTACATGAAAGCAGCTGCCTTTTTGAATAAATAAAACCAAACCATGAGAAAATGTATCTGTAACACCCCTACTTTATAGTAGGGCTGGGTGATATGGCAAATACATCAAATCTCAATTTTGATCAAACTTATGGGCGATTCACGATTCTATTAATTTCAACTTTTAAATGTACTCAACATGATTCAAATTGCATGTTCATTATTATAAAGCAAAGCAACCTGGTTAGAGAAATCCAACTCCTTTTCATTATAGGAAACAAAGGTGTAAGAAAAATGCACAAAAAAGGGCACCGCTGGGGGATGTTGTCAACAGTGTGTAAATGTAAATCAAATTAAAATCTAATAAACCCAGAAGTTCAGAAATAATAGAATCAAATAAGATAACCGCAAAATACTTCTTAGCCAGTGTAGGTATTAATTTGATCAAGAACAAATATATCTAGACATCAATATCTATACATTATCAAGTTTATCTAGAAAGTACTCATTGTATATCAAACAATTTGTGTGCATATTCATAAACCCCTGCAGATAGAGATGCACACTCTAGCAGTTCACGCTGAACAGGGCAGCAATATGACATTAATCGCATGACTTTACAATTCAACTAGCAAAATTTGTCAAAATGATCGCTTTACAATGTTGGCTATAGATGCAGCACACTTGAAACGTCACAGAACAAGGCAATAATTGGAGATCTATTTGAATCATCATGGTAAAAGGAGCAGTAGATATAGCCTATCCAAATAATTTGATAGTATTTGACACTTTTTTATAGGTCAAAGAAAGGAGATGTTCATCAACATGCGCACGCCGAGGCCAGTTATGTATACCTGCTTGATGGACGAAGTGTATACCTGCTTGATGGACAAAGCTGAGCTACAATCCCACTGTGGGAATATTACCGCTGTCTTTTATATCAGTCTCCATGTTGTTAAACTGTCACGTTTATTTGGAGCGTGCCACACACGTGCAGAGAGGGAGCAGCATCAAGACAAGCGCAGTGAATTATTTTTTTTGGCGGATTTACAACGTATCTGACACCAGCGTTTGCAATGTTGTTATGCAAAATCTTGATTTCTCAAATAAAAAATATAGTGTCAAAACGCAAATTCGAATTAATCGTAAAAATCTGAAAAAACACGCAGCCCTAATTTATAGGCTATATAATGTATTAAATAATTAGTGTCAAAATATTTAATTAACAATATAACAATTTTTATTATAAAGATGTATTACACACACATGATAAACATTTTATAATAATAACTATAAAATAAATGCTTATAAAGAGTGAAGAGTATGGCCCTCGAGGCTATAGGGATCCAGCTTTATGGCCCCTGAGCTTTCTGAAGTTGAGTAGTCCTTGTCTATATAAACAAGCATTAAAGACTCACCCTGACTTCCATGTTTGGTATACAGAGCAGACCAATCAGAGACTGAACCCCTGAGTTGCCAGCTTTACAAAGGTTTATGATACCTGCAGAAGAAAAAAAAATTAAAACAAAAGCAGAAGAGATGGATGAGAGGAGGAAGTGGCCTGCAATCCAGTTCCTGTTTTCTACTACAGTAGCTGAAGAAAAGTTCAGCGACTCACATACCTGACCAAGAGCGAAACGCTGCCACAATGGCCATTTTACTGGATAAAAAACGAGCTTCTCTGTCCTCTCTGTGTAACAGAACCAATCAGAAAACAGTTACTCTTGAAAATTCACATATATTCATATACACTGCAAGCATAAAAAAATAGCCCTCATGTCATTCCAAACCTGTATGACTTTCTATCTTCTATGGAACAATATGGTTCACCTTTATTGTTTATTTAGATGTTTATCTTTTTTCTATACAACTATATTGAGGCTATCATTCTGCCTAACATCTCTCTTATTGTTCCATAGAAGACAGAAAGTCATGCGGGTTTGCAACAACATCAGTAAAGGCTAAATGACTGAATTTTCATCTCAGGAGAACAATTCCAAGTCCAAGTCAAATGAAAAAGCACACACTACTCACTTGATTTGTGCCTCTGCTGTTTCAGGGTTGTGTCTGTAGTGAAAGTCTGTGTAAGGTGCAAGGATTTGCTGGAAAAAAACAAAACAAGAACATACGGCTATCAGATAATATATTAATATAGTGTGTACCTGCTAGGGATGTGCAAACTACCTATTGTCCCAATTACACACAATTTTCACACTTTTTGTATGTACTGTATGTGTGTGTGTACCTCTAGTTCGACATCAGCGCGTATATACTGGCGTGTATGGGGGTGATTGAGCAGGTGCAGTATGGTAGTGACCAGGGCCTCGTTGATGCGGCTCAGCTGACAGTCGATGACATTCTTCAGGATGGTGCTCAGTCCCCCCCGCTCAGCCACCACCTCTGGGTTCCTCAACGCTGTAAGACAACAAAGAATCCAACCATAAGCACCCTCTTCATTAGAGAGCAGCTCTCAGAGTATATTGAGCAAATAGAGAAGACCACACATTTTCATGTACACATTGGGGAGGGACACGTTCCTATGTCACCCCACCACCAAAACTGACGCCACGCCTCTTTTTTAAAAACCTATGCCTGTATTAAACAGTAAATTAAAGGCTTTTAAGCTCAATTTAAAAAGTAAATCAATTAAAAGGTGCTGTAAATGATTTTAGCCATTCTAGAAGTCACCCCAAGCAGAGCCGTTGGATTAGCCATGCCCCCTCTTTCCAAAACCCAGCACTCAAAGATACCAAATAAGCTTTATTGCTTTAGACCGACACAAGCTGTTGTCAAAAACAAAAACAGCAAAATATCGCCCTCAACTGACAACTGTCATTAGCAACATGGCATAAAAAAGGCAGAAAGCCTCAAATATTCACTTCAACTACAATACTATAAGAACGCACAAAATGATTGACAGGCAGAAAGAGTCATTGTCCGACTCACATTTTTCTTTGCTGATTACAGAGTCTAGAGCGGTCACAGAGACTGGTGAGATAGCTCAGGGCATTTATTTCATTAATATCTTGCAGGAAGTAGTAAAGTTTTTTGCAAACATTGCCAAACTTACAGCACCTTTAAGAGGCACAAAATTATTAATTTGTGGCTCAGGTGGTAGAGTGGGTCGGCCACTAATCGCAGGGTTGGTGGTTCGAATCCCGGCTACACACGACTCCACATGCCGAAGTGTCCTTGGGCAAAACACTGAACCCAAAGTTGCTCCCAATGGCAGGCTAGCACCTTGCATGGCAGCTCTGCTGCCATTGGTGTATGAGTGTGTGTGAATGGGTGAATGTGTCACAGTGTAAAGCGCTTTGAATACTGTTAAGGTTAAAAAGGCGCTATATAAGTGCAGACCATTTACCATTAATGAAAGGAGACAAAAACATTCTTTTGCCAACAAATATTGTAATTGATCAGTTATAAGATAACCCGACCTGACCTGGAAAATACATTAGTCCTAAGAACATATTTAAACCTTTCAGTACAAATCTATATTTATTACAGAGTTGACCCTTGCATTGATGTATGCCAGTGTGGTTTGCTTATAAAGAGCTATAACCTAAAAATAATGATGGTGAAAATTTACTTTGGCGGGTAGAATTGGAGGGCAGAATTTAAAAAAATATTCTAATTAAAGAGGGTTTTGAATTTGAAATAGGTTTTTGAAACTAACATACAAAATATCTGCAAAAGCAAGCACACGTTTGCACAATTGGACTTTTGACTCCAAATCTTAACATTACTGAGATGTAGTCCTTGTGACCACTTCCTCGTGTGAAAACTTGCCTGTCTCCCCTAATTAGCTGTATAGAATAGTGGTGACAGAGGTGGCTAATGTGAAGTTTCAACAGTTTTCTTGTAACTATTGTCAATTATTTTAAGGGTGAACCAGCTTTTGTCTTGCGTCAAGAAAAATTCTCACCAAGTTCGCATATGATGGCAATACATGATCGCACCATACGATCTCTCTCCTGGAGCCCGTCGTTGCCCACTGCGATCAGAGAGTTCGTCAGGGAGCTGGGAAAGAGCTGTGCATTCACTGTTATCATCTGAGCAGAAAAAAAACAATGACAACATAAAACGATGAAAGATATTCAACACAGATAAAATATGCAGCTTAGTCTAAAAAATTCTGGAAAATGAAAGTTTGGAGGTTGTACCTTCCTGACCAGTCTGAGTGCTTGAGTTCTCTCCACCTCATTACTCTGCTGAATGTCAATACACCTGAACACAAATCATTACAGCATTTCAAGATCAGCACCTCATCACTCATGTCAGATGTCTGAACATCAAAGATATCAGACAATAAACTGTTAATCTTCTCCTTTCTAGTGGAGAATAAAACACCAACACACAAACACACAAAAGGGTTGTCCCAATTCAAGTCAACTTTCACAATTCTTGATTTCATTCTAGATACCACAGCAAACTATTTTCTCTTGAACAAATCGATTTAAAAAGTTAAACATTATTTTTTTAAACGAACACATTCAATTTGAAAAAATGGCATGCAGCCTTTTAGTAGTTCTCAGAAACACCGTGTCCTAACAAGCCATGGCAAGTAACAGAACATAATGTCAAAACTTGGTCTCTATTTCTGGGATGTCTGGCCATAGTCAAATCTCATTGGTCATGCAGAAGTTTTGCGTTCAGTGTTGACAGAAAAATAGTTTGTCCCTGGAAACTTGTCGCATCGTGCCTTTTTAGAAAAATCTCCATTATAGTGCGTTCACATACAACGCAAAGAAAATTTTCGCCTGGCGAAATATTTTGTTTAAACTTTCGTTCGTGCGAGTAAAGCGAACCTGTGAGTTTTCCCCCTTCTCTTCCAGAAAAGGACCGGAGGAGAGGCTTCTACGACTTGGTTCATAGTAAAGTACAACCAACAGCTGGAATCAAGTAGATGCGCATATTTTCATAACTTACCAGGAAGTCCAACTTCCTCGCTCACTTTCTTTCTTCATCCAGTCTATGTACATGTATGACGTTGTGTCATACAAATCCGGGCGCCCACACACCGCTACAACAATCTTTTCACACATTTTTACTTCAGATTTCTTCTGCTCCTACGTCAGTGACATCCGGACATCTCAATGCTGATAGGCTTTCGTGACAGCGCATCATCCGTTTATCTACCTTGAGTTGAAACATTCCGAATGAAGCGATTTCGCATGTTCGACTCGCGCCATTCGCTCCGCCCTGCTCGAATTCGCGTCTTCGCATTGACTCCGTATGTAATCACGTCACGTGAAACGCTCGCTTCGCGTTGTATGTGAATGCACCATAACACTATGACAATAAAAACAAGACTGAAGACTGGCTTGGGAATCAAGAACAGATTCAATTTTCAGAACAGGTTAAATTTAGAAAAAGATAAAAAAATGATGATTTATGAATTTTGGTTCCGTTACTGTCCATTTTCTCCCAAATTGGAATGTCTAATTCCCACTACTTAGTAGGTACTTGTGGTGGCGCGGTTACGCACCTCAATCCGGGTGGCGGAGGGCAAGTCTCATTTGCCTACGCTACTGAGACCGTCAGTCCACACATCTTATCAAGTGGCTCGTTGTGCATGACACCGAAGCGACTCACAGCATGTGGAGACTCATGCTACTCTCCGCGATCCATGCACAACTTACCACGTGCTCCATTGAGAGCGAGAACCACTAATCAAGACCACGAGGAGGTTACCCTATGTGACTCTACCCTTCCTAACAACTGGGCCAATGTGGTTGCTTAGGAGTTGCTTTGGCTGGAGTCACTCAGCACACCCTGAATTCCAGGGGTGGTAGTCGGAGTCAATAGTCTCTGAGCTACCCAGGCACCAGGGCCCCCGTTACTGTTCTTGAACATGCATTCTTCCACTGATGCAGATGAGACACTATGCTAAAATGCTCTGACAGTGTTTTCTGTGCTTCCATTCAGCCGCACTGCAACACCACTATTGAATAAGCAGGAGTAGTCTGATTCCCGAACGAACGACTTTCGAGTCGTTCTTTTCATTGAATGAAAAACTTAATAAACCGCAACTGAAACCAATTGAATTATGAATTCAGAATAAATTATTGGATGGTTGTTTATATGTCAATGTGTATTAAGATACACATCATGAGTTTTGTAATTCATGGTATTACATAAAAAAAATGGATAAATTAATAAAATATCTCAATTAAAAAGTTTGCGTAAACACATCATTTCCAAGAATCTGTTTTGTTAAAATATGAAATTCTCTCATCATTTGGTAACAAGCTGCTAAGGGCAGTAAATCTAATAAGAATTGCTTTTTTTCTTTCCAAATATTTCTTACTATAAACTACTTCAGAACTAAAATTGTTTAATCCCTAAAGATTCTCATCCCTTCTGAAGATGCTAAGTGTGTAAGCTCACCTGGAGACCAGGTAATCCACCTGAAGTTGAAGAACTTTCTGGAGGATGCTGCAGTCTCGGATCAGATACCGTAGTACTCTCAAACCTGCAGCCCGAACCTCCTTAACCTCATTCAGCAACGCAACACGCAGACTGAGAAGAAAGAAAAAAAAAGAGGAACGGAATTTACAGCCATGTTATTTTATTCAAATTGATAGCAACAAATAAAGAAAGTAATGATCTTAAATATAAATTCAATGTATTTTTGTACTTTATAGGACACAAATCTACAGCCAGCATTATTTTTCTGGCAGTGACCCATTGATACGACATACAGAAAGTTGAAATGTTTCCCCAACCATAGCACTTACCAAATGATGATTTCCTCAAATGTAAATCCTAATTTCTCTTCACAGTGACCAACACTGTTCAGGAGCTGAAGAAAAAAAAAAAAAAAAAAAAAAAAAGAGTAAAAATGATTCATCGCATCTTTCTACTGTATTATACACTCACCTAAAGGATTATTAGGAACACCTGTTCAATTTCTCATTAATGCAATTATCTAATCAACCAATCACATGGCAGTTGCTTCAATGCATTTAGGGGTGTGGTCCTGGTCAAGACAATCTCCTGAACTCCAAACTGAATGTCAGAATGGGAAAGAAAGGTGATTTAAGCAATTTTGAGCGTGGCATGGTTGTTGGTGCCAAACGGGCCGGTCTGAGTATTTCACAATCTGCTCAGTTACTGGGATTTTCACGCACAATCATTTCTAGGGTTTACAAGGAATGGTGTGAAAAGGAAAAACATCCAGTATGCGGCAGTCCTGTGGGCTAAAATGCCTTGTTGATGCTAGAGGTCAGAGGAGAATGGGCCGACTGATTCAAGCTGATAGAAGAGCAACTTTGCCTGAAATAACCACTCGTTACAACCGAGGTATGCAGCAAAGCATTTGTGAAGCCACAACACGCACAACCTTGAGGCGGATGGGCTACAACAGCAGAAGACCCCACTGGGTACCACTCATCTCCACTACAAATAGGAAAAAGAGGCTACAATTTGCAAGAGCTCACCAAAATTGGACAGTTGAAGACTGGAAAAATGTTGCCTGGTCTGATGAGTCTCGATTTCTGTTGAGACATTCAGATGGTAGAGTCAGAATTTGGCGTAAACAGAATGAGAACATGGATCCATCATGCCTTGTTACCACTGTGCAGGCTGGTGGTGGTGGTGGTGTAATGGTATGGGGGATGTTTTCTTGGCACACTTTAGGCCCCTTAGTGCCAATTGGGCATCGTTTAAATGCCACGGCCTACCGGAGCATTGTTTCTGACCATGTCCATCCCTTTATGGCCACCATGTACCCATCCTCTGATGGCTACTTCCAGCAGGATAATGCACCATGTCACAAAGCTCGAATCATTTCAAATTGGTTTCTTGAACATGACAATGAGTTCACTGTACTAAAATGGCCCCCACAGTCACCAGATCTCAACCCAATAGAGCATCTTTGGGATGTGGTGGAACGGGAGCTTCGTGCCCTGGATGTGCATCCCACAAATCTCCATCAACTGCAAGATGCTATCCCATCAATATGGGCCAACATTTCTAAAGAATGCTTTCAGCACCTTGTTGAATCAATGCCACGTAGAATTAAGGCAGTTCTGAAGGGGAAAGTATTAAAACACAGTATTAGTATGGTGTTCCTAATAATCCTTTAGGTGAGTGTATAAACATACAAATCTCTGGTCATTGAATATAGCAATAAGCCACTCGAGGTCATGAGTTACAGTGATTCTACCTATAGTAAAGGTGTTGTTAGGCAATAGGCATGACGTTACACAACAGCACTATGATATTATATGCATATATTAGGGCTGTGAATTTGATGTTAATGTTCCCGCCATCGGAGCAATTCAATATTAACATTGCTAAAAAGCAGCCAGTTAAGCAGTTAATGTCTGCAAAATTCAAAAGTTCCATTTATGTTATTCCATAGTTTTAATGACTACTATTATTCTAAAATGTGGGGAAATAAATAAATAAATAAATATATATATATATATATATATATATATATATATATATATAAATAAAGAATGAGTGTGTTTCAAAACTTTTGACCGGTAGTGAGTGTGTATATATATATATATATATATATATATATATGATATAATATCTTATCAATATTATCTGTTTTGTGTATTAATGTTTTGGCAATATTGTATGTAAACACAATCATGCCAATAAAGTACTTTTAAATTGAAAATAGAGAGAGAGAGAGAGAGAGAGAGAGAGAGAGAGAGAGAGAGAGAGGAGATAGATAGATCATTAAGTTAATTAGTATTTCCAATATTAACATTATTTGGGGGCCTAAGTAAATATTAATTTGTGATCATTTTAATGATTACAATTGAATTGAATAGATTTCCTACAATATTTTAAATTGATTGACAGCCAAAATATATAAACAATTAAATATATTTAAATAAAATAATACTGTATTTGAACAATATAGCCACTGCGCATTTTTAGGTAAGACACGCATTGACTGCAATACCTTCAGCTGTAACTAAATTCACAAATGTATGGCCTTTCTATAAGATGGTTACGACAAAATTATGAGGGACGCAAATTTTCATTACAACATTATTAATAAAAATTCCTTTCCATCTGCTAGAAGAAAAAAAACTCTCCATTATTATAGTTAACAGTTGGCCTCTATGGGTGCTGCAGTTAAAGTAGCTGCACAGTTAATTACATATTTTGTTCTTTAAAATTTCTAAAAGCTGTTGAAAGTTGTATAAAATAACCGAGGAAGTATAACATCATCTGGTAACCATGAGACACATGAACTGAATGAACCCGGAAGTAAACTAAGACTGGCACATCCACACAATTGATCAAAGATTACCACAGAGTAAAATTAGTGTAGCATACCTACCAAACATGTTTGAGTGTGTGTTACTGCAGAGCGTAATGACCTTAACAGGCTGTGTATGCATGCGTGTGTTTGTGATGATATCAGAGCTCAGGCAGTTAGGAGGCGGCCATGTGACCCTCTGAGAGGATTAGATCTCCTCTATATCAGCATCCTTAAAAGGCCACACACACACACACACACACAATTTATGCATGAACATTCACACCATCTATGCACACACCACTTAAAACCCACAAATAAAGTAGTCCATAGTTTTCATATCATAGCTTTGTGTGAGAAACAGAGAGAAATACAAGTTGTTTTTCACTCTCAAATTTCAGGTTTTGTCCTCACTTAAAGTTACTGAATTGGCTTCAGAAGACTAGGAATATAGCAAACAAGTACTACGGACTAGTTTAATTACTCTTAGTTTGTTTTGTGCTTTTTGGCACTTAGACATGGATATTGTATTTAGTTATATGGATAAGACCAACATGGAAATTCTTCAAAATATCTCGGTATTCCACAATAAAAACAACAGCATAATGGAGTAAACAACTCTTGATTTACAAATGGTCACAAGTTTTATCCTCCGAGACAAAACTCTTACACACAGGTCTAAAACACACTCATTTTCAACACACACATACAATTTCTCAGACTGAAACTGAAAGTGAGAGCAGAGCGCCCACTGAGATAAACAACCCAAGAACACACACACACACACACACACACACACACACACACACACACACACACACACACACACACACACACACACACACACACACACACACACACACTGCCTGCTGCTGTTTATCATATTACAGAACTGCTTAGAGGAGACTGTAAAAAACAGCATATAAGATTCTTTGGATATTTTATGTGAATGTAAGCTTGATGTTGAGACGCTTAAAAATAAATAAATATTTTGGCATACTTTTAATGTTTCGAAAAGAAATCATCAAATCAATGAATAACTATACCTCTCTTGGCGAACACTAAATGGGTGTCTTATTAAAGACTTTACAATACATATAGGCAATATAACCAACTCTTAACCAGGTGCTTTTTAATTTGCTGACAAATTAGACGTGTTCTATTACTATAACTTATTAAATATGATTATTTACTGAACGCAATACAGTCAAACATACGTTCGTCAATCATCGTGCGGATCAGAAATTGTGCGAGTAGAATACAACACATATTATTTCACTCACATGTCAAGTGATATCAAGTAAAAGCCCTGAGAATTAGTTTTTGTGGAGTTGATAAGCTGTAAACAAATATCTTTTGAATAGTGTTTCTTTAAAAACTTTATGAAAAAACAAACAGAACATAAAAACAGCAGATGCTCCCGATTGAGACAATTGCTTTAATGGTCTCGAGTCCTAATACAATGTGATATAATGCATAGATAATCTAGTTAAAATGTGATGCTACATCAGATATCGTTGGTCATCCTGGGGGTGGTCTCTGGTTACAAAGTGCACCAATCACAGCTGTTGTAGTCTGCATTAATGCATCAAGCAGTTATATTTTTTAAGAGGTGCTTGTCATGCTACGCCGTAAATTACACCATAACCACAGTAGCTACACGAAGCCTACGGAGTAGGTTCGATGTAGAAGTATGCATGGGCCTTTAACTCCAAGTATGAGCAAAGGTAATCATGATTAGGGGTGGGAACCTAGAACCAGTTCCATTTTTTATTTAAAATACCAGAACTGAAGGATTTCATGACTTTCAGTTCCATTACAGATTCTCGAACGACGACTCATGCGCTTATAGAGGGGACATTGCCCCCTATATTTACTTGTACCCCCCTCAGTCAGACAACAAAACGACCAAGGGGGAACCGTCCCGGTCAGACCAAGAGAGAACCTATTGCCCACCCTAAAGTTCACATCCTAGTAACGCCCTGCTAGGCAGACAGAACATTTACCAATAACAATTACCTGGAATTACTTGTTTTTAAGTTACCTTACAGCATAGCTTACAGTCGTGCTGTTCTCCCTTCAAAATTCCCTCCTAAAGCATCATTTATGCTGTTTGGAACACAGGGAATCATTGCCTGCAGAACTGGAACGTTGCACATATTCTTGCCCCCCTTGATTTTTAGTTTAGTAAGTATTTAGGCCAACTTGCCTATGTTTTCAGCTATAAATGAAAGTACAGTACCATTTTAATACATTTTACAATGTTTAAAGACTTTTCCCCCCAAATCAGTGCAGAAAATGGGACTAATTCTGAACTTCTCTCATTGCTGAAAACATATGCAAGCATAGTGTATACCTGTCTTTGAAGGGATAACCCCCCCCAACCCCCCTGTTAGGCAGTAAGTTAGTCTCAGTCACCATTCACTTTCAACATATCTTTTTTTTTGCCCCCATCCATCCATCCATCTATCCATCCATCCATCTTCAACCGCTTATCCGAAGTCGGGTCGCGGGGGCAGCTGCTCCAGCAGGGGGCCCCAAACTTCCCTATCCCGAGCCACATTAACCAACTCTGACTGGGCGACCCCGAGGCGTTCCCAGGCCAGTGTGGAGATGTAATCTCTCCACCTAGTCCTGGGTCTTCCCCGAGGCCTCCTCCCAGCTTTTTTTTGCCCCCATACAATGAAAATGAATGTTGAGTGAGGATGTCAATCTGCTCAACATCTCCTTTTGTGCCCCCGAGAAGAAAGTCATCCGGATATGGATCAATATGAGGGTACATTTTTATATTTGGGGAAACTATCCTTGAAAGAAAATCCAGCATTAATAAAAGTTGTATTACCTTAACAAAGTTGTTCAGATGGCCGAGCTTCCTCATGTTGGAAACCCCGTGCGGTTTGGCTATGTTCTGAAGGATCTCTCGCATGTTATCTGAAGGTTCTGTGTAAAAAAATAAATGATCAAAAAGTTAAATTCAGAGCCAAATGAGATCCAAAACAAGTAGGCAATATCACTAGCACAACGTTTATTATCTCCAAAGACACCGTGAATCATAATTTCCCTTGTGCAGATCAGAAATAAAACCAAAAAAATCAGAAGATTGTGTCAGAGAACGTTTAGCACATTTGTGATATATATACCCTATATTCTGCAATCGCAATTAAACTCTTCCCCAGCTCAAGTCTGTAATTAGTCCATCACTCAAGAGGGATCTCAAATACAGAGATCAGGGTCTTGAAAGATATTCTGTATCTTTAAAGAATCAGATTAGATGAATCAGACAGACTAAGGCCATCCAACACTTTCACAATGCTACCCTATAATGCAGTATCTGGGGGTAGGAAGGTTTCAAGGCTCCTTCAGCTGTCTGTTAAGGCATTGACTGACTAGGAAGCAAGGCCTTCTGCTTTAGACACTAAGCTGCAGGTATTCTGTTGACATGCAGATGTTTACTAGAGAACACAAACTGCTTCTAGCTGTGTCTCAAACCCCAGTCAGTTCCCTAGCTAGGCAACATTTTGTGGGCATCATAAGACAAAAATGCTGTCTATATAGGAAGCTCATTTGATTTTGAGACACCATCTCGGCCAACATCTCATCCACACTTGCAGGGGCGTGGCAATCATTTCAAAAGTGAGGGGGACAGAACGATTAGTGCAAGGCAAACATAAATATATAGGATATATTTTTAAGGTTCTCAATCGATTAAAATTTGTTATTAAATTAATTATATAATTGACTAGTGAATTTTAACTGTTGCATTTGCACCTTTAGACATTTGCTGTATGAAAGACACAGCGTAAACACATTTGCCCAGTGAAAAAGTGTGGGGGATGAACGTTGGTTTTATTGAAAGTGAGGGGTACACGTCACCCAGATGCCCCAAGTTTTCTACGCCCCTGCACCCTTGTTTTCTTCTCTCTGCAGGCCACAACGATAGAGACAGAGGAAAAGAAATTACGAATGGCAATGGAAGACTGCTACTCTCTTATGAATTTTGGGTGGAATTTGATCGATACTGGAATATTGAAGAAGCAACATTGTAAAAGTGATCATTATGCTGTTTACGGTGACTCACCTCGCGTTAAATCCAGCGGCACATTCTCCTCCCCGCTGTCATTCCGACCTAGCAAACACACAAATCGACACAATAAAGGCGCCGTGAGCTTTTAACCGAGACTTAGTGAAAAACACATAATCGGAGGTTTATTAAAAGCGTTGGTGGTGAATGGTGGTGGGCGTGTGGGTGGTGTTAAATTACCTCTCATCCGTACACTCCGGGTCGGACGGCCGCGGATGCTGACCGCCATGTTGGCAGGGACGTTCAATCGTCACAACACCGGAACTCTCGTAAACTCTCGCGATGTTTGCGAGATCACTTTCTTTGAGAGGGTCAGAGCTTTTCGTTGGAGCTCATCATCTTCTTCTTATTATTCAATAATATAAAATAATTAAATAGATATCATAATACAATGGGATGGATTTAGAGCCGTATTGCTCAGAACATGGAGTTAATAGTAAGCTATCATTATTCTTTGGAATATTTGAATATTTTATACTGTTCAACCAGTAAATTTGTGTCCATTCATATGTGCAGACATCATCACACAATCACCTGTCACTGAAATATATTTTTTTATGCTTTCATTTTGAATATTGAAATAGAAGATGTAAGACACAGAGCCAGTCTAAAACAACATCCAAAAATTAAAAATTACAATATTAAACAATAAATATAGTTTAAGTAGTAAAACAGAAATAGTAATATAAAATATTTATATATATATATATATATAAAAAAAAATTATAACCCCCACCCACTAACACTTATATCTCAAGGAATCAATAATTAATTTCAATAAAAGAAATTTTTATTTTGTTTGAAGTAGAACACAGGGTCATAAAATAATTTTAAATCTATACAAAAACCCCTAAAATTTGGGTTTTTGAAGCAGTAACTTTGCATTTGTGTTTACTTAAAGAAATATTTAAGCTCAATCGACAGCATTGGTAGCATAATATTGATTATCACAAACATTTATTTAGACTCATCCTTCCTTTTTTTTTCTTTTAAAAAAGCAAAAATATGGGCTCCAGTGAGACACTTACAATGGAAGTGAATTGGGGACATTAAAATACTCACTTCAAACAATTATAGCAACAAGATGTAAACAATATGCGTGTTAACATGATTTTAGTGTGATAAAATTGATTACTAACCTTTTCTGTGCAAAGTTACATCCAATTTTACCACTTTGTTTTCATGACAATGTAATTACAACAAACCCTAAAACCCAAAAAGGTTGATTTAAACAACTTTACAGCTAAAATAATACACAAGTTTTAAAGAAGAATTAATGTAAGTGCTTTTATAAAATTATAAGCTTCATATTTCTGACTTTAAACCCTCCAAAAATTGGCCCCATTCACTTCCATTGTAAGCGCCTCACTGTAACCAAGATTTTTGCGTTTTTTTTATTATTTATGCGCATTCAAAATAATTTTTTGTGGTAATCAACAATACACAAAAAAAATATGGTCATAATTTAAAAAATAGCAAGGGGAAAAAAAGAGCGCCAAGAGATTGTGCCTGCAAGAGTTCACCATTAGTGTTACTTCAAGCATGCTTCAGGTCACTTCAGTTTTATATAAAAACAATTTTCTTCAATTTTAATGAACAAAACTTACATTTAATAAATTCTGTTTGTTACTTAACTGCTAGTGTATTAATTTTATGACAACAGGTAGATAAGAAAGGACATTTTCTGAGGTAACGACAGTCATTGCCATACCATGATTTCTTGTTTATATACATTTACATCTATGCATTTTGGCAGATGCTTTTATCCATAGTGACTTTGCGTGCAATTGTCACTCCCCTGGCCTCAAGAGGCGCACTAGTTATGGACGCTAGAGGATGTAGCCTTTAGCCTCCATGTTAGTGCACCGCCTTAGAATGCCGGTTCGAATCCCGCTCTGAGTGGGTCGAGCAGGACCGGTTACAGTGGTGCCGTGACCCGGATGGGAGTGAGGTTTGGGGGGAGGGTGAGTGTAACGGTAGCCGACTGGTAGGTAGCTGTGCAGTGTGTAAACCTCACTCCCCTGGTCTCAAGAGGCTAATATTGTTGACAATTTAAGGAATATTCAGTGTTCAATACAAGTTAAGCTCAAGAGGCCAGGGGAGTGGGTATTCTCGCACTGTTGGAGTGGTGAAATTCACCACTTTGTGACTGCTTTTTATGAGGAGAAAAATGGTAAAGTCAGGCGAGCAGCGAGTCAGAAGAGTGGACGCAAGAACAACACAGAAGGCCTTCAAGAAGCACTCAGTATTTTTTTTCTCAGTATTTTCTTTTCTTCAAAAAGACTGACTCCTATAGAAATTAATTGTAATTTTGAAACATATGTATAAAATCATGACCACTCACATAAATTAAGACTCCAGTCATATCAGTAACCTTATAAAAGCTGATTTAATCTACAGAGGGTTTACTCATTGGGGCTGCCATATTAGAATCACATGACCAGCCGAAAACTATTGTTATTGGACACTTTCACCATTAGATTAAATTACTCACGTCTGAATATTAATAGTACATTTCTACAATGACGTCCATAACTAAAAAACTGTTGCATTTGTATGATGCTGCATAAGTCCAAGATTTCATATTCAAAAATGTACTTGGTGATTTCAGGTTTTACTCTAAATAAAATCAACATCCACACATTGTGAATAAATGTTTTTGGGTAGGGATCTTCACCAGTCAATTATTCTGCTCCAATGATTCAACTATGAAAAACACATATTTGAAATCCCTAATATGTTTTTCGTTCCCTGCTTGGTCATCTCTGTTAACACGAACGTGCACAAGCTACAGGTAGAGTTACATGGGGTAACCTCCTCGTAGTCGCCATTAGTGGTTCTTGCTCTCAACGGTGCATGTGGTAAGTTGTGCATGGATAGCGGAGAGTAGCATGAGCCTCCACATGCTGCGAGTCTCCACAGTGTCATGCACAACGAGCAAGTTTGGGGAGTAAAAGGAATACATGTAACAGGATTACGTATTTAAAATACAAAATAGAAGTAACTGTATTCCACTACAGCTGCAATTTAAATAATTGGAAATTAGAATACAGTTACATTCAAAAAGTATTTTGATTACTGATGAGATTACTTTGAGATTACTCCGGTTCCCTCCCTTCTCCTCGTCACAGTGGCATATTAACTAACACCAACATAATTGTCAAAGACATATTATTACTCGATATATTTTTGTCTGTGAGTAAAACAGATAGTCTGGTTGTGTTCTACTCTTTGAGAGCTTTCAACAACATATGACACATGGAATTTGATAGGGAATACTGAAAAACATTCACAGTGCTGTGGAAAAAGTAAGTGAACCCTTGGATTTAATAAATGGCTGATCCTCCTTTGGCAGCAATAACTTCAACCAAGTTTTCCAATTTGCAGATTAGACTTGAAAGATTTTCAGAAGGAATTTTGGACCATTGTTCCTTACAGAACTGCTTCAGGAGGGCTTGGGTAGCTCAGAGAGCAATGACACTGGCAACCACCCCTGGAGTCGCGAGTTTGAATCCAGGGTGTGCTGAGTGACTCTAGCCAGGCCTCCGAAGCAACCAAATTGACCCGGTTGCAAGAGAGGGTAGAGTCACATGAGTTACCCTCCATGTGGTCAAGATATAGTGGTTCCCGATCTCAATGGGACGCTTGGTAAGTTGTGTGTGGAGATCTCAGGGAAAAGCGTGATTGCCTCCACATGTGCCAAGTCTCCGCAGTAACGTGCCCTGTAAGCCACTTGATAAGATGCTTGGGTTGACCTCTGCCCCCGGATTAAGCGGAGCAACGGCACAACCACAAGGACATAGTGAGCATTGGGAATTAGGCATGCCAACTGGGGAGAGAAAAAAAAGCCATGTGAACGGCTCTCTTGTGGTCATTCCACAGCATCTCTATTGGGTTAAGGTCCACTCCAAAAAGGTGTTTTTTTAAAGGCATTCTTTAGTGACTTACTTCAATGTTTAGGGTCATTGTCCTGCTGCATCACCCAACTTCTACTGAGCTTAAGCTGGCACACAGCCACCCTGACTGATAAACTTGGGAATTAATTTTTCCCTCGATGATGGCAAATGGTCCAGGCCCCAAGCAGAAAAGCAGCCCCAAATCATGATGCTCCCTCCACCATACTTCACCATTGGGATGATGTTTTCATGTTGGTATGCGGTGCACTTTTTATGCCATACATACTGCTGCGTGTTCTTCCTAAACAATTCAGCCTTAGTTTCATCAGTCCACTAAACATTTTCCCAGTAGCATTGTGGAGTGTCAAAATGGACTTTGGCAAATTTCAGGCACACAGAAATGTTTTTGTTGGGAATCAGCAGCTTCCTTCATTGTGTCCTGCCATGAACACAATGTCTGTTTAATGTTTTCTGTATAGTAGACTCATGAACAGAGATGTTAACCAGTTCCAATGATTCCTTCAAGTCTTAAGCTGTCAGTCTACGGCTCTTTTTTTACCTCATTGAGCATTCTGCGGTGTGTCTTTTGAGTTATATTGGCTGGACGGCACTTCTAGGGAGAGTAGCCACAGCACTAAATTGTCTCCATTTATAGAGTTTGTCCAACTGTGGACAGATACATATCTAAGCTAAATCATCTTTATGCAAAGAAACAATTCTTTACTGTAGGTCTTCTGAGATATCTTTTTTGCAGACCTGGTTCATGTTAGCATATGCTTCTTGTGATACCAAACACAAAAAGTTTCAATGCCTTTATAAGCCAAAGTAGCTCTAACCCACACTTCAAATCTCATTTCATTAAATGGATGCCAGGTTTGCCAACTCCTGACTAATTAGCTTTTGTTGACATCATTAGACTAAGGGTTTGCATACTTTTTCCAACCTACACTGTGAATGTTCGAATGATGTTTTCAATATGTACAAGAACAATACAATAATTTGTGTTATTAGTTAAAACAGATTGGGTTTGTTCATTATTGTAACTTGGATGAAGGTCAAACCAGACTTTAAGACAAATTTAAACAAAAAAGCTGGCAATTCAGTAATCCTAGCAACCAATTGGCCCGGGTTAACGTCCTTGTGGTCGCTATTATGTGGATCTCGCTCTCAGTGCGGCACGTGGAGTTGTACATGGATGCAGTGAAGAATAGTGTGAAGCCTCCACATGTGCTCAACATGCCACATGATAAGATGCACGGATTGACGGTCTCAAACGTGGAGGTAACTGAGATTCGTCACTACACCACCACGAGGATTTAGAGTGCACATTGTTAATTCCAAATTGGGGAGAAAATCCCACCAACCCCGCAAAAGCTGGGAATTCCAAAGGGTATATTTTATTGCCACTGTAAATGACAGAGCTACACTACACAGTTAGCTATAATGCTAATCAGCTAATTGCAACAAAACCCTTAAGAAAACCTTAGTAATGAAGCCCTTATAAATATCACTATAGGTTTGTTGCAATTCAGCACTATAGTGTTCGGTTGAGCATCACAAAAAGGTCAGTATTCTAATTTAGAAACAAACGTTTCACAAATAACAGAATTAAAGCAAACAAATTATACTTAGTTCTTCCAGCACATATCATTATGCTATCACAAAGTAATTTGTTGCTTTGTGGATTTTATGCCCACAAGTGTCACCAAAAGTACAGGGAGAACTGATGACTGAAACTCTGGCCACAGCCTTTTTCCTTCCTCTTAAAAGGCTTTAACTTTTGCCCAGTAACACCAAGTTAAAGTAACGAGTGAGACACATTTATTTTTGGTATAACAGAAATTCAATAATTGAATAAGTACATTCAATTATAACCAGATATCAAGTTTTATAATTAAATAAAACACTTAGAAAGGCACTCAACGGTGATAATGAAGAAGACAGACATAATATCTATTTTTGTATAAAAGATGATCATATTGCAGCTTAGTCAGGGTAGATGTCATATTTCACAGAATATTCACCCAAAAAATGTATATTCTATAATCATTGACTCAGCCTCATGTTTGTTTCAAACCCATATAAACACAAAAGGAGAATTTTTGAAGAATGTTCATCTTGTTCCCTTCCATACAATGACAATTCCTAGATACTACTGCTGTCACAGCAGGATTGACATCATTGGCGTCACATTTGTGTGATGATAAAAATTTGAGAGCTGCAGTGGAGAGCTGGATTTTCAGTGAATAACAACCTTTGGTCTCTTATTTTACACAAAGCTATCAAATGGCATCAGAAGACTTGAAATACAGTGCATGAGTCATTTGGATTGCTTTCATGGCTCCTGTTTGAAGCTTGACAGCTGTGGTCACTATGAATTCCACAGTATGGAAAAGAGCTGTATGAAGATTCTACTAAAGCGCTTTTGTGTTCCAAGGAAAATAAATAACAGCATATAGGGTATGGAATGACATGAGGGTGAGTAAATAATGACAGAATCATCATTCTTGAGTTAAGAATTCCTTTCATTTGACACAAATGAAAGCAAGGCTGTGAGGAATAAAAATGATAGTCCATTCAATTTGTTTATTAATTTATTATTATTTAGCACTTTTGCATTGATAAAACACGACTTTCCGAAAAAGTTACAAATATTTATTAATTTGATCAATTAGTAATATATTTTTTCATTTGTGTCAAATTATATATGACATCTGACTATGTTCCACAAATAGCAGATTTTATTTCCCCCCAAAAAACAACAAAAAAAGTTTTTTGTATCCTCAAATAATCAACCGGTTTGTTTTTTCAGTATATGCACATGGGTATCCATTAAGACAGTCTATGGTCTCTCTGATAGAAGTGTGTTAATGTCCTGTATGGCTTTAGATGTCTTCTGAAGAGCCTCAGAAATACAGTTATCAGTGAGCGGGAGATGAGAGTGATCAGAAGAACGCTCACAGCTCAAAGATTTCCCTGTGGAACGCAGGACAGGGCTGTTCTCCAGCAAAACTGGTTTGTTTGTATTAAGGAAAAAAAACACATAGGCATTATATTCTCAATGCACACTACTTTAAAGAAGCTGTAATATAAGTTATGACTTGTTAAGCATTAATATGGACACTACGTTTTTCTTATACTTCCATTGGTAACACTTTAAAATAAGGTTCCATTTGTTGAACTATCAATGAACAATACTTTTATAGCATTTATTAATCTTGTTTTTTGTTAATTTCAATGTAAACTTACACTTTTTAAAATGTAAAACTGTATACAACTGATAAGCCAAAACATTATAACCACTCACAGGTGAAGCAAATAACATTGATCATCTACTAACAAAGCCACATGTCAAGGTCTGGGTAGATTAGATGGTAAGCAAACAATCAGTACTTGTGGTCAACGTGTTGAATACAGGAGAAATGGGCTGGAGTGAAGACCTGAGCGACTTTGACAAGGGTCAAATTGTCATCGCACACTGCTGCGTATGGGGCTGCGTAGCCGCAGACCAGGGAGGACCCACGATGACACCTGTCCACTGACGAAAGCGCCTACAATGGGCATGCGAGCATCAGAACTGGACCTTGGAGCAGTGGAAGAAGGTCGCCTGGTCTGATGAGTCCTGTTTTCTTTTACATCACGTGAACGGCTGTGTACATGTGCGCTATTTACCTAGGGAAGTGATGGCACGAGGATGCACTGTGGGAAGACGACAAGCCGGTGAAAGGAGTGTGATGCTCTGGGCAATGTTCTGCTGGGATACCCTGTGTGGATGTCAATATAAACATGCCACCTACATAAACATTGTTGCAGACCAGATACACCCCTTCATGGCAATGGTATTCCCTGATGGCAGTGGCCTTTTTCAACAGGATAATGCACCCTGCCACACTGCACATATTTTTGGGGAATGGTTTAATGAAACATGATGAAGAGTTCAAGGTGTTGCCCTGGCCTCCAAATTCTCCAGATCTCAATCTGATTGAGCATCTGTGGGATCTGCTGGACCAACGAGTCTGTCTACCTCACAACTTACAGGACTTGGAAGGATCTTCTGCAAATGTCTTGGTGCCAGATACCACAGGATACCTTCAGGGATCAAGTCCAACTGCATATTAGGCTGGTTGTCATGATGTTTTGGCTCATCGTGTACGTGAGCCAAAAAGATCTAAACAAGCTTTTTATGCTTGTTTCGAGGGAAATAACACCCCCCCCCTTGCAGAGAGAGAGGTTAACAGAGGTTAAACCACTCTCAGTCTCTGTAGCGGATGTAACCTGATCCTTCTGATGGGTGAATATCCGTAAAGGCATGGGTCCAGGTGGCATTCCTGACCAAGTCATCAGAGCGTGCGTGAAACAACTGGCTGGTGTTTTTACGGATATTTTTAACCTTTCCCTCTCATTGTCTGTGGTCCCCACATGCTTTAAAATGTTCACCATTCTGCCTGTACCAAAGCAATCCAAAATATAACAGTAGTCTGACCCCCATCATCAGCAAATGCTTTGAGAGACTAATCAGAGATTACATCTGCTCTGTGCTGCCTACCTCACTGGACCCACTGCAGTTAGCCTACCACAACAACCGCTCCACTGATGATGCCATTGCATCTACACTGCACACTTCTCTCTCCCACCTGGAATAAAGGAACACATATTTGAGAATTCTGTTTGTAGACTACAGCTCAGCATTCAACACCATAGTGCCCTCCAAGCTTGATGAGAAACTCCGGGCTCTGGACTTAAAAAGCTCGCTGTGCAGCTGGATCCTGGTCCCAGGTGGTTAGAATGGGCAGCAACATATTATCACTGACCCTCAACACTGGAGCACCGCAGAGCGTTGTTCTCAGCCCACTCCTGTATTCCCTGTGCACACAAGACCTTCACCCACTGTTGCACTTGTTTATAAGGTTGAGTGACAATAAAGGGATTTGAATTTGTTAACATTAGTTAATGCATTATGAACTAACAATCAACAATTACATTTAACTAACATTACCAAAGATTCATACATGCTGTAAAAACATTATTGTTCATGATACCTAATGCATTAACTAATGTTAACAAATGGAACCTTATTGTAAAGTGTTACCCTTAAATTTGTGCAATTTCAGTTGAGGACTTTTCTATGATTCTAAAACGATGAAAATAGTGAATTTAATCTCCCAAGAAAAGGATACAGTTAAACCTTTTGATCTTTTCCAGCTCTGAAACAACAGATCTGTTGGGGCAAAAGTAATCATAAATTGTGATATGCTTTCTCTTACGCTTCTTATCATAAAAGACAAAAACCAAAGATATGATTTGATAAAAAACGATGAAGGGAATAGGAGTTCAATAAAACCTGCTGGTTATTGGCTGATGCATGTTAGAATGGGCAGAGTTTGAGAAAGCCACACCCTCTGCACTTATGCTTTGTTCTGTCTTCTTTATCCAGTCACACCACTCCACTACTGCCGACACATACCTAAGAGAGAGACAGAGAAAACAGCTATATAAAAAAACTCTCCTCTACACCTACAATCACTATAAGATAGCTCAACTTGATTCTAGTTAGAACAATTTAATTATTATGGTTTGATTTCATTACTAAAATCTTGTCTGCATGCTATGCAAACCTTTAGTCATTGTTGTGTTGGCATGTGTAATTAGTTCTTAAGTAGAGTTATTATGTTTTATTTGGTTGAAGAGGCTTTTAGAGACTTGGAGATGACTAAAATAAATTATATTTGTAATGCAATAACTTTTGATTGTTTTGTTGTATCAACACAACATTTTTCTCAGATACCGCTGAATACAATACAATACAATCTGAAAAGTTTTCTATAAAATCATACTAAACTCTTGACAATTTTTTTCTCTCTCGATTTATAAGCCTTTAATTTTTGGGTATGCCACTGAAGCAGAAAATCTTTAAAAAGGTTAAATATCAAATATGTTCTGAAACATCAAGAATATTATTCTGTGTGGCATCATGCAGCATTTCTGTTTCAGTGCAGACAGAAAAATTACTTGTTGCTGGATTTTAGTTAATATAACCGATTATTAAATTCCACAATCAATGCATTGAATCATTGTCAGATTGATGCATCACAATGCATTGCATTTACACCCCTATTCTTGTCTTATCTTATCTTTACCTTTGATAAGTTTTGTCTGTCTCCACTTGAACAAGAGTCTGGTGTCCATCAGGCAAATTGAGATGGCACCATCTTTGGGACGGCCTGGCTTCTGCCAGGTGTCTCTGCTCCATTATGTAGTGATAGCTCTGTCATCACAGGTAAAAACAAAATGAATACATTCATTAATCCACAACCTATAAAAAAAAAAAAAATACAGGATTCAACACAATTAGACCTGCTGACAGGATTAAAATTGTTTAATGAATATTCCGGGTTTAATACAAGTTAAACTCAATCGACAGCATTTGTGGTATCGTGTTGATAATGACAAAAACAAATCGAGAAATCAAGGTTACAGTGAAGCACTTACAATGGAAGTGAATGGGGCCAGTTTTTGGAGGGTTTAAAAGGCAGAAATATGAACCTTATATTTTTATGAGTATTTTAACATTTACAGAATGGCCCATTCACTTATATTGTAAGTGCCTCACTGTTACACAGATGTATTACATATACATATATATATAAGTAAGGTAGGGACAAGTCGAAATACATATTTGTGGTAATAAAAATCATTGTTGAATATTGATTATTCCTTTAATGTAGCTCAATTTGGCAGGTCATGGTGCTAGCAACACCAAGGCCATAGGTTCGCTTCCCAAGGAAACCACTGATAAACATGCTGATAAAATCGTCTGGCGAATGTATAAATGTAAATTTAAAGGAATGTCCCATCATACATACAACTTAAGTTCTATTAACAGCTTCTGTGGCAAGCTGACTGAGTACCACAGAAAATAATACTGACCTGTTTCTTAGCTTTGAGAGAAATCCACTTACAATAGAAGTGTATTGGATTTTTGTCAACACATTTCCACTAATTAATTCCTTTAATCAATAAACAGTTTAGTAAGGCACCCCTGTGTTGAGGTGTACACTTGTACATTTAATGAAATACATACGTGTTGTTCCTGTGCAGGTTTACAGGTGTTAGATTTCCATGTCATCTGTGCCCTCACTCCATCCAGGAACAAGACCTCAGCAGTCCCGTCTGAGAGAGCTTTAAAATATCCTGTGCCTGCCACTGTCACCTCCTGAACTACACTCACACAATCACACACTGCAGCCTGCTGGAGACACAACAGTAAAACTTCAATATAAGAAGCTGTTTTAATTATACACACCCATACACTGCACACTGGAAACACACCTCTTTCCAACAGCAAAAAGAGACAGGGGCTCTCAGAGACGTTTTGGCCTGGCTGTAGCATTTCAGAATCCTAATGAAACAAACAAAAATGTGATTTTGTTTCCACTGAACAACGTATTTTTAATTAAAAGATTAGTTCAACCAAAAATGAAAATTCAGTGATTGTTTACTCACCCCTGTGTTGTTATTACCATATATGACTATCTTTTTTTCCCAAACACATTGGGAGAAATTGTGAAACAAATTGTTGCTTAGTGATGTCATTCAATGGCAGTTTTTGGTGACCACCTTTTCAAGTTTCAAAAGAATGCAAAAGTATAATTCAGAAGTCTAATATATTATTCCATGAGAGGCATGATTGTTATGAAAGTCTACAATAAGGTATAGTGAGAATCAAACCGAAACCTTAAGTAATATTTCCTGAAAATGTTCACTTACCGTTGATCTCCTGTGCACATGCATTCATGATATGGCACGAGAGCAACAGATCATGAAGCTTCCTGTCGACATTTTATCTAAAAACAGGTCCGGCCCAGCAATAGTGACAAAAGTACGCAACACAGCTACACACAAAACCAGAGAACAGAACTTACTAAAAATGTCTGAGGAGTTTGTAGTTGAAGAAATTATGCATTTCTATGCCCAGCCTTATTTTTATAATGGAGTTTCACACAGTGAATAAAAGGTTATAACAGGAACATCACACAGTGTCCAAAACTGACAGCAAACAACACGCAATAAAAGGTATATGTTCTATGGTAATCAGATTTTTTTGTTCTAACCAGCTGTGATGAGCGATGGTACTTTCTATCGATCACTTGTTTTCTATTTTCGGCATCATGCGGGTAACTAAATCCACTGTGAACTGGCACTGGTCCAAAAACTTAAAAAAAAAAATTAAGGCTGGGCATAGAAATGCATAACTTCGAATACAAACTCTTCAGAAATGTTTAGTAAGTTCTGTTCTCTGATTTGTGTGCAGCTGTGTAGTGTATTCACAATCGCTGTGAAGTCCCTGTTTTTAGATAAACAAAACACGTTTTTGCTTGAACGCCCCAATTTTGCAAGGGGGCTGCATCAACCATTGCTCTCGTGCCCTATCATGAATGCACACAGGAGATCAACAGTCAGTGAACATTTTCACTAAACAATACATTCGATTTTGGTTTGTTTCTCTCTAAACCTTATTGTATGCTTTAATAACAATCATGAGTCTCAAATGGAATCATTTATTAGACTTTTGAATCATACTTTTGAAGCGGTAATGACCAAAAACCAACATTTTTTTTTTCACTATTTCTCCCTTTGGGTTAAGAAAAAGAAAGATAGTCATATAGGTTTATAACAACACAGGGGTGAGTAAACAAGGAGTACACTTTTTAATTGATCCTTTTAACCATTCCCTGTTGTTGCGGTTAATTTTTTACCAGTTTTTAAATGGTTCTAAATGGGTCTGAAAGTTCCACAAGGCCAAGGACGGGTTAATTAGTAAGAAATTAGTCAACTTTGTCGACCTTGTATAATTAATGAAATCTATGTTGCTTTGGAAAATAGTAACTAATCAAATGTCAAGTACCTTCTAAATAAATTAACTGGAGAATCACGGTTCCCAAGAAATTCTGGGCATCATTCAATGCAAGTTTATGGGAAGTCTAAAGCCTCTTGTCTCACCTACTGGCTCGGGAGACGACTGATCTGACAGAATACATTTGTCCTGATATGTCAGGTGGAAGCCCACATAAATAATACACACACTCCACTGCCTGAAAAAAAAACAACAAATCAACTCATCTTCAGAATTATACATTTGTATATTAAGATTCATGTAATGGACTCATGAAAATCACATGTATCAGCACAAGACTACTGTTCTTTAAAAAGACCAAGTGCCTTTATTCCACTGGACATTAAAGTGAATCAAGTCCACTTGATAGTGAGTAAACTTAGTGTATTCTTACATCTCTCTGAGCAGCTCCAGCTTTGTAATGTGTAAAGTAATTGGTTAAGACACCACTGGATCGGATGACAGATCCATCACCAGGAGAAATCTCTACTACTGCTATCACACCATCAATTATCCTGAAGAAGAGAAACATAAAGTATCCTCTTCATTGTTTATGTTAAAAAAGACACTCTTTGAGTCCACAGAGAGAGAACTAACAACCTTAGTCATAAACATCTTAAGAGTACAAATGTGTACAGAGCTCTGATGGGAATGTCTATTATATTTTGGCAGCAATTCTACAAGATCCAAGTTCAATAAGATTCTACAAGTTAAAATGAAATTCCTATTTTTGCTTTTTATTTTTTTAAGAATTTCAGTTTATCCAGCTGGATAATTTCTTGATTCCAATAGAACACAACAGTCTGTTTCTGGAAGTAAAATTCCCATTCATTTTTTTTTCCATAGGGGAATTATAAACGATAACTTGGTAAACCTTTACAGACAGGCATATTGTGAACTCTGAGGTTGTTAATCGATGATATATGCTCCTGTTGAACTTTTCAGTCTGCATTGTTTAATAGAGGAATTCCTGGTGCAGAACTACACTACCCATGATCCTGAAGAAAAAGATCCACCAATCAGAGAGTTGCAGCCAAGCCAACTGCAGACAAAGCTCTGCAGCAACCGGCCAATCCTATAATACTCTGTGAATGACGCAATCACACCCCTTCGCATGATGAGCATGAACCGATCGTCTTTGTTCCGCAACTGCTTTTGGGTCCTTGAATAACGTATAACGTGCAAGTAAGGGCAGCCGGTGGACTTTCTGGTGCCCCCTTAGGGAGTTTGTGCCCTACGCAGACTGCGTAGTATGCGTATAGGGAGCGGCAGTACCGACTTATATTTTTGAATATTAAATATTTTGCAATACACTTAAGATAAATAGTTTAACTAGATTAATAACTTTATTTTTTCCCATCGTAATGCGATCGTCATCCACATTCCTTCATGGGATTGTAGTTCATTCCCTTATTAAAGACGTTACGTACACCGTCTTACCTTTGTCTTTTTGTCTGATTTTCAAATACTCTTTTGGTAGATTTGGTTGAGGCCTTAGAACTCTTTAAGAAGGATTTTATGAAATCCCAATGGAAAAAAATGTATTGGAAGAATACTTCTGGAGTCAAGACGGCTGAAAAGTGGGTGTGAATGTTGCAATATATAGGATTGGTTCCAATTTACGCAAGAACAAAAATAGGAATCCTGTGCTTTAACCTTATGTTGCCACCCTAACTATGCATTACCATAGTATTTTTATTTAAAGTGATGGTTACTGGTAATGTTAGTGATGTATGAATATGACATGCAATGTATCAGTAATCACCGGTATATGATGCCTTTGCACCAGACCACTTTCACCAGCTCTGCTGTGACTCTCTCCACCTGCTCCAGCATATCAGGATTCCCATCATCATATCTCCATCTGAACATCATATCAACGACTGTTATAAGTGTGAACTACACACTGAAAGCATTCAAATGAGAAATGACTGTGTATTAAGTAGCACAAGCAAAACAAATTTATTTTTGCTTTTTGTAACTGCAGTACAATGGTTGTATGTTGTGTTTGTTCACACCTGTGTTGATGAGGTGAGGGACATTTCAGAGGCAAAGGATCAGGAAGCTGCGACTTCAGCTGGTGAGTTTTTCGGTCTTCTCCATCTGTATTCCTTATTTTGTCTTGTCCAGTGACAGCATTTATTTGAATTTTGTGTGATTCCCAATACCTGACAGCTAATGACAGAGGATAGTGCCAAGTTTGTGGGTAAAGTGCTCGTGAATACTGCTGGATCACTCTGGTGTACTGGTGCACCTTTCTGGACTTTTTACTGGTTGATTCCGCTGTGTCTGGGGATTTTACATCTGTTCCAAGAAGGTCTACCTGAGCACCTGTTGATGCTTTAGATAAGTTTATATCCTTAGCTGGGGAGGATCTTGATGATGGGCTACTCAGTAAACATGTGCTTTTGTGTTGGTTTCCTTGAGGCTGCAGATATTGTGAGACTGCTTGACTTTGGCTGGATCTACAGATAAACTCTACAGTGAACTCCTCCCCAGAAGAAGAAAGAATGAGTTTAGCGTGTCCATCTACAGAGCAAACAGTGATCTCTCCGTGCGGCCCACATGTGACACTACAAGAGTCTGACATAGGCCACTTCACCTCTGTAACAGTATCAGTGAAAGCCTGAAAATGAGAATTTGATGAAGCAATTAAGCTGAATTACCATATATTAGTAATGAAAAGACAATTTATCTACACCTTAATAAAAGGCTAACCTTTGTGAATTCCATGGTTATGAGCTCTTCTGGCAAATATGGATGAGTTGCATACTTGTTTCTGAACTCCAAGGCATTAAGTACCAATACCTAAGAGGAAACAAATATATAATGAATAATATATATATATTTACAGTGGTCTTTAAACATACAGGAAGACAGATTTTATATGGAAAGATAAACAGACAGATTGTTACAATGACAGTTAGTTAGGAAGATAGATTAGACAGAAAGACAGGCAGAAAACAGGCAGCTAGTTAAATGGACAGAAAGTTAGACAGATAGAGTTCAGTATTAATTAGATTGTTAGATGGACAGACAAACCAATAGTTAGAAAGACAGATAGAAAACAGGCAGCTCAGATGGTTAGAAATACAGACGCACTTAGTTAAACAGAAAATGGATAACTAGTTACTGTAGACAGACAGACAGTTATTTAGACAGAGACATACAGACTGTTTGAAAAGAAAAGGAAAGGTCAGTAAGTTACAGACGTACAGTTAACTGGACAAACAGACAGGCAGATAATTAAATGGGCAGACAATTAAAAAAGACAGACAGTTAATTAGACAGACAAAAAAGGGGCAGCAAGAGAGATGGACAGGCAAACAGATGTTTAGAAAAAAGAGAGATGGCTGGAAAGACAGACAGACATTTAGTAAGATGGACAGATAGTAAGACAGAGACAAACAGACAGAAAATGAACAGCTAGTTAGAAGACAGATAGCTAAAAAGACAGACAGTTAATTAGACCAACAGAAAACATGCAGCTAGTTAGACAGACAGACATTTATAAAGACAGACAGAAAACAGGCAGCTAGTTAGACAGACAGATATTTAGAAAGACAGACAGAAAACAGGAAGCTAGTATGTCAGACAGACAGTTATAATGACAGGCAGAAAAACGGCAGCTAATTAGTCAGACAGACAGAAAACAGGCAGCTAATTAGTCAGACAGACAGAAAACCGGCAGCTAGTTAGTCAGACACACAGAAAACCGGCAGCTAGTTAGTAAGACAGACAGTTATAAAAGACAGACAGAAAACAGGCAGCTAATTAGTCAGCCAGACAGTTTTTCAGACAGACAGAAAACAGGCAGCTAATTAGTCAGACAGACAGAGAACAGGCAGCTAATTAGTCAGACAGACAGAAAACCGGCAGCTAGTTAGTCAGACAGACAGTTATAAAAGACAGACAGAAAACAGGCAGCTAATTAGTCAGCCAGACAGAGAACAGGCAGCTAGTTAGTCAGACAGACAGTAAACAGGCAGCTAGTTAGTCAGACAGACAGAAAACAGGCAGCTAGATAGATAGACAGACAGATATTTCGAAAGACAGGCAGAAAACAGGCAGCTAGTTAGTCAGACAGACAGTTAGAAAGACAGACGGAAAACAGGCAGCGTATTAGAAAAACATTTAGACAGACAGAAAACGGACAGCTAATGAGACAGACAGTTAGGCATATAAATTAGGGAGAGAGACATGTATTTGACTTCACGGACACACTGAGTAACATACTGTTGTTATGCATGATCCATCTGTTACCTTATACTCACTGATGGCGAATCTGGTCCTCTGTCTGACTCTCTCTCGGGCCTGCAGCGGGTGTGCGGTGGGTGAAATGTGTTTCTCTATGATGAATTCAGACCCGCAGGGTGAGAGCTGCAGTCTGCGTCCGTCTGTATAATACACATCCACAGACTCATCCACATACATCACTATAAACCTGACTGCACACATCACTGACGATTTAACATGTCACAGAGAACGCTTAAGTTATTATCCAAACCAACTGCTTAGACATTTGACAGTGATAATTAAATGTAAACCCTAAAATGTCACATGTAAAACAATCATAAACAAACTCTGCTGTTGCTGTGGTGTAAATTTTTGCGGTTGATGATGAGAATGGCGCTGATTGGATGAATCTCTTCCTCTATAGGAATCATCGATGTGTGCACGTATACTGCCCCCTACATGCATGGATGGATGACCCCGTCACTACTAGGGAAAAATAAAAACCTACTTCTAATGAGTAAAATAAAAGGTTCTTGGACTTTTATAATGAAATTATTTGGCTAAAGTGTTTTATGGAATATTCCAGATGATTTTTAGTATTTTCCCCTCATTTAATATGATGACGTTCAACAGACCGAAACAATAAGAGGGTGGGGATTTGATTATTAAGAGTAAGAAAATTACATGTTTAATCTTTTGACATCTTTTTTTGATAATCTTTTGCTTTAATCTATGATATTTTAATTTACTCAGAAAAGGGTTAAAATAAACAGATCAAGGCCTATAATTTTTGGGTGAATCTCAAAATATATAGATATACAAAATTACAATAAGCCTTATTGTAGTGTTACCAATTTTTTATATCTATATTTTATATAGATAAGGTTACATTCGTTAACATGAGTTAATGCATTAGGTATAATGTGCTAACAATAAACAATATATATTTTTTTACAGCATTTATCTTTGTTAATGTTAGTTTACAAAAATAAAGTTGTTCATTGTTAGTTGAGCATTAACTAATAATGATATATAAAAAAATATATTTAAATTTTAAAAGTTACATTAATCAAGATTAATAAATGCTGTAAAAGTATTTTTCCTTGTAAGAATATATAAATATATGTTCTGTCAAACGTATATATATATATATATATATATATATATATATACACACACACATATAATGACACAATGCAAAAAAGAATGTTCTAAAAATATTTTTAGAACATTCTTTTTGCATTGTATCATTATTTTCATAATTTAGCAAAAATAAAAAATATATATTGTTCATTGAATCAAGACATGATGCTTTTCATGTCAAATTATGTGATTTTTGATTTTGTGTTATTATAATAAGATTGTGGGGGGAAAATGTGCTTGTTTGAAAATAATGTCACGATACCAAAAACAAATTGTCTTCTTTATGTAGAATATTCTTTTTTATTTATTTTGAGGTGAACTATGACCCATATATTTCTTACTGAATCACCCTTTAATTGCATATAAATCATTCATATAAGTTATTGAAGTGTTAAAGCTGTGGTACCACTGATAGAATTAATAATCTGGTATTTTTAAAAATACCAGACAAAAATACACATTTCCTTTTGTCTATCAGAGAGTGTATTTGGTCTACAATTGTGTCCACATTCACAAAAGCTACAGAATTCTCTATTTGGTAGTGTAGGCAGTAATAATGTGTATAGGAGGTTCCCTCATATAACTAAATTGCCTTAAATCAAACTGTCCGCAAATGGTGACGGCATGCATAAAAGGATTAATCTATTGCAGAACAAGTTGGATATCGTCTCATCTAACACCTTCACAAAAATCCTTCTGGAAAAATAAAAACAGCTCTGCATCACCGTAGCCGTTACTATGGTCTTTGCATTTTAGCACAAACAATGATCTAATTCAAAAGGACACTGTTTTTATAAAGATTTATTGCAAGCAAACAATGCAGTTAATAATATTTACAACTATATTGATATACACATTCGTTTCTATGGGATCCGTGAGATGTCGGTCATCAGATCTTTTCTGAAAATCGCAGTGGAAATGAATCTGTGAACTCCCAAAACAGTGCAGAGATTATCTTCACCTTTTTCCACACACTTCTCATATCTGGAAACCCCCCAAACAACAAACCAACTAAAAAGTGGCAGATCCTCTTTTCCTCTACCATGTGCATAAAAAGAAAAGAACACTCTAAAATGGTTTCAGAAGAATCTAAGAAAGGAAGAACACTTAAAACAACACATTTCTAAACTTTATTGTCTTTCTCAAGAAACGGCAAAGCCTTGAGAAGTGAGAATGCCACCTGATATTGTGTTTCTCCAACAGTTACTTTGATATTGAGCGGTTAGTTTGCAAACAAATCACACACATACACTTAATAAAGCTCCTCTTCGGCTCATCTTAAAATCTCACTGCAAACCTTTTCTTTTTTTTCTGGATATTTGACAAATCAGAACACACATAAAATGATGAATCTCACAACCCAAATGTCCAACCCATGGCTACTGTCGACTGACGGACTCGCCAATCGTCATGCGTTACAAATAAACAGAAATCCCATCCGTACAATCCAGTGACACTAGCCAGGAAGTGCGTTTTGAGAAATGAAACAAAAATCAAGCAAAATATTTGGCTCCGCCCACTTTGAAACATTCCAGCAGTCTGGTGTGGTGTTGACAGTCCACAGCACTTATTACTTCCTGCTCAACTCTGCTTCCAAACAAAACTTCTCAAACGCTTCCTCGATCTCTGGATCCATCTCGTCGTCCTCGTCACAAAAACTGTCACATAGGGAAAAGTGTTCATTTTCATCATTTTTGTCTTTTCATGAAAATGTAGCCAATATTTCATGTCATTGTAATTAATTTTAGCTGTTGTCATAAAATGTTATCATACTATAACGGAACAAATTTGAACCCCATATTCAAATATTTAAAAAAATGTATAAACTACTATAAATATGGATCAAACATATTAAAGATGAATTTCTTTAACCCTTTAAGCTCGGATGGGCCCCCTGAGAAAAACAATTATTGTCAAAATATTAATAACTAGTTTTGACCAACACAAAATAGGTATCATTTGAAGGCTTAGAAGCTCTACCTTCCAATGCAAGCCGGGCATTATGACCCAAACTAAACAAGTGCTTTGAATTTTGCAGACAAATCAGAAGTGTCCGTTTTGATAATTAATTATAAAAAGGGGCAATGTACAAATTTTGCAATCAGTAAAAACACCAAACTCGTCAAATTCCATGTGTCATATGTTGTTGAAAAGCTCTCTATGAGTAGAATACAACCAGACTATTTGTTTTACTCACAGACAAATATATAGCAAGTAATAGCCAAGTATATGTATTGACAATTATGTTGGCGTTCCTTATATGCCGCGTTTTCGCTTAAAACTTCACGGAAAATAAACAAAACATATAATAATCACATTATTTAGAGGAGGTGATTATCTTTCAAATGAGCCCACATACAAGGTAATCGGATGCATTGATCATTAGATAATCCACATGAAGCACAATGTTACATACGGCCACCAGGAGATGGCGCCAAGTTAATGACAGAGACTCAATAATGACTCAAATAGCACAGAATGAAACTCATTCTGAGAAATCTTGTTACTAAAATCATGTCTGCATGCTATGCAAACCTTTAGTCATTGTTGTGTTTGCATATGTAATTCATTCCTAAGTACAATTTTTATGTTTTATTTGTTTGGAGAGGCTTTTGGACACATGGCGACGTTTTTTTGACACCATGATCAATTATGTTTGTAATGCTATATCTTTGAGTACTTTGTCTTATCCATCTTATCTCCGCACCATTTAATTGTTGCCAATTGCATCTTATTCATCTTGTATTTATCCTTGACAAAATCAAAAAAGGACAGTAATTTCATTGACGAGATTAACACCGTATAAGAGAACATACTTTGAATATTAAATGCATATTAAATCCACAATAAGGCAGGTTTCTGAAGGGTTACTCACAATGAATTCAGTAAAATTTCAGTTTTGCTTAAAGTTCTATCGACTGCTTTTGTGGCATAATGTTGATTACATGACGTGAATTTAAATAAATAAAGTCAATTTCATGTTTAAAGCCAGTGGGACTGCTGTTCTCAGTGGATTAACTTCTTATTCATTGCCAACAAAACTCCTGTGTTTGGATTTTTCTCCACATAAGAAGTCTCTTCCATTATGCAAAGCCGCCTGCTTTGTAGGTTTATTTAAAGTAGTTGCCCCGTTTACTGCCATTGCTTTTTTTTTTATAAAACTGAGGGACAAGGCAAATTTTATTTTTTTGTAATCGACATTATGCCACAATACTGAGCTCAAGTTGTATTGAACCCAAAACGGTCCTTAAAAACTGATTAATTACAAGCTCCCCCTGTTTGCTGTTCTCTTCGACAGACCCTAAAAACACATGGATGTTTGTTAATGGCAAATTCAATGGGCTGAAGACTATGCTGAATAAGACTGCAGGTCTTGCTAAACCCTCCTCTCTCCCTGGACTGCTGACTTCACTAAAATGTGCCCTTTGACTCCGCCCACTCTCATTGTGAGGAGGACAATTACTAGAGTTTGAGCAGAGGGGATCCCCATACTAACTGGTGCTGCTGGAATCGCTGTGCTGGACATCCTCTCTGCCACAAGGGCTTTAGCTAAAATTACTAAGTAGAGAACCAAGCAAGTGAGACTTAAAGGGGCAGTTTATCAATAAAACAAATAATTAAAAAATATATATATTTACTCTCCCTCATATTGTTCCAAACCTGTATGGCTTTCTTCCGTGGAACTCAACAGATGATGTTAGGCTGTATGTTAATCTCAGTCACCATTCACTTTCATTGCATCTTTTTACCATACAATGCAAGAGAATAGTGACTGAGGCTGTCAGTCCTTAACATTCTGCCTAAAAACCTTTTTTTGTGATCCACAGAAGAAAGACAGCCATCCGGGTTCGGAACAACACGAGGGTGAGTAAATGATGACATTTACATTTTTGGGTGAACTGTCCCTTTAACCTGGGACAACTCGATTTTCAGCACTTGAACAAATCTCACAGGATCAAAAACTATAAAATACTTACGATTCATTTCCATTCTCTTCATATACATCAGGGAAATAATCTTCTCTGTCTAGAATCTCCTGATATTTCTCGGAGTACTCTGTTGTGAAATAAACACATGACCATATTGTAACAAACAATGGCCCCAATAAAGTATCACTAAATGTCACACTTAAAATAATAACAAATATACTAGGATATACTAAAAAAATAATAATAATATATATATATATTATAATCTTTCATGTCTTTATTGAACACATCCCATTAAAAATTCAAAATATTTGTTGGAAAGCAGCGGGTTCCTTCGTGGTGTCCTGCCATGGACACCATAGCTGTTTAATGTTTTCCGTATAGTAGACTCATGAACAGAGATGATAATCAGTTCCAATGATTCCTTCAAGTCTTTGGCTGCCACTCTAGGGTTCATTTTTTACCTCACTGAGCATTCTCATCTTGGCTGGGTGGCCTCTTCTAGGGAGAGTAGCCATAGTACTAAATTGTCTCCATTAATAGACAATATGTCTAACTGTGGACAGATGAAGGTCTAAGCTATTCAAGATAACTTTGTAACCCTTTCCAGCTTTATGCAAAGCAACTATTCTTGATTGTAGGTCTTATGAAATATTAAATTTTTTTTGTGAGTCATGGTTCATGTCAAGAGATGCTTCTTGTGAATAGCAAACTCAAAATGTTTAAGTCAAAGAAGCTTTAACCCATACCTCTAATCTCGATTTATTAATTGGATGCCAATATTGCCAGGAACTGACTCTAAGTAGCTTTTGTAGACGTCATTGGCCCAGTTGCTAGGGAGGGTAGAGTCACATGGGGTAACCTCCTCGTGGTCATGATCAGTGGTTCTTGCTATCAATGGGGCGTGTGGTAAGTTGTGCGTGGATCGCGGAGAGTAGCATGAACCTCCACATGCACAATGAGTCACGTGATAAATTGCGCGGACTGACGGTCTAAGCAACCGAGACTTGTCCTCCGCTACCTGGATTGAGGCGAGTAACCACGTCAGGTAAGCACTAGGACCTGGAAGCAGCCGCCCGACTTCCCTTCAGACGCTCGGATGTCAAACACGCTCCGTGAAGATTACAGTACCTCAGAAACATTGTATTACGGTGTTTTTGGGAGAATTTGATATATAAGAGATACGACAACTAAGCCACATCTGTTTATAACATCTGAAGCCCAAAGCCATTTAAAAATAAACATCTTTTAGTCTATAACAGAATGCACTTTATAATCCATTCATTAATGTTAGTGACTGTCTATATGTGGACATTTCTGATATTTGCAACCCTCTTTGCAATGTATTAATTTTCGCTGACATCAGTTATGTATAAATTATGTATACAAGTTGCTTTGGACTATAAGTCCCAAGACATTTCAGATGATAAAAAAAAATACTTAATTGATATTCCGGAAAATACGCTACTCACAACATACAAGCAGTGCAGATGTACTAGAGAACTCACCAGGATCTGCTGCTGTGAAAGGTGTACCATCTACTGTGTAGAATGTTGGTTCATTCTGAAAATCAAATACAAACACACATTATAAACAGTGAATCGGTTACAAACATGGTAATAATGCCAAAACAACATTACAGATGCTTAAAGGTGCAATATGTAACATTGACATCAAGCGTTTAAAATGGATACTGTAGTCCAAATTCAAAATATTGGAGAGAGCTGTCCCCCCCGCCCCCTCCTCCCCAGACTCGAAGCTCACACGGGTTGTCAGGTTGAGGACACGCAACAGGAACGAGCAAACTGACAATGGCAAGCGATGAGCCTTACACTGTAAGTTGATCAGCTAATGTATACTTTTGAATGTATTTATTGTTAAATGCGAATTATAAACCAGCTCATGTGTATTTTTTATAACTATGTCAATGTTAGCAAGATGTATTGCTGGCTTCCACGGCTGCAGCATGCTGTGTTTTCCCACTAACTTGTTTAAAATCTGGCAACCTGGGGTGTCGAAATACTATTGGGAAATGGGCAGTGGGCGGGATCACACAGGCCAAAACACAAACAGTATTTCCGGCCCAGAACGTTCATTTCAAAGTAGAATATTCTGGCTGTAGCATTGTTTTCAGAGAAGCCAGTATTTCAACTTAGAATGTTTCCTAAATCTCTGATAACATATTATGATAATTGTATGCTTTAGTACAGAAGATATATTACATATTGCACCTTTAATGTTTTTAAATATTAATGTTGTCAAGTTGTGCATTCATCAAACTATTTAACTTCAGTGCATGTATTTGAATGACATTTTTCCTGAATGTACGCACCATGAAGTAGTTGGGGTCATTGTCAGGAGTAGCGTCACTGGACACAGCAGCAGTGTAAACTCGCCCCCAGTTACTCGACTGTAACTCCACCAGTTTCGACAACATCTGTCTGACATATCTACAAACATATAAACACACATAGAAGTCCCCTGATCTCAACAATATTTGAATTAGACCTCAATGCAGATATAGCAGAATACAGGAAATGGCAATCTACAGTAGCCCAATTCACTCACTGGCTGCATTTGGTATCCGACAAAATATCTTTAATCTTCTTGATTATCTCTCCCATGTCTGACTTTCCTTTCTCCTTCCATGCGTCCTCCAAAATCGAACCGCTCAGCTTGTCAAATCAAGTACAGTAAAGAAAAGTCACCAGATCAGCCAACTTGTATAACTTCAGTCTTACAATATTACACTAATCTTGCTTCAGTATTATATTATACTGTATGATAAGTGCTCACTTTTTATTCTATGACAGTGTCATGCTTTGAGAAATTTGTCTGGTAGTTTTAAAGTGTTTGTTTACATCTGGATTACTACCACTACTGATCTTAAGCAGAGCCCAATTTGATAACCCCTAAAGTTCCCTTTAGAGTATTACAGGAATAGATCACCCAAAAATGACAATTCTCTCATCCTTTACTCACCCTCATGCCATCCCGGATGTAAATGACTTCTTTTCTTCTGCAGAACACAAATTAAGATTTTTAGAAGAATATTTCAGCTCTATAGGTCCATACAATGCAAGTCAACAGGGTACAAAACTTTGAAGCTCCAAAAAGCACATAAAGGCAGCATAAACGTAATCCAAATGACTCCAATGGTTAAATCCATGTCTTTAGAAGCACTATGATAGGTGTGGGTGAGAAACAGGTCAATATTTAAGTCCTTTTTTGCTGTAAATCTCCACTTTCACATTCTTCTCTGTTTATGGCGATTTGCAGTCTTTGTGCATATCACCACCTACTGGGCAGGGAGGAGAATTTACAGTAAAAAAAAAGGACTTACTTGTCTGTTTCTGATTACTTTTATGCTTCCTTAATGTTCCTTTTGAGCTTCAAAGTATTGGACCCAGTTGATTTGCATTGTATGAACCTACAGAGCTGAAATAATCTTCTAAAAATCTTTATGTTCTGCCGAAGAAAAAAGTCATCCACATCTGGGATGGCATGAGGGTGAGTAAATGAAAGGGACTTTTAATTTTTGGTTAAACGATACCTTTAAACAAAGTATTAACTCCTTTTGAAACTGAGCTCTTATTTACTTACTTACAGTTATTATCACAAGAGTACAGGAAGCACAATTTAATAATGCCTTTTCTTGTAAATCACAGTCTTTAGTTGCTGTAAATAACAAACAGTTTCCCTAACATAAATATCACTATAACTGTATAAGAAGAGGAATATAAAACCTTGAGTAATTTAACAGCACAGATTAGGTTTGGGTCGTCGGGGTGTGAGAACAGTGCGTTCAAAAGATCCTTTAGACCTCCCAGTAAGACCTCAGCTCGTCCTACTTTGCCTTTGCCACTTTTGACCTGAAAGACATTAAAGAATTTTCATATTCTTGGAAACTGAAATGAACACACCGCTACAAAGTGAAACAAAGGGCTAAAAACATTGAGACTTCAGGACTACACTGTAACTTTAATATCTCATTTTAAAAAAAAACTGCGGTTTGAAAACAATCAGATGTGGCGAGGTCTATATATTAGGTTACACAAAGGAATAACATACAGGGCTTTAATTGGTTCAAGCTTATCAGGTCACGTTCTGAGCAGGGGTGGATAATGACCTGCTGAAATGGTAATAATCAAGTTTATCATGTTTCAAGGTTATGACTGAAATGAGCACGTGTTGTGAACTGACCTCTAGGTTAATGTAAAGTTCCCCTAGAAACAACACATATGCATGAAACTTTTTCCGGGTCCCCTCATCTCCTTTCACAGCTTGATCTCTCAGCTCATACTCTGTACGACACCTACATAGACCAGAGTGGAATGTATAGACAAATTAAACTAATGAAAGTAAATCAAACTGAAAGTAAAGACAAAGTTTACCTAGGTGGGAAACATATTGAATGAGATCATTAAATTGAGCAAGGGATCAGGGAATGCCTCCAAACCCAGAAAATTCTTAGGCCTTCATATTGCTTAACCTGAAAGCTATACGAGAGGAGGACTGATAGCAGTGGAGTTTCACCTCTGCAGCAGAAGCTGACGGAAGTTCCCGCTGGATGGACTGAGAATGATGTGTTGGGACAGATGGTTACAGAGCCGTGCCCCCGTGTAGGAGAAGTTAGGAACAGATGTCGACTGCAGAAAGGAAATAAATCATTGTGATTACTGCTAATTCTGATCCAGTATTTTTTGACAATGCTACTTATAATAGTTCAACCATTATGTACACACCCTCATGTTATTACAAATACTTATGCTGTTATTTTTTGAGGACCTCAAAAAGGAAATTTCTGAAGAATCTTCATGTAGCTCTGTTTCATAGTGACCACCACCTGGTTCTGTTCCGCACACAAAGCTATCATTTGGCTTCAGAAAAATGTAAATATGGCACACAAGTTATACAGACTACCTTTATGATACTTTTAAGTTTGTTTTTTAAGCCCGACGGACGTGATCACTATTGTGCCGTGTAGGGGTGGGCGATATACCGGTTGACTTGATAAACCGGTGTACATTTTTGAGTATCGTCTCTATCGTGGTAATGCAAAATTGCCACACGAGAAATGTGTACAGCATATAACATGCACGCATTACACACTCTGTCGGATAAATGGAGGAAGGCGAAGGGACTGCTCGTTCCTCATATTCATTTCAATGAGAAGATCGGAGGATCGGTTTGGCTTTAGAAAACTCGATACAAAACAGCCATTTGCAAGGTTTGTACATTGTGTATGTCGATATGTCCATGTGCGTGTATACATCAGAGGTCAGGGCTTCACCTGAGTCTGATGGAAACAAGTGTGCCGCACAAGCCCTCAAAAGTGAAGCAAAAACGTCTCGATCGCCCCCCCGGTGACTGGTCCTAGTATAGGTCATAAACCCCGCCTCCCCATGTTATTCAACGGGACGTGAAACCAACTTAACAATTAAATTACACTTCACATATCTTTTTTACAAAGATAGAAACTACAGTAAATGACAGAAACACGTTGATGTAATTTCAAGTGTTTGTTTTCAAAATAAGTTTGTTTTTAGTTATTTGATGCTATAAAAACGGTGCTGTGACATCATGATTGACAGCTGTGATTGACAGGTTCTCTGAGCGAAATAGTCACTGAAGCACCAACTGACTTTATTTCGGGATCTTCGGAGGACTGAGGAGATTGGAGCTTTAAATTTAATATCTACATTTCTATAATGAATTATTTCACACCGTCATAATTCAAAAGTAAAAAGTGCAGGGGCGTGTGCTTGCGATTGATTCAGCGAGAGTGAGGGGCGGGGCCTTGATTTCGCAGCTTTACTTCCTGCTCACCACTGCGCAGGTGTGATCCTGAAATCGCAACTGCGCAGACTCAAGTCCCAAGATGTCAGCGCCATATCGGGACACTGGCGGCTTCAGTTCTCACCAATGGAAAAGAGCGAAGGGGCGTCGTCCATCTTTTTTTACAGTCTATAGATGGAAATAATGAAACACCGACAGCTGTGTCATTAAAGAAAAGCTTTCTAGAACGCAAGAAAAAATTTAATTTCACTTGAGCCACCACTAAGGCAAATTCAATGACATTCATCCCGCGCTCCAAATGTGCCTCCCATCCAAACACGCGCAGCTGTATTTTGTGCGAGTGTTGCGCACCAAGTGCGTGCGAGTCTTGAAGTCATTCCAGTCCCTTCATTTGTGCTCCTGAGACAGAAAAAGCACAGATAACACCTGCTACACATTCTGGTTTCTCTCAATGTCAAGTGGATTTTTAAAATACACGTCAAAACCCTTTCTAGAACTTTGTTTGAATTATGTTTGATATCAGGTAACAAATCAGCCATATTTTCCATATTTTATATGTTCTTTATAGAGATGACTAAAAACACAAAGAGTCTAATTATGTGTTTTATTTATGGATTTTTTTTATTTATTTATGTTATTTGACTTTTTGCATTAATTTGAGATGTTAAATTTCTTGAGGAAAGTTATAACAATAATCACTACAACAACAACAACAACAACAATAATAAAAAAGAAAAAGAAAATTGGTGCACATCATCAGACTGAAATGTGGCATTTGTTTATTTTTTACTTTGACTCTGTTTGTCAAGTTCAAAATAAACAGAAAATTAAATAAGATGAAGAAGTTTTAATTTATAAAGTATTTAATTCACTGACTGGATTACTCAAAATTACACATTGTGACGTGGCTTAATATACAGTGGGTACGGAAAGTATTCAGACCCCCTTAAATTTTTCACTCTTTGTTATATTGCAGCCATTTGCTAAAATCATTTAAGTTCATTTTTTCCCTCATTATTGTACACACAGCACCCCCATATTGACAGAAAAACACAGAATTGTTGACATTTTTGCACATTTATTAAAAAAGAAAAACTGAAATATCACATGGTCCTAAGTATTCAGACCCTTTGCTGTGACACTCATATATTTAACTCAGGTGCTGTCCATTTCTTCTGATCATCCTTGAGATGGTTCTACACCTTCAATTGAGTCCAGCTGTGTTTGATTATACTGATTGGACTTGATTAGGAAAGCCACACACCTGTCTATATAAGACCTTACAGCTCACAGTGCATGTCAGAGCAAATGAGAATCATGAGGTCAAAGGAACTGCCTGAAGAGCTCAGAGACAGAATTGTGGCAAGGCACAGATCTGGCCAAGGTTACAAAAAATGTCTGCTGCCCTTAAGGTTCATAAGAGCACAGTGGCCTCCATAATCCTTAAATGGAAGACGCTTGGGATGACCAGAACCCTTCCTAGAGCTGGCCGTCCGCCAAACTGAGCTATCGGGGAGAAGAGCCTTGGTGAGAGTGGTAAAGAAGAACTCAAAGATCACTGTGGCTGAGCTCCAGAGATGCAGTCGGGAGATGGGAGAAAGTTGTAGTAAGTCAACCATCACTGCAGCCATCCACCAGTCAGGGCTTTATGGCAGAGTGGCCCGACGGAAGCCTCTCCTCAGTGCAAGACACATGAAAGCCCGCATGGAGTTTGCTAAAAAACACCTGAAGGACTCCAAGATGGTGATAAATAAGATTCTCTGATCTGATGCGACCAAGATAGAACTATTTGGCCTTAATTCTAAGCGGTATGTGTGGAGAAAACCAGGCACTGCTCATCACCTGTCCAATACAGTCTCAACAGTGAAGCATGGTGGTGGCAGCATCATGCTGTGGGGGTGTTTTTCAGCTGCAGGGACAGGACGACTGGTTGCAATCGAGGGAAAGATGAATGCGGCCAAGTACAGGGATATCCTGGACGAAAACCTTCTCCAGAGAGCTCTGGACCTCAGACTGGGCCGAAGGTTCACCTTGACCCTAAGCACACCGCTAAAATAATGAAGAGTGGCTTCACAACAACTCCGTGACTGTTCTTGAATGGCCCAGCCAGAGCCCTGACTTAAACCCAATTGAGCATCTCTGAAGAGACCTGAAAATGGCTGTCCACCAACGTTTACCATCCAACCTGACAGAACTGGAGAGGATCTGCAAGGAGGAATGGCAGAGGATACCCAAATCCAGATGTGAAAAACTTGTTGCATCTTTCCCAAAAAGACTCATGGCTGTATTAGATCAAAAGGGTGCTTCTACTAAATACTGAACAAAGGGTCTGAATACTTAGGACCATGTGATATTTCAGTTTTTCTTTTTTAATAAATGTGCAAAAATGTCAACAATTCTGTGTTTTTCTGTCAATATGGGGTGCTGTGTGTACAATAATGAGGGAAAAAAATGAACTTAAATGATTTTAGCAAATGGCTGCAATATAATAAAGAGTGAAAAATTTAAGGGGGTCTGAATACTTTCCGTACCCACTGTATAATAAAATTGTTTAAATTTCTCAGAAAAAAGTAACTATATCGTGATATATATCGTTATCGTGATATAAAATTACTCATACCGTTATATAGGATTTTGGTCATATTGCCCACACCTTGTGCTGCGTGAAGATTCTTTAAAAATGATCCTTTTGAGTTCCACTGAATAAAAAACAGCATTTGGGTTTGGAAAGTCATGGAGTTGAGTTTAAGTTTTTGAAAGAGCTTTTCTTTAAATAGGATGTACAGCCACGGCCAAAAGTATTGGCAGTGACATACATTTTGTATTTTGCAAAGTTTGCTGCTTGAGTATTTGTAGATTATTTTTTCACATCTTTCTATGGTATATTGGAAAACAATGATAATAGTTTCAAAAACATTCAATATATGCAAAGAGTCAATATTTACAGTGTTGACCCTTGCTCTTCATAACCTCTGCAATTCGCTCTGGCATGCTGGATATCAGCTTCTGGGCCAAATCCTGACTGATGGCGATCCATTCTTGCCTTATAAGTGCTCGGAGTTGATCACAATTTGTGGGCTTCTGTTTGTCCTCTCGCCTTTTGAGGATTGACCACAGGTTCTCTATGGGATTAAGATCCGGAGAGTTGCCTGGCCACGGATCCAAAATTTCAATGTAATGATCTCCGAGCCACTTCATTATCTCTCTTGCCTTGTGACATGGTGCTCCATCATGCTGGAAAATGCACGAATCATCACCAAATTGCTCCTGGATCGTTGGGAGAAGTTGCTCTTGCAGGACGTTTTGATGCCATTCTTTATTCATGGCAGTGTTTTTGGGCAGAAATGTGAGTGAGCCAACTCCCTTGATGCTTCACCGGATGGTCTCAGGATGCTTCACTGTTGGCACAACACAGGACTCATGGTAGCGTTCACCTTTTCATCTCTGCACTATCGATTTTCCAGATGTCCCAAACAGTCAGAAGGGGGCTTGATCAGAGAAAATAACTTTGCACCAGTCTTCTGCTGTCCAATCCTTTTATTTCCTGCAGATTTCAGTCGGTGCTTGATTTTTTCTTGGAGAAGTCGCTTTTTTGCTGCCCTTCATGACACCAGGCCATTGTCCAAAAGTCTTCGCCTCGCTGTGCGTGCAGATGCACTCACACCAACCTGCTGCCAATATTGAGCAATCAATATATCTGCACTGGTGGTGACAGGATTCCGTAGCCGACTCCTCAGGAGGAGACAGTCCTGGCACTTGCTGGACACTCTGGGACGTCCTGAAGCCTACTTCACTACAGTTGAACCTCTCTCCTTGAAGTTCTTGATGATCCGGTAAGTGGTTCTTTCAGGTGCAATATTCTTTGCAGCAATTTCCTTCTGTCATTTTGATGCAAAGGGATGATGGCTGCACGTCTTTCTTTAGAGGTAATCATTGCTAACAAGAACACAATGATTGGAAGCACTTCTTCCCTCCTTTTATAGCAATCGGTCTGCTCTTATAATCCAGTAAGAATGATAGAGTGATTTCACCTGACTAGTACTCGTTCACACTTTCCCAGGTACTGCTGATCATTTTGTGCCGGGGCCAAAAAAACGAGAAATTTGGGTTTTTGTGATAAAGTTCAATTTTGGCCAATGAAGCTTTTTGCAATTATTTAAAATGCATCTGATCACTCTGCACAATAATCTAGAAACAATGTGAATCAACACCACAACAGCTGAAGCAGAAAAACTTATGTCACTGTACTCTTTGCATTTTGAAAGTTTAGCATAACTCCCTATGTCGTGAATCAGTACATCACGATAATTAATTCGGGCACTGGCACTAGTTTTTGGGAAGTGAACGTTTCAGTGCACTGGGATGATTTTGCGATTGAGAATGCCCTAGAAATCTGTGCCCTGATTACTGAACTAAGGAGCTGATTGAGATGCACCCATAGTTGAAAAATAAACTGCTCTAGATCAGTAATCTAAGAATCAAAGTAAGTGCACCTGTACGTAGATGAGCTCTACTAGTTCCTGAAGTGCCTCCTCTGTGGTAGCATAGCCGTTCAGCGTATCTGTGATGTAATCGATTTCTACCTCAAAGGACCCTGGAGACGAGGTCAAATGGCTTACAAAATCCTGAACCATATCAGCCAATGAGGGCTCATTGTAGTATCCTTCAGATCCATCAATATACACATCATCCTGAAAGACAGGGCACAGTCAAATGATTAAGAATGTGTTATGACCCCAGTTTGACCAGTGATCAGTATGACAAGGCATAGAAAGTCAATCACACTTTACGTTGGTCACTTCATTTCTAACAAACATTACATTTATGAGTGGTTTAGGTGAATAATACCATGATAAGTGCAGAATTATACCCATTTTGAGTTCAGAATAACCTCAAAGATCAACTCACCTGGCATGATGCAAAAGAGCTCGGGACAAACTCAGGTGCGGCTGCAGAAAGTTTAGAGTTTTTCACCAGCGAATCTGCCGTTTTTAAAACAGTTGAACTGCTGTTATTGTACCCTGAATTGAAAGTTGTTGGTAATCCTCTGGTTTCTGCAAAACGAAGCAATGAAGATGCAAAACGGTACAAAAAGTAAATGAGTAAATGTAAATTAAGTACATTTATTTCTGGAGTCATTTGAACGATGTAGTTGCACAAGCAAACTCATTTAGTAACTCCATCAGGAGGACTTGACTTCACTCATGTCATATGACAGATTTGACTAGACAAGTCCAGATTAGCCATCTCACCCACTAAAGCGCACTTAAACATCTTGAATACGTGTTTGACTATTAGTGTTACATTTATGCAATTTGCAGCCACAATTACCTTGAATCTTGTTCACAAAATGTTGTGCACCTGTTTTTCCATTTGTTTCACTTTTACAAAGAGTAGGAGATGTACTGAAGAACATATCACAAACAAAGTACTCTGTCTGTCTATCTATCTATCCATCCATTTGTCTGTCTGCTTGTATAACTTTCTGTCTCTCTGTATAATGGTCTATCTATCTGTCTGTCTGTCTGCATAACTTTCTGTCTCTCTGTATAATGGTCTATCTATCTATCTATCTATCTGTCTGTGTCTACCTGTATAACTTTCTGTCTGTCTAACTGTCTATCTATCCATTTGTCTCTCTGCCTGTATAACTTTCTGTCTGTCTGTATAACAGTCTATCTATCTATCTGCCTGTATAACTTTCTGTCTGTCTGTATAACTGTCTATCTCTGTATCTATCTATCTATCTATCTATCTATTAATTTGTGTATCAATCAATCCGTTCGTCCGTCTGTATGTATATCGGTCTATCCATTTTTCTGTCTGCCTGTATAACTGTCTATATATCTATTAATTTGTCTCTCTATCCATCTATTAATTTGTGTATCAATCTATTCATCTGACTTTATGTCTGTCTGTCTGTCTATCTATCTATCCATTTGTCTGTCTGCCTGTATAACTGTGTCTGTATAACTGTCTATGTCTATCTATCAGTTTGTCTGTCTATAATTGTTTGACTGTCTATCTATTTGACTCTTTGTCTCTCTATCTCCGTCTGTCAGTCTGTCTGTCTATCGTTGTTTGTCTATCAATCTATCTGACTCTTTATCTTTCAATCTCCTTGTATTTCTATCCATCTAATCTATCCGTCTATCTATAATTTTCTATCATCGCTCTGTCCGTCTATCTTTTTGTCTATTTGTATTACTGTCTGTCTATTAATTTGTATATCAATCAATATATCTACACTGGTGGCCAAAAGTTTTGAGTAATGTAAAGATTTTGCTCTTATGGAAAGAAATGGGTACTTTTATTCAACGAAGTGGCGTTGAACTGATCACAATGTAAAATCAGGACATTAATAACATGAAAAATTACTATTACAATTTGAATTGTTTTTTTTCTTTTTTTTTTAAAGGTCCAAAACTTCTTAAACTACTACAAATATTTAGCATCAAAAAATCCTCCATGTGCAGCAATGACAGCTTTGCAGATCCTTGGCATTCCAGCTGTCAGTTTGTCCAGATACTCAGGTGACATTTCATCCCACACTTCCTGTAGCACTTGCCATAGATGTGACTGTCTTGTCGGGCACTTCTCACGCACCTTACAGTCTAGCTGATCCCACAAAAGCTCAATGGGGTTTAGATCCATAACACTCTTTTCCAATTATCTGTTGTCCAATGTCTGTGTTTCTTTGCCCACTCTAAACTTTTCTTTTTGTTTTTCTGTTTCAAAATTGGCTTTTTCTTTGCATTTCTTCCCATAAGGCCTCCTGAGTCTTCTCTTTACTGTTGTACATGAAACTGGTGTTGAGTGGGTAGAATTCAATGAAGCTGTCAGCGGAGGACATGTGAGGCGTCTATTTCTCAAACTAGAGACTCTGATGTCCTCTTGTTTAGTTGCACATCTGGTCTTCCACATCTCTTTCTGTCCTTGTTAGAGCCAGTTGTCCTTTGTCTTTGTAGACTGTAGTTACACCTTTGTATGAAATCTTCAGTTTTTGGCAATTTCAAGCATTGTATAGCCTTCAAAACAATTTCTTTTCAGTTTCTTTTTTTGCCATTTTTGGCCTAATATTGACCTTAAGACATGCCAGTCTGTTGCATACAGTGGCAAGTCAAAGACAAACACAAAGACAATGTTAAGCTTCATTTAACAAACCATATAGCTTTAAACTGTTTTTGATATAATGGCAAGTGATTTTCTAGAACCAATTTAGCATGATTACTCAAGGATGTGTTGGAATGATGGCTGCTGGAAATGGGGCCTGTCTAGATTTTATGAAAAATGTTTTTTTTTTTTTCAAATAGTGTCCTGACTATACTTTGTGATCAGTTGAATGCCACTTTGGTGAATTAAAGTACCAATTCCTGTCCGAAACAGCAAAATCTGCACATTATTCCAAACTTTTGGCCACCAGTGTACATGTATGTTTATATATCAGTCTGTCTGTCTATCTATCTAGTTCTATTTATCTATCTATCTGTTTGTCTGTCTATATATCGCAAGTCAACTAATGATGGTTCATAACTGAACAGCCATTGCTTCTACATAAACTGTCAGCAACTATTTGTCTCTTTCACGGGCTTATTAATTCACATGTCCGTCAGATTATACCCAAACACTTATGAAAATGACAACTAAACAATAAAAACAAACATCTGAGCATATAATCCACCTCAAAAAGACCTTCACACAATTTGCCAACATACAGACTCAAATATAATCTTCTTGTCAGCGACTTCACCTGTGCTGCTTTCCCCGACCGGAGGAGACGTCCGCGGCTGTCTCAGCGGTGCACCCGGGTTAAACACCGAACTTCTCACAGTATCTCCACCCTCGGACGAGGAGGATGGTGTGCCGTTATTGTTGTTGTTCATGATCGTCTTCTCGCGGATCCCACCAATCCGATCCAAACTCTGTCATCAAACACTAATAAACACAGTGATCTGATATGTGGAGGCCGTTGAACACTAACTACACAGCTTTTATCTTAATCTCTACTTCTCACTTTCATGTTTACTATTTCTGTTTCTGGCATCCAGCCTTCTGTGATGACTGACAAACTAATCACTTCCTATGTCATTCTCCCTATATACCAGCTGACCAGATGAGTACTGCCATCTATCGGAAAATAAATGCCAAGCGTCACTGTTACCATAACTGTTGCCTGTTTAGAATCAGAACAACGATTCCCGATTCGCGAAGGAATCGCTCTTTTGATTCGGTTCATTTCAATCCATTATTCAAATGTATTGGCATAACTGTCTGAATCGGTTCGCGATTTACTCGGAATCATTCAGACGGCTGAATCATTTGGAGCGGTTTCTTACAACATTTTTAAAAATCCTTTAATTTTTGTTGTTTTTAAACATCTTAGTACTTCATAAATATTGGGTATGCATTACTAAGTAACTAAATACTGTAATTAAATTACTTTTTCATTTAAAAAAGTTAAGTAAGGGATTACTCTTAATTTTTCAGTAATTTAACTACAGTTACTTCTGATGTAATTGTGTTAAATACTTTATAGACTACAGAACAATTCTATATAAATCAACAGTGAATTTAAAATCGAAATTTAACATCTAATGTTAAAATGTATGTTTTCTAATTTAACGCTGCCCCTTTAAATTCTTTGGCTAGTTCATTAATAATTTATTTGATTTTACAAGATGTATTTGAAAGAATTAATAGAAGAGTTTCATGTCTATCCTTGTATTTTTCCATCTGGTTGAGCTTGATCAGGGTTTTAGAAATAAGTAAAGCAATTACATTTCAGACAGAGTAATTAATACAGTAATCTAATTACAACACTGTAATTAACACAGTTACACAACACTGTTCATAACATCTTACTGGTTGCAAATCATCAACCCTAGCATTGTGGTACCACATCTTGCTCTTATTTTATTACAATAAAACTATGGTAAGCTAGATATAAGCCACAACTGTATAAATAAATGAAAAGGTAAAATAAAAGGTAAAATGTTTTTCAAACAACAACTGTAGAAACTATTGTGCTGAGCTGTGGGAAATCAAGCTTATGCTGGTAACTGTTTAGTGCATTTGTAGTGTACTGGTAGTGTTTTGGAACATGGTACCTGGTTTGTAACTGGTCCAAGAAAAGCTGGTCATACCAGCTCATGGTAGTCAAGCTTGTTTATGGAATTTGGTAACTGGCTGACCAGCTAGAAACCAGCTACCATGTTCCAATGTCTCCATACACAGCACCCATCTTAAAGGGACAGTTCACCCAAAAATGGAATTTCTCTCATCATTTACACACACTCATGCTATCCCAGATGTGTATGACTTTATTCTTCTGCTCAACACAATGTAAGTGAATGGTGGCCAGAAATCTGAAGCTACAAAAAAGCACATAAAGGCAGCATAAAAGTAATCCATATGACTCCCGTGGTTAAATAGTTGAATTTTTCTGCAGGGTTATGTGTGAGATGAATGGTAATTTGTAGACTAAAATCTTAATTAATGTAATTCAAGGGTCCAGGACATTATTTTTGGTTCCTCTGGTCCCATCTTACACTGATTCACTATAAATTGTAGTTTCTCATCACCTCAGCCACCCACCATTGTATAAAATGCCTTGATGTAGTACTTAAACCCACAAGAGTGTTTTATCTTCAGAATTTTTACTATGAAATTTGTAAAATAATGCTCACACATTGCCAGACAGATCCAATCAATCATAAATAAGTGTAATAAGAGGGGTTAGTTTTCAGTTAAAAACCAGTCTCAAATATCTTTTTCAAATTACTTTGTAAATGTGGTTAATTTTTTGTGCTCTTTAAAATGAACATTGCATGTTCATTGCAAATTAAAGGGATAGTTCACCCAAAAATGAAAATTCTCTCATCATTTACTCACCCTCTTGCAATCCCAGATGAGTATAACTTCCTTTCTTCTGCAGAACACAAAGATTTTTTGAATAACTCTGCTATGATTTTTGTATGAACTATACCTTTAACACTTGTGGGTCAATAAAAGTTACTCAGAGGTCCTTCGAGGACAAAAATGTCCACGTCATAAAATTATTAATATTATTTTCCACTTTCAATAAGCACATTTTTTAATTACCATTTTCCTGATCATAACTACCAAATATTAATTAATTTTCAGGATTTTAACCATATAAATGCCAGTTTGTTTAAATAATGCCACTGTTGTTTTAAAATAAATATATATATATATATATATATATATATATATATATATTTTGCATATACTAAATGCCAAGCGGATTTCTTTTTTTTTTAGGATTATCACAGTCTGGGATATGTCAGTGATTAGCAACAACATTGATTATTTTTTGTTAAGTGTCAGAAATATATAAATATATATACCCACACTCAGGACATTAGAGGACAAAAATGTCTGCATCAAAAAACTGCCATAAAAATATTCCTATTATTTTCCACTTTCACTGACTGTCAGGATTTTAACCCTTTAATTGCCAGTTTGTTTACATAATGCCACTGTTGTTTTTTTACACACAAATTTCTCTGTACACACATACAAAACACACTCTGACTTCCATACCAACACACACACACACACACACACACACACACATAAATTTAGCTGCATCATTTATTCAATTGTCCTGCAGTGCTCTATAATACATAAAACAGAGGAAAAGCATGTATTTGCGCCATAGATTAAACATGAGAAAAATGGTGCTATCTGGTGGAAAATATAAAAAATGTAAATTGTGAAGCCAGAGCTCTGGAACGGAAGCATATCATCATAAAATTCATGATTTTATGCTTTAATGGCACTGGGATCAAATGTTGCAGTATTAATGGGTTTAAATGGTAAATGTCCTGTCCTGAAGGTCCTGAGTGTAACTATTTTGTGTACACCATGTATTACAGATGTATTTAAGGAACTGTGCTTGAAATATCAATTTACGCCATTAGCATCATCTTTCATTTTCTTTTTATCATTTTGGCTGAGTTAATGCCAACGGCATAAATCGACAGTGTTTTTGGCATAATGTTGATTACCTCAAAAATTTAAATGTTTCAATAAATCTGGGTTGCAGTGAGGAACTAATAATGGAAGTGAATGGGGCTCATCTGTAAATGCTGAAAGACTCACTTTTTCAAAAGTATAGCCACAAGATGTAAACAATATGCATTATCACACGATGTCAGTGAGATAAAATTACTTAATCTTTACTGTGTAAAGTTATAGCAAACTTTACAACTTGGTTGCCATGGCGATGTAAAAACAACAGTGAAAATGACCATTTAAACAACATTGCAGCTCAAATAAAAACCCAGTTTTAACAGAAGAATTCATCAGATTATGAGCTCCACATTTCTGGCATTAAACCCTCCAAAATTGATCCTATTCATTTTCATTGTAAGTGTCTCACTGCTTTTCTTCTTTTGAGGCAGTTTGAGTCCATTTATTTATTTATTTTTAAATCAATGTTATGCCAAAAATGTTCTGCATTGAGCTCAAATTGAACATAAAGGAATATTCCTTTAAATCCATCAATATCGACAACATCAAACTAACTGTAATTGGAACATGCAAAAACTACAAAAAGCCTTTTAAGTTATTCATCTATTACTTTTACAAACATCATATCAAGCGAGTCATTACAAACACTCCAAAAGCCAAATACAGATATATGAAATAATAACAGTCCTGTTTATCATATTGTCCATTTATTTTCCATCACGCTTCTGCTGTCCTCTTCTTTTTCTCTACTTGTTTTGTGGCTGTTTTGTTTTGGCTTTCTTTACAGGCGGCTGAGCTTGTGTCTCTTCTCCTCCTTGCCGTTTCCTTTTCTTGTTCTTCTTTTTCCTTTTCTTCTTGCCCTGCTCTCCTGACGCTCCTTCGGGAGTTTCTCTGGAGGTCAGCATCTCTTTACCCTCCAGAACAGCTGGCTTCTTACGGTTTTTGCGTTTCTTTGTCTCAGGGAGAAACCCCTTCTTTTTCTTTGTGGTCTCTGCTTTCTGCTCGGTCTCAACAATTTTCTTCACCTTTTCTACCTTGGGTTTCCTAAACAGAGCAAAACACAGATGTTGACACTGACAATGCAGTCTGGGAATTTATAGGGAGCAAATGTTTCAATAAACCAGAAAGATTTGACAAACTGAGTGAGTACAGAACAAAAATAAATAAATGAAAATATATATACACTTACATAATGCCAAATAATCTCACGACACTCCAGTATGTGTCCTCCAGCTGTCCTGCTTTCTGCAAGTTTCCTTCTGCATTCATGGACTTAAGAACATTCTTAAGACAATCAAGATTCACTTCCATCTTCTGCACAGAGAGAACAAAAAACGATTCACACTTATTAAACTCAATTTTCAGAATGCTTAAACATTTGTTGAATATTCCTGATCTCTGGTTAGAAGAATTGTAGAGTAGAAGTGAAAACAGAAATGCGTTACCTGATTTCTAACAGTTTTGACCAAGTACTGACAGAGTTCCAGTGATCGGACCATCTTCTCGTGAACCGTTTTGTTCTTACACTGCACATTTTCAAAACTCTGGAGTGTGAAAAATAAAAAAATATGTTACTTAATTTTAGAAACGTTTGCAGGTTGGTTGTCCAAAAAGAGAAACCTTTAAAAAATCTAGTCTAAAACACAAGATGATATAAATGTAATCCGTGTCCATGATGATTTTATACATTAGCAAGACCTATATTGGCCGATTAATCGGCCTGATAAATTAATCGGTCTATCACTAATCACTTGACGTTTTTAGTAGGGCTGTCGATTTAACACGTTAATTCAGTGTCATTAATTATCTAAAAAATAACACGTTAAAAAGTTAACGCAATTATGTCCCCCGACCATATTTTAAGCTTGAAGTACCACCTATTTTCAGCAGGGGGCAGAAATCGAAACTGCAATTAGTCCTCATGGTCGCGTAGTGATTTGCCTCAATCTGTGTGGCAGATCACATCTCCCAGCTGCCTCAATGTCTATGACCGTCAACCAGCGCCTCTTTTTACGTGGCTTGAGTGCTTTGCCACGGAGATATAGCGCGTGTGGAGGCTTCACGCATTCCACCGCGTCATCCATGCCCAACTCGCCACGTGCCAACTGAGAGCAAACCACATTATAGCAACCACGAGGAGGTTACCCCATGTGACTCTACCCTCCCTAGCAACCGGACCAATTTGGTTGCTTAGAAGACCTGGACATGATTGCTCCTAATGTTGAGATGAACCGTTACAAAAGTTTGAATTTTGAGACACTTGAGCTTAGATAGTGAAGATTCAGTGGTTAAAATATGCAGAGTAATCTACCTTAGAGAGTTGCTCCACAATCTTCTGATACAGCTCAGTCCATTGAGCATCAGACATGAGGTTTTTCACTTCTTTAGACTGTAGGGCCCTGAACACCATGGTGCACGCCTGACCCTAAAATAACCCAGAAGTCAATAAAAAAACTAAGTAATGATCACCAGTGTTTCAATTCATAATCAACTTTAAATATAAGGGTCCCAAGGAGGCAACAGGGATTTACCTGCTGATGTTCCCGCAGTCCACCTGTGATGTTTTCCACAGCAGTGTCCAACAGCTTCACACACAACACCTGAAATAATTATGGCCCAATAAGATGAACATGCTGTGATTTAACAGCTTTCATAATATACTAATTATTTATATATATATATAATTAGTAGATAATAACCAACTGCAATTGTCATGTGCTCTTTTAAAGTCAACATTTAATAATTGTCAGCCCAGTCTTTAAGGGTTTGGTTTACCCAACAATGAAAATTCAAAGAATTTAAAGAATTAATGGTAGGCAAAATGATAGCTTCAGTCACCATTCACTGTCATTGTATATAAAAAAAAAATCTATTACAGTGAATGGTGACTGAAGCTATCATTTTGCCTACCATTTATTCTGTTGCACTTAGAAAAACATCACTTTCGAGGATGCAATTTCGAGAGTTGCGATTGCCGTTTCATATTGAATTTAAGAATAGTTTTTCTATAGACTCACAGGGAACCTGTTGAAGAGATCGATGAACATGGCTCCGGTGAGAGGGCTTTTCCTCCGTGTCATGAAAGACGTCAGAGCGTCTTTGAAACAAGATGTGACCCTCTCAACATCCACATTCCCCATAAGTTTTACCTGCACACAACACACACATTAACAGTTATTTAATCAACATCAGGACTCTAACTGAAAAGAAGACACGATGTGTAATTTGAGTTGGTGGTGTACCTCAGACAGTGTTGACTGCGTGTTTGAGTCCTGTTCACTCACTACCCCTCTCAACACTTTCACCACATAGAGTGCAGCACTACAAAAATAAAAACAATGCAATTTAAAGCCAGGATTGTTTGGAAATGGATTGCTTGCTGAGAATCTCTCACTGCTTCTTCTCTCACGGCTTCTTTCCTTCAGGCAGAGACTCGGGCGGTCTCAAAGACAACATGTCTGTGTGAGTGAAAGAGAAGCTCATGTCGCTCTGTGAGGAATATTTCAACAACTCTGCACCTTGTTACATTGTTTTGGGGCTGGTTTAAGGCATCTGCTGTAAGTAACGACATGCCATTTCCCAATTTCTGTTTGTTCCATGAGGCAATAAATGAAAATGCGGCAAAAACCTGCATGTATGTTACTTGGGGGCAATCATTTTCGTAGGTGCCAATTTTTTTTTGTTTCCCTCCCCTTGTCCCCTCCCTCATCCAGGTAGACGGGGATGACCTGCCGGCAGATGGGGCGCAAGGCACAACCGTCCCCAGGGAAAGAGTAACAAGGGAGGAATGTGGCAGGGCGGAGGGCGGGTTTTGATTCCGCACACCTGGCTCCTAATCAGGCTAATTAGCCCTCCAGAGGGATAACGGCCGACTGAAGACGGCAGTGCGACAGAGAGAGAGATTTACAGACAGCTGTCTGACACCTGTGTGTGTGTTTGTCTTTTTGGTTAAGCTTTACATTAAACTTATTTATACCCTGACACCTAGCGGCTTGGATGCAGCATTATTTAAATCATTAGTTTTCAGTTTCAGATGCCATTGTAGAAATGTATTATTCAGAGTCAGCTATAATTACTTTAATCAATGAGTGAAAGTGTCAAATAGCAGGATGGTTACTGAGATTAAGCGAGTAGTATTCGGCTGGTCGTGTTATTCTATCATGGCGGCCCCCATGTGTGGACCCTCTCCATGTAGAATAAAACAGCTTTTATAAGGTTACTGATATGACTGGAATCTTCATTTTAATGCGAGAGGTCATGATTTCCTACATATGTTTCAAAATTACAATTCATGTCTTCAGCAGTTAAACTATTATAGTGAGGAAAAAATGAATGAGTGCACCTTTAACTTAATGTGGTTAAAATTTGCTTATATAAAATTCCAGGAGGTACACGCTCGACTGCACATTCTAGCACAGAAACTGATTGTGTGGATCAGCGCATGCTTATTCATTACGCTTAACACGTTCCGTGCATAATAAACACAGGAGCAGATTTACTGTACAGGGAATGGAGACTTCACCTGCAAGCGGTGAGCCAGGTGTAGGAGAGATACAGGCAAACTGCCATACCTCTTCGAATCACCCGAAACATTCACTCACTGTCATCTGAAAGAGTGTCAACAGAGAAACCACGAGAGAGACCCAGCATGTGCGCGATAGAGACTGAACGATAGCCAGAGAAAACATCGGTTTTGAGATGATTTTTTTTTTTTTAGCAAATTAAACTTCAGCATTATTTATTTTTTTATCCATGTATAGTGTCTAATAATTCATTTGGCAATGTACACTTTAAAGTTTCTCTTGCCATTAAAGTTTGCATTTGTTTACATTTTATGGCATGTAAACAAACTTTTATCAAAGATTTATACCTGTAGCAATTAGTCTAATTAACTCATAAAATATTTAAAAACAAGTAAATGACCAAACTAACCAATTTAGTAAGTGCTTCCTCATTTTCTCTCAGAACAAAAGGTTGCAGAATTCCTCACCTGAAGTAATAAAGTGATACAGACGAGTCTATGAGTTTCTGCGCTCGATTAATTAGACGCTCAAGCATTTCATGGAGCTCCGCCTCCCGCCCTTCAACATCTCTGCAGTAATACTTCCCACGACAAAGCTGGTTCCTGCCAACCAGAGACGAGAGCAACAAACTTTAAAATTAAATGAATCAACAAAACTGTCATTCTTTATGAAGGAAATTGCTAAGAGCAACGGCTTCACTCTTCACAGCTTTCACCTGAAGATGTCCGCGGCCTTGCTCAGGTAGTCTTGTTCCTGTTGGCTGGTTTCTGAGCTCATTCCGCTCTCGATCACACCGAGCAAAGGCTCCACCATCCCCAGAACCAGAGCACTGCTCCCCTGTTTACTCAAGAACATCTCCACCATGTCCAGTACCTGAATACAACATAACTATTAGCCACAAAGAAGAAAACCCCATGCATTCATCCATCCATTTATCTATAATCAAAGTGCAAAAACACTTGAAGTGATCATTTATGACGGTGCATGTAGAACAGTGCAAATGAGCCATAAATAACATACTTTAATCTTGAAGTCCCGCACAAGAACCTTTTCCTTGCGCAGTCGGTCCTTCTCGTCCTTTTTGGCTTGGATCTTTTTCTGCTGCTCTTGAAAGAGAGCGGCCAGGCTTCCGTCCAGCTTCATCATGGCGGCATCATCCAGCTCCTCTTCATCACTGCCATCCTCCTCTGTGGCCTGAACAACAACAGAATATCTACTACATTTGTATCTATCCTTTCACAGACTCTCATTTTTTATTTTTTATCCCCTTTTCTCCCCAATTTTGGAATGCCCAATTCCCACTACTTAGTAGGTCCTCGTGGTGGCGGAGGACAAGTCTCAGTAGCCTCCACTTTTGAGACCGTCAATCTGCGCATCTCATCATATGGCTCGTCATGCATGGCACCACAGAGACTCACAGCGTGTGGAGGCTCATGCTATCTCCACGATCCACGCACAACTTACCATGCACCCCATTGAGAGCAAGAACCACTAATCAAGACCACGAGGAGGTTACCCCATGTGACTCTACCCTCCCTAGCAACCGGGCCAATTTGGTTGCTTAGGAGACCTGGCTGGAGTCACTCAACTCTCACCAAAGTTGTAAAACTGGATAAACCGCAATTTTATCACACTAAAATCATGTTAACACTAATATTGTTTAAATCATGTGGCTATACTTTTGAGTATTTTAATGTTTACTGATTGACCCCATTCACTTCCGTTGTAAGTGCATCACTGTTACCCAGATTTTAGCTTTAAATTTAGAAAAGGAGGGATGAGTCGAAATTTATTTTGTGGTAATCAACATTATGCCACAAATGCTGTCAATTGAGCTCAACTTGTATTGACCCCGGAATATTCCTTTAAGTGGCAAATATAACGCCATACCAGAGCATTCTGTCCTTGAAGAACCTTCATCAACTCCAAACGGAAGTTCTGATCAACCTCTTCTCCTTCCTCCATGGTTTCATCCTCCTCTTCCTCATCATCACCATCATCATCTGAAGAATCAGAAGCTTCTTCATCCTGATGAGATAAAACATCAGAAATTTATAAAGAATAAATGTAGGATCATTAGTAAAATGCTTTGCATATTTTTTCATATTTAAAAAGTTCAGGATGGTCAGTCTCACCTCTTCATGGTCACCTTCAATTCCTTCCTGATCCTCTTCGTCTTCATCCTCCTTTTTCAGTTTCTTCTTCTTCTCTCCCTCCTTCTCATCAGTAACTACAACACCACTTTCATCTTCATCCTTGTTTGGGTCCAGAACCTTCAAGACAACATGAAAATTATTAAAATGTAACTTTTACAGCACAGACATGAACTGCCCTGTTTACTTGCAATGAATAAATGAAACTCATTAACAAAAGGCATGAAAAACTAAAAACACTCACAAGACGTTTTATGGAGTTAAAAACCTAAAACTCATGATAGAATAAACATTGGTTGTAATTAATCGCCTTACGCTCAGGATGGAATTGAGCGCTCCTTGAGTGACGTGAGGGCAGATTCGTCCAAATACGGCTTTACACACATTACGCACGAGTCGACTGGGCTGAGACAGGAGTGACAACAAAATCTCAACAACCACCTCCACCCAGTGTGGCTCCTCATCTGAACTCTTCCCATCTATAACACACAAACAACACCCCACCCATTAGTATGTACCCCAAGCATAGTCTCAGTACAAACACTACACTATAATACAAAACAAATACAAAAGTCAAAAGGACATCAGTATTTTTCATACTTGCTGCAGACTTCTTTTTAGATTTTTTAGCTTGAGCTTTCTCCATGCAGGTCCGTAAATCATTAAACAGCTCCAAACTTTCCTCTGGAGCCTAAAAAGAGAAAAAAAAATGAAAACGACACATCATTACACTTTCAATCCTCTTTATGGGTGAAATTGAACCTTCAGGCACATAATCCATCCATCCATCGTCAACCGCTTATCCTGTGTACAAGGTCAGCGGGGGGCTGGAGCCTATCCCAGCTAACATTGGGCGAAAGGCGGGGGACACCCTGGACAGGTCGCCAGTCCTCAGGCACATAATGTTTGATATAAAGACGTTTCAACATTTCCAAACTAACAGCAGTATTCAAACACAAATGTGTAGCTGACATGACATTTTCAAGGCGTTTAACCAGTATCCTGCAGTGTAACACGCTATATTCCATCTAAAACATGCATCATTATTTTCCATGCCAATTTTATGACCTCATATTAATTGAGAGTGTATGTAATGTTTATGCATTTACATTAACTTAAAAAATAATCTGCATAAAATTAAAAATCACTTGAGCAATGAAGGGTCATACCTTGAACATTTGGATGCCAACAAGGAGAAAGAGATGCTGGAATGCTGCATGTTCAGAGGTGGATGATTTCTTTGCTTTTTTTCTCAAAGCCTCCACTGATTCCAGCATGCTGTATAAACATATGCACACACAAGACACTAAACCAGGACTGTTCACACTATTGCAGCTGAATTTAATTTTAAATGTTGCTGCAAGCAGCGAAGACAGGCCAAAGCACCATGGGTCCATTCCCACCCGGTGGCTTTTGGAAAACAATGCAAGGTGGACACATGCATTTAACATTATTCTAAACTATTTTGAAGCAATTTGGGTACATACAAGAGGACCATTATAAAGTCTGTTGTAAGAGCCATACTTCCTGCTGCCAGGTGGTGGTACTAATAAGCAATATATATGTGATTACCCCCAAAACAAAACATACATCTCAAATTTTATCTAAATCACACACAGAAGATATGAGACACTTCCTGTTTCCCATTTTTACCATTAATTTAATGCCTTGCCATGGCAACACCGTTCGATATATATATATATATATATATATATATATATATATATATATATATATATATATATATTCACAATTTAGCATCTTCAACGTCTTGGCATAACTTTGTCTAAATGTGGTGACAGTCTCATAAATCCCCTAGGAGGAGTATTTAAAAGATCAGTTATTTTAAAACATCCTGTTGGGTGGACCTAATGACTATAATTATGAAAGTTGTCTGGCTTGATGAGAACTATATATGTACCAATTCTGGTGACTTTAGGTGAAAATAGGGGTGATACAGAGGTGGTCGTACACACATGGCAATGCATGAACTTTTGTTCACACTGATGCGTGTGCAAAATTTCATGGAATTTTACAACACCCAAATATAGGAGAAAAAGAATAACAATTAATGTGTTGTTAGGGCAACAGTATTTAAGATATTAAATATCCCTTTACAAATTTACATCAGCAGTGTCTTGACATTATTCTAAAGAATTTTGAAGCAAACCATGTTAACACAAGAGGATCATTTCAAAGTCTGTAAAAAAGTGAAATTTTTTCTGCTGCCAGTCGGTGGTGCTATAACCGCATAATAGCTGCATAAATGTGATCATTATCAAACATACAGCTGAATTTTATGCCATTTTAAGGATAAATAAAAATGGTAAATGATGTCATTACAATATACTCTTTAGATCTACATATTTTTTCAATAAATTAAATGATAGCAAAAATCAGTTAACAAAAACAAATGAACAAAGATAGATAGATACTCTGAAATCTCTGAACTTTGAAATACTCCTAGTTGATTCATGAAACAGTCAACACATTTAGACAACATTATGCCAAGACATCGAAGATGCTAAATTGCGAACAGATTTTGAAATATCGAAAGGTGTTGCCATGGCGATGCACTAAATTAATGGCATTAAGAGCATAGTTTTTTCCAGCAGGAAAATCTTCCGAGTTGGGGAACATTGTCAGAGCAGAAGGAAGCAAGTTTTCTTCCATTATAACCTTGTATGTGGCTTGATTCATGCGTCCTTCACAAAGGCGAATCTGCCCAATTCCAGCCTTGCTGAAGCACCCCCAGATCAACACCGATCCTCCATCTGGTTGTCTAATGGTTAGACGGAGACCTGGAGAGGCCTTCAAGCCACAGTGTCTCACACCTACTTTGGTGAAGGATCGGTGAGGACCGGGGTGCTTCAGCAAGGCAGGAATAGACCAGATTCGTCTGAATAAACTAATACGCAACAGCCAAATACATTTGTCCAGCATAGTGGTTTGCAAACTGCTGGGTGCAGCCACGATTAGCAAGGAGTGTGACGGAATCTGACGGAGTTCAATATTTTATTAGCCACCGATGCTAAAAATGATCTAATTTACCAAGATCTGACAAAATTCACGACCCGTGAGCTGTTTGATTAAAGCCGGCTGCTCTCAAACACTCACATGCTAGTGTCTGTCCATGCGCTCGTGTCTTGTGATGACTGCAGGGCTTTTTTAATCAAAATACCAATCTTTACGAGATATTTACGTAAAGCTGTGAACAGCTGTTAATGAATTACGAGAGTGTAAACAGACTTGATTAAATCTGCTGTCTTGACGAGATATTAAAACAAACAGCTGTTAATGTAGAAGCAGACATAATATTCAAAATGTTAGATCTGTGCAATGTTTAAATGTGTATCAGCTGCATGCTGTCTGTTATGGGCATCCTTACTGCATCAAACCAGTATTAATGTATAACTAATAATCAAAGGGTAAAGCGTGTCAAATATTTAAGTAGTTTGATTTTGCATTAAATTACTTTTTTTAATGTTTAATTGTTACTGAAACACTTAAAGCACTGTTCACGGTGTTCTCTATTTAATTACTGGCTCTTGAATAATTCCTTTAAGAGCTTCATGCAATTTTTACAAGAATTTTAAATTCTAAATTGTAAACAATAATATTCAATTACCATTTATTTGTTTAAAAGTTTAGAAATTAGCAAAAAAAACAAAAAAAAAACTGAGTGCATCTTTCCAATACAGGTGAACTTGGGTAGAAAATAAATGTAATTTTATAAATGTTTAGATTACGGCCTCTTTAAATCTCAAAGTGTGCAATCAGCTGGACTCAGTACCTGTTCCAGGCTCGTCTCTGCTCTGGACTGAAGGTGTGAACGCTCTGGACATATTTGTTCTGATTGAGCAGCATGGCAGCGTACTGCACCAGACTGTAGATCCACATGTCTCCATCTGCTTTAACACCCATAATCCTCCTGGTGTTCAGCCCCACGGAGTCTGTTGAATCGCCGAAGACAGGCATCGAGTTCAAACTCTGCAGAAGACTGGGGACAGTGTGAAGTGTAATCAAGTTATTAAATTAGACCAGGTAGAAGAATTATAGAACAGAGCAGGCCTTGGATAGATCATTACTAGAGCTGATAACTTAGGTGGTGGTGACGGCAAATAACCGATTATTCATCCAATAGGTTTTTTAAATCAATTTATAGAATGACAAAAAATATATATTAGTCTTTCCTTTCAATGACGGGCACATACATTGAGGCTAAAAGAGTCTCAATTAATAAAATCCCAAAAGCGGTTTATCGTGCAACCAAAATCCCAATAATAACCAGAGAAATTTAAATTTGGTGTATAACACGGGACTTAGAAATTTTACACAACTATAAACAAGCCCGAAATACACAGAGGACTTTTATTTTGAAATGACAGAGATAAAGGGTTTTGTATGTATATATAGGCAAATATCAGCATAGATATTTTCCCATAACCCATAGTTACAAAAATGAACAATCTGGAAATACGATATACTGTCTACCTATAGTTTAATGCACTATTTTTTTAAAAACCCGATTAAAACATTTACCAATTTTGACATCAGATTCTGACCATTTATTTAGCTCGGTGTGAGCTCTAAACACTGGTTGGAATAGGACGGGACAACAGGACTGACCTATAGAAGGCCGAAGAGACGTTGGATCGCGTCTGTTGGTCTATAGGCACTGAGAGCGCCAGCTTTGTCTCTGGGATCTCTGGAGTGGGTTTCTTCACATCAAAAAAGCCATGAAAGAAAATAAACCTACAGTAGAAAGACAATTAAAACATCACAATACTATCGATATCAGCAGTTCAATAAGTTGCAGCAGAGGTCATGGGTAAACTATTTTTAAGATGTAAAAAGGTCAAAGGTGAGTTACCTAGCAACACTGATGACGAGATCTTCCTCTTTCTTTATCTGATGGTTTTCCACAATGCATGTGAGACGTGGAATGATCCATTTACGAAACCTGGCCACACAGCTGTCATTGCTATATGATGAAATAATTCACATTAAATATGACACCAATATGTCATGACAGATGACAAGATGATAATACTCAAATGTAAACATTTTAAATTTTGGGTGGTCTATTCCTTTAAACAACAAATCTGATTGGCAATAAACAGTAACTAAAGTCATCAGGCAGCCATTGAGCTCTGACAGTAACCGACAAACCTTAGAAAATAATCTTGCATGAACTCACTCTAATACGGACTCCTGGTTTCCTTTCTGTTTGCGTGTGCTGAATTCCAAACATTTATCCAGCTGTGGCTTACAGAATGCCTTTTTTAGCCAGACAACGTACTGCTGCACTGCAGACGGCATCATGTGCTCGAGAACCTTCCAGTAGGATGGCACTACAGGGTAACCCTGGTTAGTGAGCTGACTGAAGCCCAGCACAACAGCGAGCTGTTTGTCAGAGTCACTGCAGCTCTGCATGAACTCACTCACATATCGGTCCATTTCAGGAGCAAACTTGAAGCGATCTGGCATCTGAAGAGAGACATTTACAACACACAATCAATTCATGGGCTGTTACTCTTGACAACTAAATTACTTACAAAAATATCCATTGATGAAGGATTTCTTTTTTGTTCATTAAAGGTATAGTTCACCCAAAATATTTAAATTCTCTCATTATTTACTCACCCTCATGCCATCCGAGATGTGTATGACTTACTTCTGCAGAACACAAACAAAGATTTTTAGAACATCTCAGATCTGCAGGTCCATGACAATGCAAGTCAACGGTGACCAAAACTTTGAAGCTCAAAAAAGCACAAAAGCAGCACGAAAGTAATTTTATGGTTAAATCTATGTTTTCTGAAGCAATCAAATACATTTTGGGTGAGAACAGACCAAGCTCCATTACACTAACCCATTCACAGAGCACTAGATGGCGTTAGGAAGTGTAATCAAGCTTAAAATCATGATCGCCAAGTAGACTGCTGATGTCAAGATTTATAGTGAAAAAAGGAGTTACATTTTGGTCCATTCTCACCCAAAATGGATTAGATCATTTCAGAAGACATGAATTAAACCACTGGAGTCTTAAGAATTACTTTTAGGCTGCCTTTATGTGCTTTTTGGAGCTTCAAAGTTTTGGAGCCAGTTGACTTGCATTATATGGACCTACAGAGCTGAAATACTCATCTAAAAATCTTTGTGTTCTGCTGAGGAAAGGAAGTCATACACATCTGGGATGGCATGAAGGTGAGTAAATGATAAGAGAATTTTCATTTTTGGGAGACCTATCCCTTTAACAATAGCGAATGCACAACTTAAACAATTTCAAAAGTTTCCAAATATATTTTTCGAGGTCAATAATATATATATATAAAAAAAAAATCATGCATTTTTCAGTTTTCTTTGTGTTACTCCATTTGTCCAGAAAATAAAATTGCATTTTTATAAAAACGTCTGATATAAATATCCAATTTTTAAAAACACCACACAGAGTCATCACATGACAACAGACTGGCTGTGCAAGATGGTTAAATCATTTACATTTATGCATTTGGCAGACGCTTTTATCCAAAGTGACTTACAGTGCTCTTATTACAGGGATAATCCCCCCGGAGCAACCTGGAGTTAAGTGCCTTACTCAAGGACACAATGGTGGTGGCTATGGGGATCGAACCAGCAACCTTCTGATTAGCAGTTATGTGCTTTGGCCCACTACACCACCACCTGATTTCTAAACAACTCATACCAAACATTTTTTTATTTAAGAATTTAAACTTTTAATGAGACTTTAATTTCTTTTCTTCTTTTTTTTTTTTATTTCTGGACAGTTACACCACTTGGACACTTTTTACTTTAAGCCCTAGATAAAAATAATAATGAAATTCAGAATTTAATTCAGAAATTAAAATATATTAATTTCCTTGTAAATACATGGTGCTCAAACTGTAAAGAAAATAAAATTGTTTACTCAACTCAACCTTCATTGTTTTACTATTCTTACTAGTTTTATTTTAGCTACCATTGCTCTTTACACCCTGAAGTTGTCATTAATAACTAAATTGCGGCTGTTTGTAATACCCATAAGTCCTTGCGCTTGAATAAATTATATACATTTGGTCAAAACAAGGGATATGTGTACAACTTATGTAGTAAAAACTATCATTGTTATAAAAAAAAGTACATGGTTTTAATTCTTATGACTTTTGTAGTTGTTTTGTTGTAGCTGGTTGATTTTAATTTGTGTGAAGTCACCATTAGAGTGAGTTAAAACAGCACGTGAGAGCTAAATAGACATGAAAGCATGCACTTTTATAAACTGACCTGTGCAGACAGAATATGTTCACCATAACATCTCATGACATCACCAGACAGCACAAACTGAAGCTGAGGGACTGATAACAGCGGCAAAGCAGCTCCCAGCAGACGAAAACTCAAATAACTGAGAGAGAGAAAATGTCTTTGAGGCCTTTCACACAGGGATTATTGCATTCAAAATACAGCGGATTGGATACAAAGATTAAATGTGAGTAGATCTAAAACAGAATTACAGTTGAAGCCAGAAGTTTACATACACTTAGGTTGAAGTCATTAAAACTAATTTAACCACTCCACAGATTTAATATTACATGAAACGATGTGTTTTGTGAAAAGCGCAATACAAAAAAAAAAAAAAGAAAAAGAGGAATTGGCCAAAATTCCAGCAACTTATTGTGAGAAGCTTGTGGAAGGCTACCCAAAACATTGACCCACGTTAAACCATTTAAAGGCTTTTAATATTAATAGTATATGTAAACTTCTGACCCACTGATTCTCTCTACTATTATTCTGACATTTCACATTCTTAAAACAAAGTAGTGATCCAAACTGACCCAAGACAGGGAATGTTTTCTTCGATTAAATGTCAGGAATTGTGAAAAACTGAGTTTAAATGTATGTAAACTTCTGACTTCAACTGTAAATGTATATACTGATATTTATATATATATATATGGTTATGTGAAACTGACTGTGTGGGTCCAGGCATCTCTGACATCATGCCGGTGATGATGGCTTCATTCCAGAACATCTCAAAGTTCTCCTCACGCAGAGACGCCTGCAGCAAGTCCAGAGCAACAGCGGGCAGCATGTTATCCTTCTTCACCGAGCGAGCAGCCATCTTTAAAACCTCCACCAACCTAAGAGCACACAAACACATTACATTTATTTTTATAAAAATTTAAAAAACTATTAAAGGGGTCATGACATGAGAAACCAAATTTGCCTTGATCTTTTGGTATATAAGAGGTCTTTGTATCATTAAAACGTCCTGCAAGTTTAATATTTTAAGACGTCCTCCCCATTCTAAACGAATCATTTATTTAATCAAGCTCAAAATACAGCTCGTTCTGGATTCATGGTTAGAAGTGACGTGTCGGTTAGAAGTGACGTACCAGCGTTTGCATATGACCGCCTCCAGCACAAGATAACTACGCTTTAACGCAAGACAACTACGCCATTTCAGATCGCCGTCGCCTCACAAGTGTTCAGTCGATGGACAGCGAGCTCTGACAGAGACTACTTGTGCACAGGAAAATTACGATGCCACACAGATGTGCTGTTCCTGGCTGTGGTCAAACAAAACCTCTGAATAAGCTGCCGAAAGATCCAGACGTCAGGGAAAAATGGATGCAGTTTATTTTTTGCGGACGTTCCAGTCACGGCAGTGTTAACTTGAGCGTTTGTTCTGTACATTTTAAGGATGACTGTTTTGAGAACAAATCTCAATATGATGCTGGCTTTGCCAGAAAACTGTTGCTCAAAGATAAGTCCGTGCCGACTATTCTGGGAACAACGACGCAAAACTGTAAGTAATCTATTTTAAACTTTAAACTACTTTTTAAAGCGCAATTTCATTCATTATGAATAATCACAGTGTTTTTACTTAGTTTACTTGCATATTGTTCTGGCTGGAGGCGTCAATAATTGATACATAGGCACTGACGTTAGCCAATCATAACAGTGGGCGTTAACACTGAAGTCTTAAATGGAAAACGCCCCCAAAACAGACTGTTTGAATCAGAGGATGAGAAACAGGGTGGGAAAAGGTCATAAATCACTAGATTTTAAAAGTTTTTCTTAAAAAAAAATATATTAATACTATAATTGCACCTAAGGGAACATAATAATACAATAAAAAAAACCATGTCATGACCCCTTTAATAATAATTAAAAAACTGTAGCATGATTTTATCATTTTAAACAAATAAATATTAAAAGGTCTGGAATTTCATTAAGTATTTTAACATACTCTTAGTTAATGCCAGAAAAAAATATGAATATTCTTAATTTGAACAATCTTGATACGGATTCTGAAATCACAAGAATGATGCAGCAACCACCTATAATGCAAGTAAATCCCTCGAATGTGAGACCAAATTTTGCGCTATGTGACTACAAACGTCTGCGATTAGCCACTTGCTGGTAAATGTTCAGATTTCACTCGCCAGTGATTGAGAGTAAAAGTTTGGTTTTCAGTGTAATGTATGTCAAAAGATGAGATCCACGCAACCATATGTCATTCAATTATGTCTCTTTTAATACACTTTCTGTAATTTACACTCAACTGTTGATTAAAAACAACAAAAAACACTTCTGTAATGCTCGCTGAACTGCCAGTACCAGACATATATATGAAATATACAATGCATTCAGAAAGTATTCAGACCCCTTCATTTTTAGAGGAATATCTCAGCTCTGTAGGTTCATACAATGCATGAGAATATTCTTCTACAAATCTTCATTTGTGTTCTGCAGTAGAAATAAAGTCATACAGCAAGGTATGAGGATGAGCAATGATGAAAGAATGCTCATCTTTGGGTGAACTTTCCCTTTAAGTATCTCAACAAAAAAAAAACATGGCGCACATTCAAATGTAAAAAGTGGAAACGGAGAGTCCGATGCACTCACTTGGACATGTTCTCTTTGGTAATGACTGTTGTGGTTCCCAATAGTTTCTTCAGTTTCTTTGGTTTGAGAACTGAAGGAAACTTCTGTATGGCCACCAGAAGGAGCTCAAGCTGCTCAGGTGTGTTGAGGGCAGAGGTCAGGTCAGACTTTAGGGCGCTCAACAGCACCTCTTCAAACACCTCCTGTGATGTCTACACAGCATAACACAAAACAATTAAACCATATATCAAAAGCCCTCTCAATTAAACTGAAGACTGCCTTGATACATTTATATTAAAGCTTTGTTGCTTTTTACCATTTCATATTACCTGTGCATTCATATTACAGGGCAGATTAATATACAGTGGACCCAAAAACTATTTGCACACTTGAAATGTATGACAACAAAATGCTTGTGTGAGTGTGAGAGATTTGGCTTTGGCCACAGGGATGTTTGTCAGGGGTTAGGGTGGGGGATTGGCAATAATGGGGGTTAAAACTTGATTCTGTGCATTTATGTTTTGCGTTTCTGTTTCATATGTTGGAATCAATAAAAAGAGTTAATCGGGAAAAAAGCACAACAAATGCTGCTAGACATTTTCTCAGAACTAACTTTTCACAACGCCTTTTAAGCAACTGTGATTTCAGTGGTGTAAAGGTGAATATTTGGCATAATCACCTCTGACAGGATGTCGACCATCGTTTTTCTAGGCAGGTCTTTCAGGTGTTCTCTATACTGGGCCAGGCTCTGCAGGAGCTGCACACACTCCAGCAGAACCTGCGGCTCCTGAAGTGTGTTCAGACACAGAAATAAACAGTCTCAGAGAGTTTGTCTGCAGTTACATAAACTTGAACATATAAATGCAATAATCTTACCTTGTGGAGACGTGTGGATTGGGACAGGGCGAGCACCCCAAAGAAATTCCCAAACACTGCATTTCTGATCACTTTCTGTCAAAACAATTTCAGCACCACAGGATATGTGTTAACCACATGTTTAAGCTAATACATTGAAAAGGCAATAGAAGGGTTATAAGTGAATATTACCTTCTTGACTGCCTGGAGGTTGTGTTTTTCTTTGATGCTGTCTAGTGTGGATTTCAGTGAGATCTCCGCAAACATACTTAGCAACTACATAAAGAAACCGTTATAGTTAGTGTTGTTACAATGGAGCATCAATTCATTACATAAACAATGACTTCTATAAACTAAAACGGTTGGTAGTCTTTATTGGCTGCCATGTACCTGTGCCAGTGCGACACTGTATCCTGAGCTGCATCATCTCTTGTGTGAGAAAGACCATCTACCAGTCTCTTCAGTGAATACTGCAACTCATCCGACTGGAAAGTACAGAATACATTTAATTACATTCAAGAGTGACCACATCAACAGAAGAAACATTCCCAGAGAAACTATTTCTGACCATTTTAATCAAGATTCCATAGACATTAATTCTCACTAAATTTGGTCAAGAAAGTGACTCAATCAATAAAAAAAAACTAAGAAAATGAAGCCTACATTTGAGATCATAGAATGTTTGCACTGCCATTGTGCAATAAACTTAACGCTTGTGCGTTAATTAAAAAAAAGTTACTCAGAGGTCCTTAGAGGACAAAAGGTAAAAAAAAAAAAAGGTGTCCAGGTAAAAAAAAAAAACTGACATTTTAAACCAACATCAGGCCTGATTATAACTACCAAATATTCATTTTCAGGATTTTAACCCTTTAAATGCCAGGTTGTTTACATAATGCCACTGTTGTTGTTATTTACACGCAAACAAACACAAATTTCTCAGTACACACATACAAAACACACTATGACATCCATACCAACACACAGACACAATTTTAGCTGCATCATTTATTCAATTGGCCTGCAATGCCCTATAAATACAGCAAACAGAAAATAGGGAAAAAGCATGTATTTGCTCCATAGGCTAAACGTGAGAAAATGGCGTCATCTGGTGGAAAATATGAAAACAATTACAATTTTGAAGCCAGAGCTCTGGAATGAAAGCACAATATCATATAATTCATTATTTTACGCTTTAATGGCACTGGGATTTTAATGGGATGCCGTTTTAATGGGTGTATTATTTACACAGTGTATTATAGATGGAGGTTTAAATATCAAAATTCCCCCTCAAAATACACACACTTTGATAACATTTATGCAGTTGTTCAAATGAACAAATACGAAAGGCGGTGCCAAGGGAGCACTACTACAATGTATAACCACTTAACTTAAATTAGCAAAACTGTCTAAAAAAATTAATAATAATTTTACAACGTAAAAAATTAAAACTTTGGGAGCCGTGATCGTTTATTATATAAAAAGTACTCATTCTCATAAAAAGTAATGATTTGAAAAATATAGATAAACAGACGAATAGATGGAAATAGGTAAATATACAGATATTCTTATACATTACAACACTCTGTTCAATTAGAAAGAAGTCATTAAAGAGTTTTAATTAAACTTGCCCTAACTGAAGAAACACCTTTATACACAACACCATGCAACCCACGTGTGCACGTCAACATTAATCCCAAATTAATCACATTTTAAGCAATGTCAACTAATCTACAAAAAAGACAAATTATATTCATCAACTACTGATGATAATAATTAAGTCAATATGATCCTGATTACAGCTGACTGTACATACCTTCTCACTGTTTTTTAAGTGCTCAATCAAGTTCTCGACCGCTTTGAGTCGGATCTCTCGCTCCGGTTTCGCGATATCCCAGAAATAATCGAGAAATTCTCGGTTCTGTTTGAGAATGCCTTTTGAATCGGTGACTTTGGGTCGCGCGGTGCTGTTCTCGATCTCTCCCATGTTCTTCTGCATCACTGCGACCATGAGAGCATGTTACACACGTGGGGTGAGGGAGAGTGTGCATTTACTTCCGGAGATACAATTATTTCAAAATAAAAGCCCTCATAGTAAATGGAATCGGACATGGACAAAATCACTTTATATTATATGTTTTGGAACCATAGTTAATAATATCAACCTTTAATCTTAAAAAAATATATATATAATTATATATGTTTCTAATCACAAGATTAAATAATAATAGATTCTTTTTTTTTTCAGCAGTGAAAATGATTTCATGACTGTATAATGTTAAAACAGGAAAGCAATAAGAAGTGTTACATTTTATCATAAATATTTTTGATAATAGAATTTGCTAACAGTTTGACTGTTTTGTATATTCATATCCCAAGGTTTTTTCAAACTATCCGCAATATTCTCAGCGAGTCCACTGTATCAGACAACGCTTGCTTCAGAAATTCTTTGCTTTATGAATACAATATTGGAGCAAGAAGTGTTACCTCATGCTTGGAAGCATGCTGTAGTAATCCCTGTTCTTAAACCAGGTAAAGACGCATCTGTACCATCGTCCTATAGACCCAGGTCCATAGCTAGAGGGGTGAAAGGTGGTAATGATTCTAGGGGCCCACAGGTCCAGGGGGCCCACAACAAATCTAAACTGTATTTTTTTAATAGGAGAAGGGTCCAAAGCAATATACAGTCAGGGACCCCAGAATATCCTACTACAGCCCTATTGCACTCACATCTGTACTGTGTAAAATTATGGAAAGGGTGGTTGGATATAGAACAGTTGGTAAATTATTTAGAGATTAAACATATTTTAATTAATTATCAAAGTGGGTTTAGAAAAAGGTTTCAACATTATGTAATATTATAGCAATAGAACATGAAGTTAGAAGAGCTATGGCTAAGGAAAGTATAATAGCTGTGTTTATAGATATTTAGAAGCCTTGGAGACTGCTGTCAAGCCAGCCTTCACGTTGTTTTGTGGCACGCATGTATACTACGCATTACGGTAAGAGCGTGTAAGAACTGATTTCAAAATAAAAGCAACTTTCCGGTGAACGTGATTTCACGTTCATTCAATCGATCAGTCGGTCGATAATGAATGAATGAATGAATTTTTTTTTATAAATGAATAAAGACAAATACATAAATAACTACATAAAACAAAATGCTTAATATTAAACAAAAAAATAAAACATTTTAATAACACAAATAAAAATAACACCTGCAAACTTAATAATAAAGAATACATTTCCGAAGACCATCTGACTTTTAAGCACCAAAATGATAAAATGTCACTGAGAAACTTCCTGTTTCCACAGACCAATTTCACTTTAGAATGATGGTACACCACTTCAGAGTGTCACTCACACAATATCAGGACAGTCTAATGTTGAATTTCAAAATTAAAGCCCTCTGACATGTCATATATATGCTGTGTTTTCTATAAATTCAAGATATATATGAAAAGGAAACTCTGTTTCCTCAGAACAATTTCACTTCAGAATGATAGAACACCACCTCAGAGTGTCACTCACACAATATCACTTGTGTTGAATTTCAAAATTAAAGGCCTCTAAAATGTAATATATATACACATATATTCCCTCTAAATTCTGATGGATATTAAAAGGAACCAGAATGTCAGAGTGTGCACCTCCTCTCTGCAGACTGTGATCAGACCTACCACCATCGTATCATCAGCCAACTTAATGATGGCACTGGAGCTGTGTGTTGCCACACAGTCATGTGTCTACAGGGAATACAGGAGTGGGCTAAGTTGAGGGTCAGTGATGAGGCGATGTTGCTGCCCATTCTAACCACCTGGCACCTACCTGACAGGAAGACCAGGATCCAGCTGCACAGCGAGCTGTTTAAGCCCAGAGCCCGGAGTTTCTCATCAAGCTTTGAGGGCACTATGATGTTGAATGCTGAGCTGTAGTCTACAAACAGCATTTTCACATATGTGTTCCTTTATTCCAGGTGGGAGAGAGATGTGTGGTGTAGATGCAATGCAACATTAGTGGAGCGGTTGTTGTGGTAAGCAAACTGTAGTGGGTCCAGTGAGGAAGGCAGCACAGAGCAGATGTAATCTCTCAAAGCATTTGCTGATGATGGGGGTCAGAGCAACAGGACGCCAGTCATTTTAGCAAGTGATTTTGGATTGCTTTGGTACATGCACAATGATGGATGTTTTAAAGCATGTGTGGACCACAGACAAGGAGAGGGAAAGCACCAGTCAGTTGGTTCGCGCATGCTCTGGTAACGCGGCCCAGAATGCCGCCTGGACCCGTGGCTTTACGGATATTCAACTGTTGGTAGGAACGGTTTACATCCGCTACGGGGCGGTGTTTCGAGGGCGGTGTTATTGCCCTCGAAACAAGCATAAAAATTATTAAGATCATCTGGGAGAGAGGCAGCGGTGTTCACGGCGGAGATTGTATTCACTCTGAAGTCTGTGATTATTTTAATTCCCTGCCACATGCTTCTAGAGTCGGTTATATTGAACTGTCCTTCAATCTTGTCCCTGTACTGGCGTTTGGCTGCTCAGATAGTTTTTCAGAGGGCATAACTTGCTTGTTTATGCTCCTCCGCATTCCCGAATTAAAAGTGGAGGTCCACCCACTTTTTGGTTGGGGTAGATCCATATATTTTTGATTGGCACTACATCCTCTATGCACTTCCCGATAAAACGTTATGCTATCAGTGTAGACCTCGATGTCATCATCAGAGGCAGACCAGAACATCTCCCAATCCATGTGATCAAACAGTCTTGTAGCGTGGAATCTGATTGGTCTGACCACTGGATCGATCTGAGGGCATGTGCTTCCTGTTTCAGTTTTTACCTGTAAGTGGGAAGAAACAAAATGGAAGAGTGGTCTGATTTGCCAAATGGTGGGTGGGGGAGGGATTTGTAGCCAGAGAGTAGCAATGGTCCAAAACCAGGTCCCCTCATGTGTTGAAACTAATGTGATGGTATTTTGGTGCTATTGACTTGAAGTTGGCTTTGTTAAAGTCGCCGGTCACAATGAAAATGGCCTCAGGGTGCGCAGTTTCCTGCTCATTTTTACTAACATACAGTTCCTTGAGAGCCCGGTCTGTGTTGGCTTGTGGGAGAATGTACACACATCTGTGATAATGACCGCTGTGAATCCCCTTTGTTAGCCAGAATGGTCGACACAGAAGCATGTGAAATTCCAGATCAGGAGAGCAGAATGTACGTTCCTCTGATCACACCACGATTTGTTGATCATAAAACATACACCACCACCTCTGCTTTTACCTGAGAGGTCTTTTGCTCTGTCCGCTCAGTGAAAGGAGAACCCCACGGGTTCGATGGCTGAGTCTGGAATCTCCTCAGACATCCAAGTTTCTGTAAGGCAGATAATGCAGCAGTCCCTCGTCTCTCATTGGAACGAGATCCACGATCTCAGCTCGCAGAGCTTGTTGTCAAGAGACTGAACATTTGCCAGTAGAATGCTGGGTAGCGGGGGTCGATTTGTGCAACTTCTTAGTCTGACGAGAACGCCGGATCTCCTTCTCCGTTTCCAGCTACGTTTCCACGGGCGGACTGCCCAGACAAAGGCTGTCGTGTTTGTTAACAGTGGGTCGGCATTGAGGTATTTAATGTCCGAAATGTAAATGTAAGAAATACAAATATAACTGAGATATGCAACACTTGTAAATACATTTACAACTTCTGTATCACTGATCAATAAAACTGAGTACATTCAACCATAACAATTCCTCGGTCATTGCCCATGCTGCCTCAAGGCCTGAGTGAGTGCCTGTCGTAGGTTGGTGTAACTGCTGTTTAAATGTTTCTTCCTTATCAACCATCAATCCTACTTCCCATCATAGGAAGCTGTCTTCTCTCTTTGACTGATCCCAGTGGGTGGGAGCAATGTACTCTGCTTTATGTACTCTACAATCTACAGTTGTCTACAATCAGTGGTGGAACGTAAGTAAGAACATTTACTCAAATCCTGTCCAGTGAAAACCATGTATCTCCAAATATGGTGGTTTTGAATTTGAAGTTTTCTGAGAAACTGAAGGATTAAGTGTTCCTTTATGGGTTTAGGAAATTATCCTCCTTAAGCTAAATAAACTATTTAGAGATATGTGGTTCTCACAGGATAGCGATGCTACAAACATATGATGATGTTATAGAATATGATACATTGCTGTAGATTAATCTACCCATCAGTATTTAAAGTAGCTCAACCTTAAAAATCTACAGCAGTGAAATGCAACGTATATAATCAACACATAACACAGACAGGGACCGTTTTTATGCATTAATGATTACTTTTACTTTTGATACATTAAGTAAATGATGCTGATAATTCTTACATTCTGTTGGAGCCATTACAATTGTACGTAGGGTGGCACTGTGGGTATCCATGGTAATCTACTTAAGTGTAGGACTAACTGATACAGGTGTGGCTTACAGCGAGGTTTATTGTTTTTACTTTTGACCATGAGGCAAGGTAAAGGTGGTGTGTTTATTTTGAGATAGATACTTTTAATATTCATTGTAATCTATATGAAGAGTAATCTAATTACATAGTGGGTAACATTTGTTCAAAAATACTGACAGGTCTAAATTTGAGAGAGTACCATGATATTTCCACCTCGTAATTTTATAGATCCATTGTGACACATGTGAGAGGTGGTTCCATGAACAGTGCCAGGACATGGACGCCAAAGACCTGGAACATGCCAGGGTAGACAGTTGGAACACCAGCTTGTGCCATTAAATTCCTCCGTGTTGAAGCATGGTTTTACATATATATATGTCTTTATGTATATACATATATATTTGTTTTTATCACCTACTTTTATTTATTTATTACTACCATATTGTCAACAGTTGGCAATACAGTTAACTCTATAGTGATTTCTATCACTTCGACATGTGACACATGTAACGCATCACACTGACATACTCCACCTCCTATCGGTGTCCCTGTAATAATAAAGAATATTGTTAGAGGATAACAAACAACATGGGGCTAGGTATGAAAATAACTTAACTGGAAATGACAATGCCATTACAGATTTTATATGGCTTTAATTTTGAAATTCAACACCAAAATGCCCTGACATAGTGTGAGTGATACTCTGAGGTGGTGTACTATCATTCTGAAGTGAAATTGGTCTCTTACCATAATGCCTAGAATACAGGTCCTTCTCAAAAAATTAGCATATTGTGATAAAGTTCATTATTTTCCATAATGTAATGATAAAAATTAAACTTTCATATATTTTAGATTCATTGCACACCAACTGAAATATTTCAGGTCTTTTATTGTTTTAATACTGATGATTTTGGCATACAGCTCATGAAAACCCCAAATTCCTATCTCAAAAAATTAGCATATCATGAAAAGGGTCTCTAAACGAGCTATTAACCTAATCATCTGAATCAACTAATTAACTCTAAACACCTGCAAAGATTCCTGAGGCTTTTAAAAACTCCCAGCCTGTTTCATTACTCAAAACCGCAATCATGGGTAAGACTGCCGACCTGACTGCTGTCCAGAAGGCCATCATTGACACCCTCAAGCAAGAGGGTAAGACACAGAAAGAAATTTCTGAACAAATAGGCTGTTCCCAGAGTGCTGTATCAAGGCACCTCAGTGGGAAGTCTGTGGGAAGGAAAAAGTGTGGCAAAAAACGCTGCACAACGAGAAGAGGTGACCGGACCCTGAGGAAGATTGTGGAGAAGGACCGATTCCAGACCTTGGGGGACCTCGCGGAAGCAGTGGACTGAGTCTGGAGTAGAAACATCCAGAGCCACCGTGCACAGGCACCAGAAACAGCGGCAGAAGCGCCTGACCTGGGCTACAGAGAAGCAGCACTGGACTGTTGCTCAGTGGTCCAAAGTACTTTTTTCGGATGAAAGCAAATTTTGCATGTCATTCGAAATCAAGGTGCCAGAGTCTGGAGGAAGACTGGGGAGAAGGAAATGCCAAAATGCCTGAAGTCCAGTGTCAAGTACCCACAGTCAGTGATGGTCTGGGGTGCCATGTCAGCTGCTGGTGTTGGTCCACTGTGTTTTATCAAGGGCAGGGTCAATGCAGCTAGCTATCAGGAGATTTTGGAGCACTTCATGCTTCCATCTGCTGAAAAGCTTTATGGAGATGAAGATTTCATTTTTCAGCATGACCTGGCACCTGCTCACAGTGCCAAAACCACTGGTAAATGGTTTACTGACCATGGTATTACTGTGCTCAATTGGCCTGCCAACTCTCCTGACCTGAACCCCATAGAGAATCTGTGGGATATTGTGAAGAGAAAGTTGAGAGACGCAAGACCCAACACTCTGGATGAGCTTAAGGCCGCTATCGAAGCATCCTGGGCCTCCATAACACCTCAGCAGTGCCACAGGCTGATTGCCTCCATGCCACTCCGCATTGAAGCAGTCATTTCTGCAAAAGGATTCCCGACCAAGTATTGAGTGCATAACTGAACATAATTATTTGAAGGTTGACTTTTTTGTATTAAAAACACTTCTTTTATTGGTCGGATGAAATATGCAAATTTTTTGAGATAGGAATTTTGGGTTTTCATGAGCTGTATGCCAAAATCATCAGTATTAAAACAATAAAAGACCTGAAATATTTCAGTTGGTGTGCAATGAATCTAAAATATATGAAAGTTTAATTTTTATCATTACATTATGGAAAATAATGACCTTTATCACAATATGCTAATTTTTTGAGAAGGACCTGTATATGCGTGGGGTTAGCTTGACCATGTTTTTCTAAATGGAGGCTAGCTTGCCCAGTCTTTGGAGGGAGGCACTGCTTTTCAAATTAGCAAACTGTGGCATTGGGGGAAGAATGTATTGGTGGATAAAGAATTTCTTACTATCAGATATTGTTCATGTAAGTAATGGGACCCCACAGGGAAGTGTGATATGTCCAGTACTGTTTAATATTATGATTATGCAGATGTTGGTCAAAGTATTGGGACCACCCTATATGCTGATGATGGGGCTCTTCGGGCGAAAGGAAAAATGGATTGAATGTAATGAAAAGGCTACAGGGAGCATTAAAAAGGTGGACAGCTGGGCAATATAATGGGGTTTTAAAATATCTATTTCTAAGACAAATTATTCAAATTTTAGCTGGTCTAGAAACAAATTTGGAAGGTAATTTAAAATGAAATGGTTCTCCAATTGAAAGAGTTGACTGTTTTAAGTATTTAGGAGTTTGGCTGGATCCCAAATTAACATGGAGAATACACTTTAACAAAATAATAGAAAAAAACAATACAGTTTTAAGTATCATGCAATGTTTAACAGGCTACGAATGGGGATAAGAGTACTCTTTTACTTATCTATCAAATTATGATTAGGACTGTTTTTAATTTTGGGTGTCAAACATATGGATCAGCTGCAGATTGTAATTTAAAAAGCTTGATCTAGAACAGGCAAATGCACTACGAATATGTAGTGGTGCTTTTAAAAGTACTCCAATCCCGGCACTATTATTTGAAATGGGGAAGAGCTATTAGATATAAGAAGAATTAAACTAACTTTCAATTATTGGAACAAACTCCGGGGAAGAACTGTGGATTGTCCTGCTAATATAGTACTATAAGAATGTTCTGATTTTGTCAAATCAAAGAAAAAGTTTGTATGTCATATAAGGCAATGTTTAATATGGGCTGAAAAGTTTAAGATTTTAAATATTGCTCCTGGAATTAATATTGCTTCTGAATTGTTCATTCAGAATGTGACATTCGTTTTTATGGGTACCTGCACATAACGAAATTAAGGGCAATTAAGAAGCAGATAAACTTGCTAAAGTGTCATTAAAACAAGAGAAAGTAGGCATTAGAGTGGTATTTGGAAGAACCGAATTAAGAAGTAAACTAGTGTCAGGTATTGGGACGCTATGGCAGCACCAATGGGAAGATGACAGTAGGGGGAGACATCTTTTCTCAATACAGCCACGTTAAAACTCATGGTGGATACATTTCAGGAAATAACCAATTCCAACATGTATTGTTGTCCAGACTTAGGTTTGGCCTTTGTAGATTGAATGCAAATCTTTATATTATAGGAAAACATCTGGATGAATTATGTGATGTATGTAGAGTATCTGAAACTGTATTACTTGAATGTTTGAAATTTGATAAAGCGAGGAAGGAATTATATGATAAATTAATGAAAATTGGCGTAACCACCTGTTCCTTATCCACTCTTCTTGGCCCAAAGGACAAAATATCTGAAAACTCAAAATATGTTATAGAGAGGGCCTGGGTAGCTCAGCGAGTATTGATGCTGACTACCACCCCTGGAGTTGTGAGTTCAAATCCAGGTTGTGCTGAGTGACTCCTGCCAGGTCTCCTAAGCAACCAAATTGGCCCGGTTGCTAGGGAGGGTAGAGTGGTGGGGTAACCTCCTCATGGTCACGATTAGTGGTTCTCACTCTCAATTGAGTGCGTGGTAATTTGTGTGTGGATAGTGGAGTGTAGCATGAGCCTCCACAAGCTGGGAGTCTCCGCAGTGTTATGCACAACGAGCCACCTGATAAGATGCACGGACTGACGGTCTCAGAAGCGGAGGCAACTGAGACTTGTCCTCCACCACACAGATTGAGGTGAGTAACTGCGCCACTATGAGGACCTACTAAGTGTTGGGAATTGAGCAGTCCAAATTGGGAGAAAAGGGATAAAATTTATTCAAAATATATATATATATAAAAATTAAACAAACAAAGTCTTCTGGTGTTTGTGTCAGGATTTGACAAAATACCTTTTTTTTGCCAGTGAGGTTTAAAATGTCCTGTTGGGGGCACTAATGCGCCAAATGGCATTCAATCTACCATAAAACTCTAGAAGAAGAAGAGTCCATTCCGCAAGTTGGGCAGAATTTCCGGTTGACTAGCGGAAGTGCGATTGGTTGGTGTTTTATGTGTTGCCGGTGACTTTTTTGCTTGCGTGTCATTCGTTTAGATTCTTGTTTTTTAAATGTTGTAAGATGTCTTAAACATTTCCCAGACAATGTGTGCAGTTAATGGTTATCCTAATAATCAAGCACAACTTAAGTTTTATCTAAAACAGCAATGTTATGATCAGAAACCACTCGCAAAGCAAAGCGCTCCAATCCCAGTTGCTGCTTCTTCCATCGGCTGCCTACAGAAATATTGACTTAGAATATCTGTTTGAAAAAGCTTGGAATAATTTGTTTGTGTGCTCTTTTCACTTCATTAGCAAGAAGTCAACAGCGGGGATTACTTATATTATCCACCGTTATGGTGGATATTCTTTCTGCGCGCCTTCTTAAAGAAGTTTTCATGACTATCTGTTCCAGTGTGACAGCTATAATTAACAGCTCATTAGCAAGTGGAGTTGTTCCAAGTAGTTTTAAACATGCAATTCTACATCCTTTGTTTAAAAAGAATCACTTTTGGATCTGGTAATACACAACAGTTACAGACCAATCACCAAACTGCCTTTTATTTCCATGATTTTGGAGAGAGTTGTTTATTCACAGCTCTACTCCTATCTAAATACATTTAACATTTTAGATGCATTTCAGTCTGATTTCAGACACTTGCACAGCACTGAATCTGCATTGTTGAAGGTCACTAATGATATTTTTCTCTCCATGGATTCAGGTTCACCTGTCATCTTAGTTTTATTAGATCTCAGTGCTGCATTTGACACTATTGACCATAATATTCTCCTCAATCGTCTAGAATATATGGTTGGCATCCAGGGTATGGCCCTCCAGTGGTTTTCCACCTATATAAAAGAAAGGGTGTTCTCTGTAAATTTAGGTCATTTTTCTTCAACGTTGGCTCAATTACAGTGTGGTGTCCCTCAAGGGTTGATATTAGGACCCTTGTTATTTTCCCTGTATATGCTTCCTCTGAGCTCAGAGTACAGCATATCTTATCACTGTTATGCTGACTATTCACAGTTGCCCAGTTGGGTCCTCTGTCATCAAATGTACAAGATCACGTGAGTGATTTTAGACTCCTCGTTACTTTTCAATAAGGAGATCAGTGCTGTTGTCAAGAGTAGCTTTTTCCACCTGAGATCTATCGCTAAAATAAAAAAATATTTCCCATAAAGACTTTGGACAGACAAGTGGAAATTGTGATCCACTCACTTGTTATTACATCACACTATTGTAACTCATTGTACACTGGTCTCCCCCAAACTGCGTTAACCTGCCTACAGCTGGATCAAAACAAAGCAGCTAGGCTTTTAACAGGGTCAAGAAAGAGGGATCACATTTCAAAAAATAAAAATTCCAATATATCAGTGACCTTCTCCTCCCTTACTCCCCTACCAGAGTACTCAGGCCTTCTGATCAACTTCTATTGAGGGATCCGCTATAGATCTAAGGGTGACCGTGCCTTTTCTGTGATAGTTCCCAATCTCTGGAACAGTCTCCCTTTCCATGTGAGGTCAGCTTCATCATTAGCCATTTTCAAATATTCTTTAAAAACATATTTTTATTCGGTAGCTTTTGAATAGATCCTTGAATAGTTTGAAATGGATAAATTCATGATGCTTTATCAAAATTTTAAATATTTATTTGATCATGTTTCATATTTAACTGAATCACTCTGTCATATTTAATCACTCTGTCATTATTTATTTATTTATTTGTTTGATCTTTAAAGCACTTTGGGTCAACTTCTGTTGCTTTTAAATGTGCTCTTTAAATAAAGGTCGACTTGACTTGAGTTGACTTGACGTTACGGTCTGGCTTCGATAGACGTTCAGAAACGGAGCGCAATGAATTACATAAACGATAGCATTATAGTGTTAACAGATGTGTGTACATGTGCTGAAAGTTCATAAGACATTTTGAGAGTTTGTTCATTTCTATTCAGCTTTGGCCTTTGTGAATCCATCACATGTTTTGAAATGGCATTATTACTGAGTATAAAAAGGAACAGTGTTTTACCTGAACTGTCTATGAGAAGTGAAGATGTTTTCATGCTGTTGAGATGTTTTATCACGTTTTAAATGAATTGTATTATGATTTTCCACTTTCCTGCATGTATCCTGCCAGCAATTCACTTTCTTTTGAGTGTCTTTGCAGAATGTGCATGTCTTGCTTTAAGGAATAGTTAACCCAAAAATGAAGATTATATATGACATATTGGGGTGGCTGTGGCTCAGTTGGTAGAGCGGGTCAGCCACTAATTGCAGTGTTGGCGGTTTGATTCCCAGCCCACATGACTCCACATGCCGAAGTATCCTTGGGCAAGACACTGAACCCCAAGTTGCTCCCAATGGCAGGCTTGCATCTTGAATGGCAGCTCTGCCGTCATTGGTGTGAGTGTATGGGTGAATGTGACTAGACTCAATATATGCTTTAAAATAAACATGATTATCTACAGATCTTGAAACATGTCCAACATTACAGCTGTGAAGGTGCTAATAAGCTACATAGCTTTTCAGGTGAGTCTGCTCAGGTTCTTCCATCGATGGATAAAGGGTCAATAAAATAACTAAAATGCTTCTATTTGTGATATTTGGCAATCTTCCTGAAACCCATAATCGTTAACAGATAGGTGAGGAAGAACAATATCGCCTCGTTATAATTCTGTGATAATTTGTTCTCAAGTTTCCATCATTTTTAATGCTGCATTAGTACATAACTTAACAACTGTTTATGCTTAACCGGAACTTCTGCCCATATCGCCCGCAAAGCATCATGGGACTCATGCAATTTAGAGTCTCCAGTTCACTTAACCTGCATGTTTTTTGGGCTTGTGGGGGAAACCGGAGCACCCGGAGGAAACCCAGGCGAACACGGGGAGAACATGCATCCCAGTTGAGCCGGGACTCGAACCCAGAACCTTCTTGCTGTGAGGCGACAGTGCAACCACTGCATTTGTTATTATTATTTGTATTAATAAATGGGTGGCAGTTGCTCAGTGGTTAGCATTTGTAAAGGGATATAAGCGGGCAAGGAGGAGGCGAGAACTGGCTTGACAATATAAATAATAGTTTATTGAGAGACAAAAGACACAAACACACGTGACGGTCAGCTGCCCGTAAACGACCTCTCTCTCGTCGCACCACCATCCGCAGTCGGCCTTTATCCCTCTCGGAGGCTTAATTATCCTGATAAGGGACCAGGTGTGTATAATCACGACCCGGCCCCGCCCTGTCACAGCATTATAATAATAATTATTATTAATATTATAAGATTCTATGCAGGAAACCGATGGAGTGCGTACTCCAGGTAGGCGGGCTTCTCCCTTAGAGATAGGGTGAGGATCTCAGTCATCCGTGAGGAGCTCGGAGTAGAGCCGCTGCTCCTTTGCGTTGAAAGGAGTCAGTTGAGGTGGTTTGGGCATCTGGTAAGGATGCCCCCTGGCCGCCTCCCTAGGGAGGTGTTTCAGGCACGTCCAGCTGGGAGGAGGCCTCGGGGAAGACCCAGGATTAGGTGGAGAGATTACATCTCCACACTGGCCTGGGAATGCCTCGGGGTCCCCCAGTCAGAGCTGGTTAATGTGGCTCGGGATAGGGAAGTTTGGGGCCCCCTGCTGGAGCAGCTGCCCCCGCGACCCGACTTCGGATAAGCGGTTGAAGATGGATGGATGGATTATAAGATTCTTTATTCACAAGTTGATATAGTCATTTTGTATTTATTTATTATTTCTTACAGCGGTGCAAATTATTTAATGAAAGTATAGTTGTTGAAAACATGAAATCAATGTGAAATGTTACATGTCAATAATACATATTTTTAATTTATACAAATTTCCCAACCGTAGGATTTTATTATTTATTGATATTCCGCCAACTATTTACCTTTGTTGCCAAAAAATATACACCAGTTCTGCCTATGATAATATTAATAAAAATCATTATTATTATTAATAATAATATTATTATTACTATAAATTAGATTCTTTATTCACAAGCTGAAATGGTTGGAAAATATTTGCATTTATTTATTACAGTGGTGCAAAATACCGTATTATAATTGTTAAACAAGAAAGCAATAAGAAATGTTAAATATTAATGATAAATATTTTTAATATATACAATTTGCCAACTGTATGATTCTTTTTTGTTTATTGACACCCTGACTAATAATAATAATAAAAATATTGATAATAAATATAATAATAATAATAATAATTATGATCATTAATATTAATTTTATTTAAAAAATCTTATTTGATATTTAAAAATACATTTTATACTGTTTAATTTCAAAATATTATTTGATTATTTCAAACTCAATAATTGTATACATTATTTATGGTGTAAATATATATTTTAACATTTGAATTTATATATTATTATTATTTATTGATTTAAATATGAATATGAACTCACATTAACTCTCAAGCCACTCAAGCAGCATTAAAGCCTGTAACTCATTCCTTCTTTACATTTCCATTATGGACTGCTGACAACCAGGTGATCACGTTTCTAAACTGGAATGTCAAGGCAAATTACCGTCTGATGTTTGATGACACTGGGATCACAGCAGCATTGAAGTTAAACATCACACAAAGGCCCTAAAACCCTTGCTAAAGATCCCCAGAGTAAAACAGCATGACAGTCACTAATAAGGAAGGTTCTCTATAAACCAGACCAGACCCCCTGAAAGGCTTCAATGGGCCACATCGACCTCCCCATGCCAGTCAGTAGGGTGAGACCATTAACAGCGTTTGTGTCAGAGTCAGCCCCTCAAAATAATCCCTCATTAGAGGACTTGCCTGCAGTCTTTTTCCACTTGTTTCTCTAAGCTGGATCACATTATTTGAGTGAGTGCCTTTTGCCCCCAAATTTTCTAGAGCTATTTAGATAAAAGATGCTGGGGATTTAGTTCCCGTTACTAAGTGCATTTTTCTCTCTAAATGGCCGAGCTTAAAGGAAATGGCACAAATGTTTTTGCCAAGTATATGCAAAAGGTGTGAAACTAAACAAATGATTTGATGGAGTCAATGAGTGAGTGGAAAATGTAATTGGGAATGTGCAATCGTAGGTATGTGTACCTTTGTTTTGTGTGTGTGTGTGTGTGAATGTCAGTTAAGCCACATTTCTCTTTCAGCACACAGTTACTTTGTGTTGTCGTAAGTGTTGTTGATACTAAATAGCATCCACTGTTGTGGGAGGTTCATACCATCCCATTGAGAGTATGCAATGCATGAATCTCACAAAAACAGTCAAGAATATGCCAGGGTCATTTTTCACCCAACCCAACCCAAATAGTTTTTTTTAATTTGTAAAAAAAAAAAAAAAATATATATAAATATATATATATATATATATATATATATATATATATATATATATATATATATATTAATGTGTAATGTCAAATGTCAATGCAAACATCTTAATTGGCCTCCAAATAGGCTTCATTTACTTCATAAAAAAACCCAAATAAAAATCGTCTTATTTTCGGGGTCAAATGTCACCTGGTCATGTTCTTGTAAGATTCAAACCTAATACCTTGATTTACTGTAAACTCCACATGCTATAAAACTTTACAAAACACAGAACAAGCTGCTATGCAGAAAGATAACAAAATAGATTTTATTTAACAGGAAATAGAGGATTGTTATCCATTTTATATGCTTTTAATATGTTTTTATAGTATTTTACTTAAATACAATACAAATAAATAATTCAATTCAAAGCAGTCCAGAACAGTTTGATATACTGTACACAGTGGCCCCAAAACGTATTTGGACACTTAAACCACACTTTAAAATGCATCAGTAAATCAGGTGTCCTAGCAGAGGTGTTGTTCATCTCATTAACTATGGACATGTTCCACTAACGTTTGACCACCAGATAGTGTCCAAATATTCACTTTAGAACAGTAAATCAATTGTTTTGTCATTTAAAATCGAACAAACTTCTTTTTGTGAATTGTTTTGCTTGAGAATTGCGCTTGTGCTACATATCTTTTAAATAAATTCCACTTGGGTTGATATTTTGTTATATAATGCAACAGCATTCATGCATTTGTAAGTGCGGCTTAGGTGTCCTAATACTTTTGAGGCCAGTGTATACCAAGTTTCTCTTTCTCTCACCATCTTTCTGTGTCGTGCATGTAGCTTTAGAGCCGCTCCTACAAGAATTGCAGTCTTCCGTCTATTACAAATAAAAGTAAACAGACCTTTTTAGAAATGTGATCCTATTATTAAGAGCTTGAAGAAAACTCTTTCACACATAACCCATAACTTTAGATAACCGATCTGCTTCACAATGGAATGAAAAGCACATTCATTGATCTGCCTCAGTTGCACATGTTTACCACTTTATATCAACTGGTACGTTTCATCTAGTGCCATGACCCAAAAAGCAACAAAGGAGCAAACAATCACCGAACCCATTTTAAAGAAGCGCAGCTGCTATAGAGAGAGTTGTACATGGAGAAAGTCTTTATCCTCATCTTGCTTTGATCTCTCTCTGTCCCGTCAGCATTATGAACGCAAAAAGTCACACCACTATGGGTAAGAAGTGTGTCGCTGTGTTCCTCCTGCGAGTTTTTCTCCCACGGAGAGGCCTTCCATGTGCGTTCAGACCGACAAACATCTGCCGTCTCTTGTTCTTCCACTGTGCAGACGCGTATGTGTTATACCCATTCTCCTCGATTCGCTCCTTCAAACGGCAGTTCATACCGTAGTTTCTCTAAAACACACAAAGCAAATAGTTGATTACACATTGCCGTTCAGACGGGTCAAATTGACCCGGCTTGTTAAATCGCGGTTCAGCAGTCAATATTTGCCCATTTCTTTATTGGTTGAAATCTGTCACATTCAACCCGATAACGCTCTCTGTATCAAATATGATACACAACGTTTGACAGCTCCTATTTCACTCTCTGTTCCAGCTGAAGAGACAAACATCCTATGGCATGTAAGCTTCAAATGTTTATGGCACCATCTAGTGGTTATTTGTGAAAAAAGGGGTTTCAATGTTTATATCGATCTATTTAAAATGGTGGTGGACTTGCACAAAAAGTGACTCTTATGAGTATTTGCTGAATATAAGCAAGCTTTGATCAAATTGTGTATATTATTTGATTGAACCCCCTGAAATCCATGTATCAAATATGATCTAACAGGCTTTTGAGGTATATCTCTCAATCTCTCTCATTCCATTTATTCCCACCACAAAAAAAATAAACATTTTATAAGATATATTTAAAGTGTGAACTAACATTTCTGTGTATTTTCATATATGCAGCCTGCTTTGCCATTACAAATATCTCATTATTTTACATTACAAGCTATTATGATGTCAATGAATGTTTGGTAAAGGACACTCACCGTTCCATACAACTCTCCCTTCTTGCTGATAGCCAAGTAGTGGTTACTTCCAAGACCTTTGATAGCAACAATACCAACATCCACTGAAGTGATCTCCAGAATACCTGAAATACACAACACAATGCATGAAAGGATATATATATATATATATATATATATATATATATATATATATATATATATATATATATATATATATATATATATATATATATATATATACTTAAGCTTTTTTGATAAACCCCTGACAAAATATTAGACTTTGGCACGTTACTCGACCCTCACCGTTTGTGATGCGGACATGAATGACACCTCAAATCATGCATCCATTGAGGAGAGGAATGCTTTAACTTTTCTGCTATTACCTTAAAATCATATAAGTCATTTAGTTAAAAATGTTCACCCTGCAAATGATAAAACATAGCATGAACTGAAGTAGGCACCCAAGTCATATCTAGAAACCAGAATATAATAGCAACCTGGGGGTTGGGCTATTTAGACTAATTGGGCCAGAAAGCAACCATGCAAAATATTTTGGCAACCACCTAGCAATGCCCAAGCAGCAACACTCAACAGCCTAGCAACCACCAGCCACACTCTAGAACCCCCCAAGAACACCCTGGCAACAACATTTAGCAACCTAACAACCACCCACCCTAGCACATTTTAGCAACCACACAGCAACAACATGGCAGTAAGCATCAACACTCTAGCAACCACCTAGAACATCTTATCAACCACATAGCAATGCCCTAGTAAAAACCACAACACCCTAGTAACCACCTAGATCATTTTAGCAACCACAAAGAAACACCCTAGTAAAAACCAAACACCACAGCAACCACCAAGCCACAACATGGCAATGACCTAGGACATATTAGCAACCACACAGCAATGCCATGGCAACAAGGAACAACACCCTGACAACCACCCAGCCACACCCTAGCAACCACCTAGAACATATTAGCAATGGAAAAAAATCCACAACACCCTAGTAACAACACACAACACTCTAGCAACCACCTAGAACCAAATAGCAACACCCTAGCAACAACCACACCACCCTAGAAATCACATAGAAAAACTAAGAAACAAAACTAAATAACCTTAGGAACCACATAGCAACTGCCTAGCAACAACTCACAACACCCTAGTAACCACCCAGCCACACTCTAGAAACCACCTAGACACCCTAGCAACAACATAGTAATGCCCTAGCAACAACACACATCAGCATCGCAACCACCCAGCCACACTCTAGTAACCACCTAGAACACCCTAGCAACCAAATAGCAATGCCCTAGTAACAACACACAACACTCTAGCAACCACCTAGAACCAAATAGCAACACCCTAGCAACAACCACACCACCCTAGAAATCACATAGAAAAACTAAGAAACAAAACTAAATAACCTTAGGAACCACACAGCAACTGCCTAGCAACAACTCACAACACCCTAGTAACCACCCAGCCACACTCTAGAAACCACCTAGACACCCTAGCAACAACATAGTAATGCATTAGCAACAACAAACATCAGCATCACAACCACCCAGCCACACTCTAGTAACCACCTAGAACACCCTAGCAACCAAATAGCAATGCCCTAGCAACAACACTCAACAGCCTAGCAACCACCCAGCCACACCCAAGAATCCACATAGAACACACTAGCAACCACCTAAAACACCTTACCAACAATGTAGCAATGCCCTAACAACAACCCAAACACCCTAGCAAACACCCAGCCATACTCTAGCAACCACCAAGAACACCTCAGAAACTACATAGCAAATCCCTAGCAACAACCCACAACACCCTAGCAACCACCAAGCCACACCCTGGAAACCACATTGCAACACCATTTCAACCACCCAGAACACCCTAGCAACCACCTAGCAACAAACCTAAAACACCATAGCAACCTCAAAGCAACTCCCTAGCAACAAACCACAACACCCAAGCAACCACCTAGAACATATTAGCAACCACACAGCAATGCCATGGCAACAAGCCACAACACTCTAGCATCATGTTGCAGAGTTTTACATGGCCAATCACCTCTCACATTTTCTTCAGAAATGTGAAAGTATAGTTTGAATCACCAGTTATGCTTAAAACTCACACAATGAATAACAATTTTTAGGAACACCAGGAACAAACGTGTGTGTGAAGAGGTCAGAGGTGAAATAACCGTTTTGCTTGACCTTTGCTCACCTGCACATTTGAATTCAGTTCACAACACTGTGGACACACACTCTCTTTCTTTCCCAAGGGACCATGTGACGCCTGGTTATCAGACACTGATAACCTCCTCCGGTCGTGGGTGTGAACCCTGAGGCCGGAGTGACAGGGGGTTTGCTCAGGCTGCTCTTTGATCAGAGAAAATGTGCTGAAAGATGCTTCTATCATGACAGCTAAAGTTGCCACTCAAACACAGTTCTGCTGCCCCCTACAAAGGACACACTGGTTTGTCTTTGGATTGGGTGCTTCCACAGGACAGAAGCTTATATATCTGTTTTATATGACTGTTAAAATCACACTTCAAAGTGACCATCCCACTTTACAAACCTGTTAGTCTGAGTGGCATTGGTAAGGTTATGCAAAGTTTCATGTGTGGTTAAGGTTTTAATGTTATGCTATGAGTTAGGGGTACACAATACATAATTGACCATGCCTGTATTAGTGATAGACTGATATATCGACTAGACAAATTAGCTGATATTTGACCATTTCCAGATTACTGAATCGCTTGGCTGATTAATAGAAGTGTTTATTCCCCCTTCAAGTATTGTGTAAAAACAGAGATGATAACCAGATGTTAACCATGAACAGAGATGTTAACCAGTTCCAATGATTACTTCAAGTCTTTAGCTGCCACTCTAGGGGTCATTTTTTTGTATGTATTTTTTTGTTTTAACCTTATTAAGCATTTTGCGGTGTGCCCTATGAGTCATCTTGATGGGATGGCAACGTCTAGGAAGCGTAACTACAGTACAAAATCATCTCCATTTATAGACAATTTGTCTAATTGGGGACAGATGAATATCTGAGCACTTCGAGATAACTTTGTAACCGTTTCCAGCTTTATGCAAAGCAACCATTCTTGATCATAGGTCTTCTGAAATGTCTTTTTTGCGAGGCATGGTCCACGTCAGCAGATGCTTTTTTTGAATAGCAAACTTAAAATGTTTGAGTGGTTTTTATAAGTCAAAATAGCTCTAACCCTCACCTCCAATCTCGTTTCATTAATTGGATGCCAGGTTTGCCAACTCCTGACTAATCCGATTTGGTTGATTTCATTAGACTATGGGTCTACAAACTTTTTCCAACCTACACTGTGAATGTTTGAATGATGTATTCAGTATGTACAAGAATAATACAATAACTTGTGTTTTATTATTTAAAACAGATTGTGCTTTTTCATTATTATGAACCTAAATGTATGTATTTCTACATAAATGCAGGTCATTTCAAAGGGTTCACATACTTTATCTTGCCACTGTATATAGTTGTTAATTAGACATTATATAATAGCTGATATCATATATTACAAATATTTTATCTCAAATATTAAATATATTTTAGCTTTATTGTGAATGTATCTATATACTGTATATATATATATATAAAAACCAATATGTAAATATTAAATATTTTCATATATATCAATGAACATAACAATTTAGATCTTAAAATGTATTGTGAACACTAAACAATATACATCAGGGAAGTTTTTTGTTCAATCAATACATAGATTTTAGGCAAAAATGTTATATAATTTCAGCCATCCTATCAGTTATCAGTAACATAAGTATTTATCAGTGTCAGACAAATAATCTATATATTGTTGCATCACTAATATGTGAATGTGAGAGCATGAATGTTTCCATGTGGGTGCACAGGCAATGCCAGTGTGTGTGTGTGTGTGTGTGTGTGTGTGTATGTGTGTGCATGTGGCATGAGCGAGGTCTCGGGTTGCAGGTATCGAGTGAGACGGTAAAACTATCTGACTGTTCTGTGTACTCTCAGCACTGGGATGAAAGCATGAAAGGAAGCATCAACACAGACAGACTGACAGTGAGACGGATTAGAGAAGCATCAATGACCAGTGATCAAAGAGCAGAGAGAAACCAGACTGCAGCTCAATGAAGCTCTCCCACACACACACCTGAACCACCAACAGTTTCAAGTGAAATCAAGCAAAAAATATGTGGTTGACACACATGCATACATGCCTGCCATATGTTTGTACCACACACACACACACACGCGCGCATGCATGCACTAGTGAATATTCCACTCTTGTTTTGGACATACTTGACTGCATTTATGTTTCTCATGATCTTCAAAACCCTTTGATCAAAAGGTTTACGCTTAAATGCTCGGAATTAGATTATTAGACAAAACATTTTACAAAACTAAAATTTTCATGTAAAAACAATTGGACCAGATAGTGACGGAAAAGCAGCCAGCAAGTGTCCAACACACATGAAGTTTCTTGAGAGAATGACCAGTGTGTGCAGAGCTGGAATATAGACGCAGGTTGGCTACTTTGAAGAAGCTCAAATATAAGATAGTTTTGATTTGTTTTCGTATTTTTGGTTACTACATAATTCCCATAGTTCCATTTGTGTTATTTCATCATTTCGATGATTTCACTATTATTCTAAAATGTGGAGAATAGCAATAATAAAGAATGCGTAGGTGTGTCTAAACTTTTGACTGGTAGCGTATAGCCTTGCTTTGAAGTTCCAAGTCAATGAGGGCACACTTAACTAACCACAAGAGAGCTCAGCCAAGCCATTACAGTAAATCTCTTTGTAATCCCACCTCTGTTTAACACATGCAACTCAAACACCTGCGAGTGACAGAAAATTTGAGAAAAAAGTCACAGCAGATGTCAAGAAACATGCCAGGATGTCAAATTAAAACGGGCCAGTTTTTCTTTGCACGCGGCCTTGTTTTCCTGAGCACGCTACGCTCTGTTGCACATTGCTAAATGCTGCGTTGAACGGGAAGCATAGTTGTTTGTTTGGAAGTTCATTTTCCACAATGCTCAGCCAAAATATACTGTAATTTACAGCTAGCATGATGGTGTCTGGTGCTTAAAAATGCCATTTTAGAGTGTAAAAAAAATAAATAAACACTTACAGTTTCCTAAAACGAACAAGGCAATGTGAGCTTAGCGCCCAAATTAATGTTGCATCATCGCCATTTGCTGTTGTACGTAAGAGGAGTTTGCATTCATTTTATTGTGTTGATGGAGACATGCATCCATCTGTAGCACACATGGTAGCCATCTCGCTCTGTACTGGTGGTCTCCTGAACGTCCGGCTAATGTCTGAATCATCCTGACTGCTTCCTGCGTTTGGTCGACAACTACAAAGAGGATCTTTAAAGACATGATAGTAGAGGATCATTTAGGTGCAACAAATAAACTTAGTCTTGAACATTCTGTCACATCCAATTTTTAGCCATCTTCCCTTTCATATAAAGTGAGCTATCAGGCAAAAACACAATTAGGCTACAGACCTAAATGGATTTCCCATTCTGTCACGCACTCGATGTTGTGTCGATTGTAGTGACACAAGGGGCTACTTTCGGGAGCTTCCGATACCTCTGAATATGAACAGAATTTGCATGTTCCGCCCCCGGACATCCGGTATAATCCAGGGATCGTGCATCTGTTCAGTCGGATTCTTTCTTTGGAGCCGAGCAGTTGTGTGATCAGCGAGCTGAGACACTCACTACTGTTCCATTGCTGTTCCAGAGCATTGCTGTTGGATCCTATGGCGCATTACCAGTGACTTTCTCCCTTCTCTGCCCACCAGTGCTGTCCACGCCCCTGAGCGATTCGACAGCGTTTCCTAAAAGAGTATATTTCCTCTAAAAGTGTTTACACATTGGCGTTGAACGTCTTTTTAAAGACGTGTCTTTTTCAAGATGCCTTTCCGCCTTTGTGTAGTTCCTGGATGCGGTAGTTATCTCTTTGCTTCTGACGGTCATATATGCTGCCTCACCTGTATGATCACACTGAGGCAGCGTTTATGAATGGTTAATGTTCTTATTATGAGACCGTGACCATGGCAACGTTGCGGTCGCGGCTTTCCTTCCTTAAAGGAAACGCCACTCCAGCTGCCCCCCCGCATCACACCTTCTTCCAACGGGATTGAGACCGACTCAGCCGGCGATTTGAGGAGAAAATCCCTGCGGTCCACCCGTACCCCTGTACGCTCGTCTGCTTCCGTCCGGGCTCGATGTGAGACCAGCTTGCCCCACGGCCAGTTCGATGTCTCCTTCAGACCCCCAAGCTTTATGAGTATATCGCCGGTACATCAGAGAGCGTCGTGGCGTCTGACGCTGAGGACTCGACTGGTCTGCCACCTTCGGGTCTGCTCGCCCACTCTGAGACCGACACGCAGATGTCCGGCAAGCTTGCCCGGGCTACCGAGAGCACTGGGCTGGACTGGAACTCACCGCCCCCCCCTCAGCCGTCACAGTTAGACGACTGGTTCCTCGGGTCAGGGCGCAGCTCACAGCCATGCCCCTCCTCAGTTCCTTTCTTCCCGGAAGTGCATGACGAGCTGACGAAGTCTTGGAGGGCACCTTTTTCTGCCCGAAACCGACCTCCTCGCTCGTCTGCTCTCACTACCCTTGACGGTGGGTTGGCCCACGGGTATACGGAGGCCCCCCAATTGAACAAAGTGGTTGCGGTGCGCCTGCGCCCGCAAAGCGGCCACCTGGCAGGATCGTCCAGTACTCCCCTCCAATGCCTGTAGGACTATGTCGTCCCTGGCATCCAAAGCCTACAGCGCCAACGGACAGGCCACTTACGCTCTGCATGCCACGGCCCTCCTGCAAACCCATCTCCTTTTTTGGATACGATGAAGTAAGGGCTGTAGAAACCCTTCTCCATTTGCACGACATGCAAATTCTGTTCGCCAATTTGGCATTGGCCTTTTTCATATTCAGAGGTATCCGAGGCTCCTGAAAGAAGCCCCTTGTGTCACTACAATCGACCATCAGGGAACGAGGGTTACACTAGTAACCTAGACTATCAGATGCTGTGCTTGATTTTTGAAACAACCCTTACAAAAATTTTGCTACTGCTACTTATCATCAAAATTGTCAAAGAAACATCACCAAATGTTATTTAGCATGTGGCATATTTAGCCTGACTCAGTGTTAGCATGAAACCCAGTTCCACTCAGACACAGACAGCAGATCGCTACTTCATCAAACAGAATCAGCGCTAGAGGAAGCACGTGGGACAGCTTTACACTGGAATCCCCATAAAACACCATAAACCTGTTTGAGTCTCTCACAAGCACAGGCCAGACGCTGTGTTAAACACCCCCCATTGTGCTATAATCATTAGACTGATTACATTCTTGAAGACCTTTAGGCCCACATACAATTCTATTTATATAATGAAGGAGACCATACTCAATGTAGGACACCAGCAAAACATTTTATTTTTAAACTTCAAAAAAAGTATGAAACATAATTTAGCATAGAATGAAAAAGTCTTTGTGATAGATTCTAATCCAAGCAGCATCCAAGAGAAGTGTGCATCATCACTAGCATCACCAAACGGAATTGCAAAAAGTACTAATTGCTTTCAAACTGGTATCCTGAACACTCTCACTGTCTGCCATTGGTGGAGCAAACAGATAGTCCTTCCCCAAACTCACACCATTGGTTGAGCCAATGTATGCTCTGCCGGCTGATCAGAAAGCTCAAACAAACAGAGAAATGTTTTGACAGTGCCAATGAGCAACATTCAATCTATGAATGGCTTACTTATAGTTGTGACTTTATATTAATCTTTGACAGGAGAAAGTATTTTAACATTGATAACACATTACACATTACATTTTGATTTAATAAAATTACAACGGGTGATACAGCCGTAGGCTATGCATACTGTTTTCTGTTGTCTACTGACAAATTGAATGTATAAAATGTGCTAATGTTCAACATGAAATAAGTGTTCGCAAATTAATAAATAATAATAATATTAATTTGCTTTCGTCTATCAACAATTGATTGGATTGTCAAAGTAATATCTATATGACAGGTGGTTGTAGGAGAGCTTGATGACATCAGCCAAAAAGAAAAGTCGTTTCAGAGGTGGAGGAAGTTATAACATTTTGATGAAAGATTGCAAACATATTTTTTAAATGTGTATTAAGAACGTAAATTTCCTTTTAACATTTAAGAGTCATTTCTACCTTATCTGACTCTTAACACTTTAAGATCTGAGGGTGTTTTTTCTTTATTTTCAGATTTCCTGTTTCAGTGGCATACCCAAAATTCAAGGCTTATAACAAAAAACAAAAAGAAGGTGAAGTGTTTGGTATCATTGTAAAGAAAAAAAAAAATGATATAAACTCTCAACCTAAGAAACTGCTAAAAAATGTACTTTTTTTCTTATTTGAGATTATACATCTCTGGTTGTAAATAAGGTGGCTACGAATAACTGCTTTTGTTTTGTCACAAGCACGTCAACTGTAGCTGAGAGAACTTTTGTGTTCATGCAACAAAGCAATCAAAAGTTATAGCATTACTAATATAATTTATCCTAGTATATAAAATGTCTCTAAGTGTCCAAAAGCCTATCCAAACAAAAAAAACATAATAATTGTACATAAGATCTATTAACACATTCAAACACAACAACGACTAAAGGTTTGCATAGCATGTAGACATGAATTTAGTTCATGAGTTTCATTCTGTGCCATTTGAGTCATAATTGAGTCTGTGTCATGCACTTGGCGCCATCTCCTGGTGGTCATATGTAACATTGTTCTTTGTGTGGATTATCTAATGATCGTTCGAAAGATAATCGCCTCTAAATAATGGTATGTGATATTTTATTTTGCATTTATTTTTCATGAAATTGTGGTATATAAGTAACACCAACAGAAATGTCAAAGACATATACTGTTTTTACTGATTACAATAATACTGTATGTACAATGCTAAAATTTACATAATTTATCAACATGGAACACTTCTGATTTGTCAGCAAATCTCAAAGCACCTATTCATCCAAAATTATATTCTGGTTGATTCAGTAATATTAAATATAATTTTTTGAAGCACAAATTTTAGGTCACCAGACAAAATAAGTTTTAATTATTTTTCATGATGTTTCATGGCCATGTCTTTTAGCATTACATTGAAATAATGACCCTTTTTTGCATTTAACATCATCCCAAATACAGGATACATCAAAGATTTGTGCATCACAGCCATCAGAATGATGTCACACCCCTCACAAACCCATTGTCTCTTTCTTTCTTAGCTAAAGCTTCCTTTTCAAAAGCATGACATCATTCAGAGGCACCTTAAAAAGTCAGTCTTTCCAAAATCACGTCTTGCCTAAGAGCAGCATAACTACTGCCGTATCCATTTCCAAAAACAGTGGATCTGTGGTATAAAGACCAGTGTAATTTCACCCGATGAGGATTATTCTTTTGTCTACTCCCATTGCTGAACGTGAAAGACGTTCACCTTTGATGTGTAGATGGTGATATTCACATCACGCCATTCATGAAACTCTGCCTGCTAACCCAACAGTAGCTACACTGTTTCTCACTCTGATGTATTCATAATGCTGAAAATGAAGCACTGGATATTATGTACAATATGTGTGTTATGAAAATACAAGACAGGGAAATATATTATAGAGTTGTGAAAACGTTCCTGTGGAGGTGAGGGCGTGGTTGAGCGGGAAAGCGTTGGGGAGAGAGAAAGTGGTAAGGACATCCACCTGAGATGAAATGTGACTAATTAATAGTTCTATGGTCATAGTGAGAGTCGGTGGAGATGAAAGGCGACCAGTCCACAGAGAGGAGTGACACACCAGAGACTGTGTATTTATGATCATAGACTTTTTACAATTGTTACTGAAAAGCTGGACCTTATTTCAATTTATGCTGATAATGGCCATTTTTTATACAGTATTATCGCAACATGATCACAAGGGAAGTCTGCATGTTGCTTATGAATGTTCCAATACCCTGACATCGACCCCGAGTTACTGACAAGTGCAATCTCCTTTCAGACATTTTTGCATCAATTCAAGAGTGTTGATCTTTTCCTTTGGTGCATTGCATCAGAAGCCTCAGAGAACCGGGTTCTCGTCCCACATTGAAACCAGGAATTAATTGGATTTGCATAAAATATGACGAGCGCAATTCAAAGGTTCCATTTTCTTTCTAAGATTACATTTTTACTACAACTAGGGTTGCCACTTTTGAAGTTGTAAAATATGGGACACTAGGGTTGTTGACCCTTGCTGGCTGATGGGGGGGCTGAGATTCCAGGAGACATTGTTAGATTGTCTCCTACAACACCATCCAAAATGTTAGCATGTTTCAGAACAATTTCTGGACTTTTCAGACGGTTCCTTACACACCGTAGGCAAAATTTCCAATGAATATCAAGTTTATATTCACGATCTTGAACTATTTGCCGTTACGCTATTGGACCAGCTTAAATATAGAATGAATCCCGTATTTTAAGGGACGTGTAGCAACCCTATTTACTATAAACAATTAACGTTCAAAAACACTTCCTGACTCAGCCACTGGGGGCAGTGGTTCGAGTATACATTAGCACGGTCCAAGTATACATCAAGAAATGTCATTCTACTGTTGCCGAATTCACTGTGAGATCAGTCTGTTTAACGGTATTGGCTGATTGGCCAATTAACAAAAGAGCTAACTCTCGCTTGTGTCTTTTCCAAAATCTACCAGCCCGGTCAACGGATAATGCACATGGTTTAATTTTACCATACATTTAAACATCTCAATTGCTATCATTAAAGTCTATATGAAGTAAAAATCAGCATTAAATCGGCCATTGTCCACCACTTTCAAATCTATTGGTATCAGCAATTGAAAAATTAATGTCTGTCGACCACTACCGAAAACAGACTAGCCACTTCTCAAAACTTAATTCAAAAGCTTTAGAGTGGGTGGTTACACTTTCTATTAGGTGTCTTTAACTACTATGCAGCATTAAAATACACTCACTATGCACTTTATTATGAACACTATGGCCCTAATAAAGTGCCCAACATGGTCTTCCACAGTTGTAGACGATCCGCCTCAAGGTTCGACGTGTTGTGCATTCTGAGATGCTATTCTGCTCACGACAGTTGTACAGAGTGGTTATCTGAGTTACCGTAGCCTTTCTGTCAGCTCAAACCAGTCTGGCTAATCTCTGTTGACCTCTCTCATCAACAAGGCATTTCCGTCCGTGGAACTGCCGCTCACTGGATGTTTTTTGATTTTGGCACCATTTTGAGAAACCTGTTGTGTAGTGACTGTTGTGTATGAAAATCCCAGGAGATCAGCAGTTACAGAAATACTCAAACCAGCCCCCCCATTTGATGGTTGATGTGAACATTAGCTGAAGCTCCTGAACTGTATCTGCATGATTTTATGCACTGCACTGCTACCACAATATTGGGAAATAATTGCATGAATAAGTGCAAAGCTTTACCTCTTTTGTAAGACGCTTCGGATAAAAGCGTCTGCCAAATGAATAAATGTAAATGTGTATGTGGCAGGGCGGAGGGCGGGGCTGGGACATGATTCCGCACACCCGGCTCCTAATCAGGCTAATTAGCCCTCAAGAGGGATAAAGGCCGACCAAAGACGGCAGTGCGACAGAGAGAGAGATTTACAGGCAGCTGTCCGACACCTGTGTGTGTGTTTGTCTTTTTGGTTCAGTTTTATATTAAACTATTATTTATATCGTTAAGCCGGTTCTCGCCTCCTCCTTTCCATTAATCCCTTTACAGTGTACTTGATAAAGTGCTTGGTGAGGGTACAAACAATACAGTGTATTTATTGAGTAATTACATGTTGTTCTGGAAAATTCTCACAAGATTCACATTTGTTGCTACTGAGGTTGAGGTACGGGTTGGTTTAGTGTTAGGGGTGAGGGTTAGGGTTAGGTTTAGGGTTAGAGGTAAGGTGAAGAGATCACTAATAGGCCTCTTTATTATCTAAAATGTTTTTTTTTTTTTAGAAAGCAATTATATAAAATGTTGACCAAATGGCAACTGTTGCTTAAAAATCTCAAGTTTGTGATTGTTCTGTCTGATCAAACTGTTGGAGGGCAACGTGTGTTTGTGTAGTATCAGACATCAATGTGACATCTGCCTGTGTAAACATGTAATCAAGCCTTCAGAGGTGATCAGGCGTTGAGAGGAAGTGTCTCTCTGTGTGTGTGTGTGTGTGTGTGTGTGTGTGTGTGTGTTTCCTCCTGATGGACACTTCTCTGATAACACCACTGACACAAAACACTCAACCAGACGGAGCAAATCTACACTCTAAGTCAAACATCATACATTTCTTAATTTTTTTTTTTTTAATGTTTACAGCTAATTTATTCACAGCCGAGTAGCTAATTTAAATGGTGTTCAGCACAGCTGGTTGCCCTTATGTCTATAGTTAGCACATGTTAGTGTGTTTGAGCGATAATCAGGAATAGCAGCAACGATACACATGTTCTCACTTATGTGCTCACAACGTTAACAATCCATAAAGAGTCTCATGAGAGAAATAAACATCAGATTAAGTCAAAGTTATTTTATCGCGAGGTTTGAGTAAAATAAATGTGACAATAATCACCAATTTGTTTTCAGATGGTAAACATGTTATCCCAAGGATAGTTCACCCAAAATGTAAAACTCTAATTACTCATTTACTTATAAGTGTCCATTTGCTTTCTATTAATTCTCAGAGCTGTCTAGGCGAACAATAGCAATGTTAAAGAGATCTTTGGGTCATTTTTCTTCCCTATGGGGAGTGCTAACCATCCACCATCTACTATTATGAGATATATTTGATTTTAATAGCACCAGACACATATAATCATAGGCTGAATAGAGAGATCTCATGGCCTTGAAAAAGAAGGGATGTCAATGTGGAACAGCAAGCAAACACAAACATACAGTCACACATAGAGGAAACAGGAAGACCCTTATCTGCACATGGGCTCCAGATGAGTAATGGCTAATTAACTCACTCAACACAGAAAACACATTTTGCATCCCTCTGACTTTAAACAAGAACAATATAGCCTTGGTAGGTCTGTTCGGGATGGCCAAACAGAACCATTGATCAGTCTTATAAAGGATGTTTCCTTTACTGGTTAATTACGTTCAGATTTCTGGGTGTCAGGACACAATTGTGCATTATAAGGGTGATATTATACACCCAATGGCCCCATTCCTCAAATGACCCATTTATTTTGTTTGTTCAATACGTACAGCTAATTTCAATTACAGGGCTTCGAAATTCACATTATTATTCCTTGGTGGTTAATGAGAACTTCATAAACAATATGGATTCTAATTTCACATCACAATGTTTTTGCTTAGGCATATCTAATACCAAATGACACAATACAGTAACACTTAATCATAACTTCCATTAAAAACATTAGATAACAAACATGATTGCTTATATGATGCATAACAGAGCATGAGTTAGATTTAAATATTAAGAATTAAACTTTGATCTATATGTTTTCTAATATTTTGTTGCTGTTAATGACTTACTAATGAAATGAATGACATATTATTTCCAATATTTCATTTATGGGGGTTGTGTATAGAATTAATATTGTTATTCATGAGTTGTTCATGAATTCATTAATTTAATCTTTCATTTATATTACAATCTGAACTAATATTATTGCATTATATTTTTTTATATATCACCGTAAGTGAATGTACATTCAAACTGTTAGAAATATCATTAAATGTTGATTTATACATACCAAACTACCATTTGGTAATAATTACATAAGAAAGTAGTAACACTTTACAAGAAGGTTGTATTCACTACTTTTAGTTAACAACATTAGTTAAGTGAAATAACAATGACAATAATTTTTCAGCAGTTATTAACCTTGGATAGTGTTAAAGGAATATTCTGGGTTCAATACAAGTCGAGATCAATCGAGAGCAGTTGTGGCATAATGTTGATTACCACAAAAATAATTATGATTAGCATTTTTGATTTGATTTTCTGTAATAAAAATAAAAAAATAAATCTGGGTTACAGTGAGACACTTACAATGGAAGCGAATGAGGCCAGTCTGTAAATGTTAAAATACTCACTGTTATAAAAATATAGCCACAAGACGTAAACAATATGCTTTAAGGTTATTTACTAATAACCTTTTCTGTGTTATCCATTTTTACAACTTGACGTTGCCGTGACGACGAAACGCTGCAAACCCTTTAACCCCACAAAAATGAAGGTTTAAACAACGTTGCAGCTCAAATTACACTTGAGCTTTAACAGATGAATTCATGTAAGCGCTTTTAAAAAATGATAAGCTTCACATTTCTGCCTTTATACCCTCCGGATATTGGCCCCATTCACTTCCATTGTAAGTAACCTCGATTTTTGCTATTTTTAAAGAAAAGGAGGGACGAGTCGAAAATATTTTTTGCAGTAATCAACATTATGCCACAAATGCTGCCAATAAAGCTTAACTTGCATTGAACCCGGAATATTCCTTTAATTTCAACATTTTGGCTACTTATACATGTTTACATTAAACGTTGTATTGGCCTACATTAACACTGATTATGAACTAACAATGCACAGTTGTATTTTTATAAATGAACATTAACCCAGATTAATAAATGCTGTTAAAATGTATTATCCATTGTTAGTTCTTGATACCCAAATGCATTAACACAAATACAACCTTATTGTAAAGTGTCTAAGAATGTTATAGCCTAGTGAAGTTTGATCATTCATTTTTATGGGGAATTTTCACAACAGTTTGCCCTCCAAATCCAATTTTACATAATGATGTTTTGATTGTGCATGTCTGATATAACTCTATGCACTTCCCAATAATCCCTTCACTTTACCACTGATAAAGTAACGACCAATAAGAACTCACTGTACGGATCGTCTTTACTCTTGGTGCCGTTCACTGTCCCGTCTTTCCCGACCCTGAGGAAGAACTTCTGGAAGGAGAAGAGTTTCCTCTGGCGCACGTCTCCCTGTAGATGTACGTAGCTGCGCACATGCCGGCCGGATGAGGAGATGGATGTGGAGTTGGCGGCCCGGTGCGCCCGCTGCAACCCACACGCGCTGCGACAGGTGCCGGTGGACGCGTCGATCACGGAGGCGGCGAGAAGGTACAGTACAAACAGCGACCAGCATCCAGACACACCGTTACTCACAGTCCATCTCCTCATGGTACTCCACATGGAACATGCTGGTCAAGAAATGTGCATGGATGCTCCTCACCCCGAAAGAACTCTAAATGTGACTCTGTCATCCAGTGAAGGACACTTAAAGTTGTGGAATTGTGTTGAGGAACAAGTCTTAGACGTTTCTGCTCATTAGATGGATATACAAATATGGTTTAATCCCATTTGGGAGTTATTATCATTGTAGATCTCAGTCTTCTTGTATTTCCAGGGGGGGAATGAGTGGATTAGTCCATGGGTGAACCTCAAAATGACCTTGTTCTTGACATCCTGCCTCCTTAAGTGATCTTCCTACCTCCAGGAGGGTCATAGAAATGCTGCTCTCTCTGTTCCCTCCCTAATCCTGTCCGTCATTCTGCAACCCTTCCTCCATTCTCACACACTTTTTGCCCCTCCTTGTCTTGTTCCACCCACCTTGAATTCCCTCTGTTTGGGGTCCGTATGGGCTATGTCTGATAGGGCTTTTTGTGAATGGCCTTTATCTCCTGCTCTTTGATAGTGGACTAGGACGGAAAAAGATGAACAAACCTCACCAGAGGGCAGACTTGATTGGTCCCATCTGAAGATAAGAAGCTTTTAGTCTGATTATGTTTTTAGAATTGTCATGATTTGTTTTGTTTTAGCTTTGGATCATTTCTCTTTCACCCTGTGTATGAATGTGCAGGTCTAACGCAATGCCACGGACTTTACAAGGGAAGTTGAGAGAAAAGGCAAGGGTTAGCGTCAGACTTTTGTTTTCTTTGTGTGTTGTTGGTCTCTATTGCACATTAGACGTTATTCTGCATAGCATAATGAACCATGTAGGCATCTTTCAATTAAAGGATTATTCTGAATTCAATACACTTGACAGCATTTGTGGCACTATTGTCCACTCGACCCTTCTTTTCTTTAGAAAAAGAAGAAGCAAAAATCGAGGTTACATTGAGGCACTTACAATGGAAGTGAATGGGGGCCAATCCGTAAATGTTCCAATTCTCACGGTTTCAAAAGTATAGTCATAAGACATAAACAAGATGTGTTATAATGTGATTTTATTGTGATAAAATCACATACTAACCTTTTCTGTTTAAAGTTATAGACAATTTTACAACTTAATTGCTGTGATGACTAATGCCGAATCAAGTAATCCCCCAAAAAACATGATTTAAACAACTTTACAGTGCAAATAATACTCGAGTTTTAACAGAAGTATTAATGTAAGTGCTTTAAAAAATTATAAGCTTTATATTTCTGCTTTTAAACCCTACAAACTTTGCCCCATTCACTTCCTTTGTAAGTGCCTCACTGTAACCTAATTTTTTGCTTTTACTACAAAGAAAAGAAGAGACGAGTCAAAATATTTTTGTTGTTGTTGTTGTTGTAATCAACTGGAATATTGCTTTAATTAATATTAAAATACATGTAGTTTGTTTGTCCAGGAGTTTTTCAAAGGGGTGGCCAGGCAGGGGCAAGCGATCAGTCTGCGGTGGCACAGAAATGTTTTGGCAGCATTTTTATATCGTTGGACTGTGGTGCCTGCGATGGACTGGCGACCTGTCCAGGGTGTCCCCCGCCTTTCGCCCAATGTTAGCTGGGATAGGCTGCAGCCCCCCGCGACCCTGTACACAGGATTTGCGGTTGACGATGGATGGATGGATGGATGGATGGATGGACTGTGGTGGCGGGGGGGGGGTTCAATGTGGCTACAATGACACCCATGATGGAGAGGTTTGGGGACCTTGGTGTGCACACATGTTAAGTTTGTACATTTGTACAGAGATGATTTCACCTCTAAAGAACTGAAATGACTAAAACAGCAATTGCGAATGGGGTGGTCAGGCATTGGTCCATGGTAGCCACGGCCACCCCTGGCCACCCCCCTAGCTCCGCCACTGTGTTTGTTTAACCTAAGGGTTAACCTTACAAAAACGTACTATGGTAATCATAGTTTCTGTTAAATTACAGTCATTGTTACTAATAATGGTAACTGGGAATATGAGCCGTTAATTTCATAAAACAAGCTTCTTACTCTGTTTGAAAGAGATTATGATTGAACATTTGTAACAAAATAACTGGAGTTAATAAACATTTTTTAATTTAACTTTCTTTCTTCAGCAGGTTTCAATTAAAACATTTAGAGGTTTCTTACCAGAGGCACTTTTGTTGGCTCTGCGCCCCTAGAAGTGCTTCACGGAAATCAACGTCATGTTATTGTGTCACATGTTATTGTGTTGACTCGGTGTGCCAGAAGTTTAACCCTTAAATGACAGACTAGAGTCTTGAGAACAGTATTCAGTCGGTTTAAATTAATTTAAATTATGCGTTGCATATAGCAAAGCCAAAATACAACATCCACGCATGTGGACGCGGGGTCGCACAAGGATAAATATGGAATGAGCAATCAAATTTGTTCACTGAGATTTCCTTTCATTAAATAAGGTGTTGGGTAGGAGGCTAGCTAAAATGTGATGCCTGTATTGTATGTTTCTTGATTGGTTGGTGTCCATGGAAATGAAAGTCAATAAAAGTATGATATCGTACGAGTTCGCCATCTTGAACGAATGACTACACGTTGTCATGACTATGTTGGATGCTTTGAAGAATCTTCACTGAGCTCTTTTCCATACAGCAACAGTTCATAAACAGCTCCATTGAAGTACCATAGTAGTAATCCAACAACTTGTGCACTATACTCAAAGTCTACTGGAGCCATTTGATAGGATTTGTCAGGAATACTGTAGACTGAAATTTAAGTCATTATTACTGCTAATTCTTTGCTGAAGCACTGACATGCCATTAGTGTTAAGATTATTTCGTATTTCACCCAAAATCTCCTTGCTTTTCCACAGTTTGCTGTTGTATTGTGGCAAACTATAATGTATCGCCAGTCACCAATTGCTCCTGTGGTTCAGTTTATCTGCCACTGCTCAAACAGCTCTATCTTATCTGCATTTCCTGCTTTGTTTCCCCCCTGATGTCCCCCCCCTCCACCCCGAATCTTTCACTGGAAATGAGTCTGGCCGCTCATCATTGGTTTTTGCCCCTTCTCAATAAAGAGAGAATAATCACACCAGTAATATGTTTATTTTGATTCTTGGAATATGCAGTAGCCCTTATCCATTCCAGTCATACATTCCTGCATTTTAACATCCAGTGAGAGTGCAAAATGAATTTTTGTAAGGCTTTATTTACGTACATAAGCCATGGATAAAACTCAAATAAAGTCAGATACTTATACTGCAAAACAACCGCTCTGTATGCGGTCTCGTGGTCATGGATTTTATTTGAAAATCATCCAATAGTCAATGCAATTGAAATGTAGCCTTTCCTTCTGGTTTTTTTGGGCCACATGTAATATAAGAAAGATTTACGGGACTTGTGCGCAAGCCGGAGTTTTATCTGTCTCTGTGATCTGGGTTTTAGTTGTTAAGCATATCTCTATTGATCTATCTCAGTGTAATGCCCACCAAATCCAAACGCAGTCACAGAAATGGCATATTGATCTTAGAGTTCCAAAGAAGACAAGTTCCATCATACAAAATCATGTTTATACACAATAGGTCTTTTACATTACATGTCTAAAAGAAACTAGGGTTTTACATTGAAGAAAATATGAGTGGTGGTATTCTGGGTTTTGAGTGTCTTATTTATTTTTGTCATTAACAATTTGTATTGATTCCATACTCAAATTAACAGAAACAGCACATGAAAACACGTAATTAACTTTTATCAATATATGCCCCCGAATGTCCCTCTCCACTGCTCCTCCCTGGCAACCAGCCATCTATGTGACATCTCTTCAAAAGCCGCCACTCTGCCCAACGTGGTGCACCACTTATGAAATGAGGGCGCACCAGCCGACTTCCATCCCCTAAGAATTACCTGCCTAGGGGCCTGGGTGGCTCAGCAAGTAGTGACGCTGACTACCAACCCTGGAGTCGCGAGTTTGAATCCAGGGCATGCTGAGTGACTCCAGCCAGGTCTCCTAAGCAACCAAATTGGCCCAGTTGCTAGGAAGGGTCACATGGGGTAACCTCCTTGTGGTCACTATAATGTGTGGTTCTTGCTCTCGTTAGGGTGCATGGTGAGTTGTGCGTGGATGCTGCGGAGAATAGCATGGGCCTCCACACACGGAGGCAACTGAGATTCGTCCTCCACCACCCGGATTGAGGCATGCCACTACGCCACCATGAGGACTTAGAGGGCATTGGGAATTGGGGAGAAAAGGGGAAGAAATAAAATAATTACCTGCCTGCCGATCATCATGCTGGTAAGGACACAGTTTTTTATATGTTTGTTCCTTATGTTAATACCCAAAATACACAGTCTGGGGCAGAATAAAATCTGAGTGCTCAAGACCTCACAGATAAAATTCTGAACCTTCGACCAAAACTCTTGAATCTTAGTACAGAACCAAAAAACATGGGCTATGTCCCCATCCTCCAACTGGCGTCGCCAGCAAGTTGGTGTCTTTAAGTCCAAGCCTATACAATCTAGAGGGAGTCCAATAAAAAAACGATGCAGAATCATAAATTGAATGAGGTGCACTCTTGCATAGACTAAAATCTCAACGCTCCATCTTCATACAGGTCACCCAGCGTAGCAACACCCTTCTCAATCCAATCTGTCCAGCAGAAAGGGGACTTAATGCACAATTCAGGGTTCAACCAAATACTTGTGGCAACATTCAGGCAAATGTCTGAATTGAACACGCAGGAAACTTTTGTCCACACTAAATACATGTGCGAGATAATGAGATGTGTCTTTACTTCTCCGGGCAGCTTCGTAGAAAGACTTTGCAATGGCAAGATAGGGGCAAGGCCCTCCTGTTCAATAAAGAGCCAGGGAGGGGCTATCTCAGGTGGAAGCGGCCAATGTGCCAAATGTCTGAGACCAAAAGCATAATAGTAAAACAATATATATATACAGTGAGGAAAATAAGTATTTGAACACCCTGCTATTTTGCAAGTTCTCCCACTTAGAAATCATGGAGGGGTCTGAAATTGTCATCGTAGGTGCATGTCCACTGTGAGAGACATAATCTAAAAAAAAAAATCCAGAAATCACAATGTATGATTTTTTAACTATTTATTTGTATGATACAGCTGCAAATAAGTATTTGAACACCTGTCTATCAGCTAGAATTCTGACCCTCAAAGACCTGTTAGTCTGCCTTTAAAATGTCCACCTCCACTCCATTTATTATCCTAAATTAGATGCACCTGTTTGAGGTCGTTAGCTGCATAAAGACACCTGTCCACCCCATACAATCAGTAAGAATCCAACTACTGACATGGCCAAGACCAAAGAGCTGTCCAAAGACACTAGAGACAAAATTGTACACCTCCACAAGGCTGGAAAGGGCTACGGGGAAATTGCCAAGCAGCTTGGTGAAAAAAGGTCCACTGTTGGAGCAATCATTAGAAAATGGAAGAAGCTAAACATGACTGTCAGTCTCCCTCGGACTGGGGCTCCATGCAAGATCTCACCTTGTGGGGTCTCAATGATCCTAAGAAAGGTGAGAAATCAGCCCAGAACTACACGGGAGGAGCTGGTCAATGACCTGAAAAGAGCTGGGACCACCGTTTCCAAGGTTACTGTTGGTAATACACTAAGACGTCATGGTTTGAAATCATGCATGGCACGGAAGGTTCCCCTGCTTAAACCAGCACATGTCAAGGCCCGTCTTAAGTTTGCCAATGACCATTTGGATGATCCAGAGGAGTCATGGGAGAAAGTCATGTGGTCAGATGAGACCAAAATAGAACTTTTGGTCATAATTCCACTAACTGTGTTTGGAGGAAGAAGAATACCATCCCAAGAACACCATCCCTACTGTGAAGCATGGGGGTGGTAGCATCATGCTTTCGGGTGTTTTTCTGCACATGGGACAGGGCTGACTGCACTGTATTAAGGAGAGGATGACCGGGGCCATGTATTGCGAGATTTTGGGGAACAACCTCCTTCCCTCAGTTAGAGCATTGAAGATGGGTCGAGGCTGGGTCTTCCAACATGACAATGACCCGAAGCACACAGCCAGGATAACCAAGGAGTGGCTCTGTAAGAAGCATATCAAGGTTCTGGCGTGGCCTAGCCAGTCTCCAGACCTAAACCCAATAGAGAATCTTTGGAGGGAGCTCAAACTCTGTGTTTCTCAGCGACAGCCCAGAAACCTGACTGATCTAGAGAAGATCTGTGTGGAGGAGTGGGCCAAAATCCCTCCTGCAGTGTGTGCAAACCTGGTGAAAAACTACAGGAAACGTTTGACCTCTGTAATTGCAAACAAAGGCTACTGTACCAAATATTAACATTGATTTTCTCAGGTGTTCAAATACTTATTTGCAGCTGTATCATACAAATAAATAGTTAAAAAATCATACATTGTGATTTCTGGATTTTTTTTTTTTAGATTATGTCTCTCACAGTGGACATGCACCTACGATGACAATTTCAGACCCCTCCATGATTTCTAAGTGGGAGAACTTGCAAAATAGCAGGGTGTTCAAATACTTATTTTCCTCACTGTATATTCGGTTGGTTTCCTGCAGGAAACCGATGGAGTGCGTACTCCAGGTAGGAAAGGAGGTATTGCCCCAAGTGAAGGAGTTCAAGTACCTCGGGGTCTTGTTCACGATTGAGGGGACAATGGAGCGGGAGGTTGGCCGGAGAATCGGGGCAGCGGGGGCGGTATTGCACTCGCTCTAGCACACCGTTGTCACGAAAAGAGAGCTGAGCCGGAAGGCAAAGCTCTCCATCTACCAGTCAATTTTTGTTCCTACCCTCACCTATGGTCATGAAGGTTGGGTCATGACCGAAAGAACTAGGTCGTGAGTACAAGTGGCCGAAATGGGCTTCCTCAGAAGGGTGGCGGGCTTCTCCCTTAGAGATAGGTTGAGGAGCTCAGTCATCCGTGAGAAGCTCGGAGTAGAGCCGCTGCTCCTTTGCGTCGAAAGGAGTCAGTTGAGGTGGTTTGGGCATCTGGTAAGGATGCCCCCTGGCTGTCTCCCTAAGGAGGTGTTTCAGGCACGTCCAGCTGGGAGGAGGCCTCGGGGAAGACCCAGGATTAGGTGGAGAGATTACATCTCCACACTGGCCTGGGAATGCCTCGGGGTCCCCCAGTCAGAGCTGGTTAATGTGGCTCGGGATAGGGAAGTTTGGGGCCATGATTTCCTACATATATTGCAAAATTACAATTCATGTCTTTAGGAGTTAAACAGTTTTAAAACATTGCTGAGTGACCTTTAATTATGTTGTTTTGTTTCTTGTGATGTCAACATTGATCTGTCTCCCCTGTTGTCCTTGTGCACGTTCAACTGAAATAGGTGTCTATGTATTTCTGTGGAACAAAGTTGATTTAATTATTGATCTAGAATCAGTTATAATCTTCTTTATTTAAGATGTGTTATTGTATGACCGAAATTTGAGTCCATCCAATTAAAAATATTGAGTAGAATCAAAAGCATTTAAATAGCAAATCTCAGTGAAGTTGTTGCGATTCACTGTTGTCTGCCCTGTGTTTTGCCTCTGTCATCTGCCCCCCCCCTGCTCTGGGACAGATGAGACTGGCTATTCCTTGACTGTCCCAGAGCAGGGGATTATGGGAAGTGTAGTCCGGGTGGAACAGACTACAGAGGTAAAACACAGGGCAGACAACAGTGAGTAGTAACAGAAGTCTACTTGCATCTAATTGCCTTGACTTAAATTGTTAAATTAATTCTATATGATCACCAAGTTACTTAATTATACAAGTTTTGGAGACGCCATTACTCAATTCAATTGAGGGAACGAGTTGACTAACTTATTAGGGTTTTCAGTCTCTTTTAATTAGAGTTTATTTTATTTGTTTTACCTGCTTTATTGTCCACCAGGTGAAAATCATGACGTGGATTGTTTCGAAAAGTACCAAAACACCTCTCCTCAATAAGCTGTACGATTTGATGTAGCATACTTTTCCATGGCACAAACAGTGTGAGATGGCGTACTAATTTAATACTTCCAGTTAGGGATTTGAACAAGCCCCTAACCCTAAGAATGAGCAATGGTATTGAACATAAATGCAGTAGATTAAAGCCTGGCTTCGAAATCTCTGTCTCTTTGAACATTGTTCTTTTTCCACTCATTCTAGCCAAGAGCAGTTTTGCAGTCACTAAATGTAAATATTTAATGGACTGAGTGTCCACTGAAGGTGTCAGGGTGTCCGTTTGCAGCGATGGTTTCTTGTTTTGCATCTTTTAGACACGTTTGCCATTAAATCATTAAGTTTGACCTGAACTTACATCATCAGTAGATGAATGGATTGGTTACGACAGAATTTATTTACAGGTCATAGCTTGTAAACTGTCTCATTGAGCTTTTAAATGGCTCTATGCGGTCATGATATTGCAATGTGTGTGGTTGTGCGCCTCCACAAGTGATCTGCCATCAGTCCGAGGTGTAAAGCTAGACAAGTAGTTTTAATTAACTAATATCATGGAGTTTTCTGCTTTTAGTTTAATCAGAACTATCGAATCAGGTCTCTCTCTGTGACTAGAGGTCAGAATTATTGATTGATGTGCAGGAAAGGGAAGTCACTTCGTCGGCATTTAAGAATCGCTTTGTGCATTCGGACCTCCTTTGCTGGAAGCACATTAAGGTAACGTGTGATTATATAACCGAGCCAAAATTAAGGTTAAGTCATGCGCTTTGTCATGGAACACATGAAATCGAGTGCACTAAGATGGTGTGGCGTTGCTGACAAATTGTGATCATTCTGTGCTCTAGCTGACAACAGGTTTGTGCCAAGTGGATCTCAGGTTATAAGGGACAGAGGAACTGGCCCAATCTGGCCAAATTCAACCTGACCTCTGTAATGGAGCCTGGGTTGGCATGGTATGGATTGCAGAGTCACTGCTTCCAATTTTACAGTGACCTGAAAAGTGTTCCTAGTAAAGAACAAACAATAGGTGAGTGACAGGCTTCATTTACTTGTATTCTAAGCAGTACGGTTTCTTGAACCCCTAATATTTCAGCTTGTTGCATCCAAAACCCTAGACTTCATTAGCTCCAAAAGTCTTAAGACCACTAGTGAAAATGCAAAAATATTTTTTTAAACAAATTATATTGTCAGATTAACAATTTGAGTGACAAGAAGAATGTACATTTTTTTTGTATTATTTATTAATATGTGTATATATATATATATAAACTCCACTCAAACCTTTTCTTTTTGTTTTTCTGCTTCAAAAGTGGCTTTTTCTTTGCAATTTTTCCCATAAGGCTGCACCCCTGAGTCTTCTCTTTACTGTTGTACATGAAACTGGTGTTGAGCGGGTACAATTCAATGAAGCCGTCAGCGGAGGACATGTGAGGCGTCTATTTCTCAAACTAGAGACTCTGATGTCCTTATCCTCTTGTTTAGTTGTACATCTGGTCTTCCACGTCTCTTTCTGTCCTTATTAGAGACAGTTGTTCTTTGTCTTTGAAGAATGTAGTTACACCTTTGTATGAAATCTTCAGTTTTTTGGCAATTTCAAGCATTGTATAGCCTTCATTCCTCAAAACAATGATTGACTGATGAGTTTCTAGAGAAAGCGGTTACTTTTTTTTGCCATTTTTGACCTAAAATTTGACCTAACACGCCAGTCTATTGCATACTGCAGCAACACAAAAACAAACACAAAGACAATGTTAAGCTTCATTTAATGAACCAAATAGCTTTCAGCTGTTTGATATAATGGCAAGTGATTTTCTAGAACCAAATTAGCAATTTAGCATGATTACTCAAGGATGTGTTGGAGTGATGGCTGCGGTCTAGATTTTATGAAAAAAATATTTTTTTCAAATAGTGATGGTGCTGTTTTTTACATCAGTAATGTCCTGACTATACATGTGATCAGTTGAATGCCACTTTGGTGAATTACAGTGCCAATATTCCAAACTTTTGGCCGCCAATATATATATATAATATAATTATAATAAACATCTCATTTGGGGTTTTTAGTACAGTTGTTATACAGTATATTGTGTAGTCTAATGCCCAAAGCTGTAACAGATTTTGCACACAGAACAACAAACACAGCAGAGCCACAAAAGATCTTGATCACATCATGATTGCATTTATTAATAGTCATATCAGCAGTACAGATGCGCATTTAAACAGTTTCTGTATAAAATATTCAGGCGTGTTTTAAAGGCAAGAGGATTGACCTGCAACACCTCCGTCCTCAGTGACAATGTGCATTGAACTCATTAACAATGACTTAAACACTTTAGTTAATGAGCACACAGACTAGAGCACCAACAGCACTATAACAGCACCATAAAACTCTCACGAGCTACAAAGTACAATATTTACAAAGTTTTAAACATATTTCAAATGACTAAAACTAAAATACAAGTACTAAAAGTAGAACATCACAATTACAGTGCAGACAACCATTAATCAAACTTTATAACCTGTGTAATGATATACAAGCAATCATTTTTGATTTAGAGTCTTGTTTTGTTAAGCGTTATTCAAGGATTAGATTTGTATTAAAAGAATAATAGAATATATAAAACTACTTTTTGCTGAACCCTAAAATATTGATGTTACTGGCTCCTTTCTGAAAGCACATTGAGTAAAAACATTTGGTACTTAAGGGATTTAAAGCCATCAGATGACAAGAATTCATGCTATATATGTTATTAATAAAAGAAAAATCTAATTAACATACAATATTAAGGGTTGGGGAATAAAGTTACAAATGCACCATACTTTAAGTAGAATTTCTCTTCTACACCATATTAATAATGTTAAACACTTATTTCACAGTAATTTACTTTTGTAAATGTATGAATATAGATAATCATAGACAATCACAGTGAACTTAAAAATGTTTCTAGCAGGAAACAGAAACTGCCTAGGGAAAAGCTTTTATGATATTTACCGAAAACTAAAAATTACGATTTTGTGAAATTTTCCGTTTGTTATTTGTTTTGTCCATGCATATTTTCACAGCAACATTTGCACCAAATTTTAAGAAAATAAAGTCAAACTGCTAAAAACCAAAGACCATAACTCATCTTTAAAAATTGTCCTCATCTTTAAAAAACTTAAATTTTAAAAGTCTGTCTTGTTGGCCAACATGGGCTTATATGTTAATAGTCCTCTAGAAGATGATCTACGTCACGTCATGACTTACCGGAAAAAATTATTATCAAAATATGAATAACTACAGTCTTGACAAACACAAAATAGGTATCGTTTTAAAGCTTAGAAGCAGCACTTTACAATGCATGTAGCCATTATGACCAAAACTGAACAAGTGTTTTGAAATTTGCAGACAAATCAGAAGTTTTCTGTTTTGATAATTAATACTTTTGCACTGTATATATTATTGTAATCAGTAAAAACATCAAACTCATCAAATAGCCATGTGTCATATGTCAATGGAAAGCTTGTAAAGCGAGTAATAGATAAGTACATGTCTTTGATATATCTAAAATATCACATAACATTACTTAGAGGAGGGGATTCCCATTAAAACGAGCCCACACATGACATAATCGGATGCACAGATCATTGGATAATACACAAGAAGCACAATGTGCAAACAGCACATAATGTGCTATCTGGCTAAAAACACGCTTTCCTAGATCAGATGACTTCTATGCAAATTATGTTGTCCAGCATCATAGAACGCTAAACCAATCATACAGTATGTGTCATTCTGATCGCGGCAACCAGAGGTGAAAGTCATCCAAATATGGGCAGAGAGGATTGTTCAATCTAATGTACGTATGGCCACCAGAAGATGCCGCCAAGTACATGATACAAACTCAATGATGGCTCAAATGACACAGAATGAAACTGAATGAGATGTCGTTACTCATGCCTGCATGCATTGAAAAGAGCGCATATCTTTAGTCATTGTATCTGGATGTGAAATTAGTTCTTATGTACAATTATTATGTTTTATTTGTTGGAGAGGCTTTTGGACACTTGGAGATGTTTTTCGGAGCTATCTTTTGTACACCCTGAGATATAGAGTATAATGTCAAATCATAAAAATAAGAAAAGAAGTTAATTTTTGGCTCAAGTTTTTTTGTGTGATTTTTAGCCATTTCTAAGGATGAGAGTCTTAGAATTTATTATAATCTATGTAATTAAAAACCTTTGAAACGTTTTCTTTAAAGTGATACCAAACAATTTGTTTTTCTTGTCGAGTTATAACCCTTTAATTTTGGGCATGCCACTGAAACAGGAAATCTTTTAAAACACCTTCAGAGCTTCAAGGGTTAAAGTTATACAAAAAATAATTGAAACAACTCAGTTAAACGTTTTGAGCAATATGAACAAGGGGGAGGTTCAGTGAACCTAACGATAGTGAAAGTTACACTCATTTAAGAACTGCACATGAAAATTGTTTGACCCTCAAAGCATTACTTGATGTTCATCAGACAGTGGTCACATAACCCTTTTAATAACAGGCAAAAGTATTATAATGCTTTGTAAGTTTCAACCTGCTCCATTAAAAAAGATCTATGAAATCGCTCATAATAACTTGGGTCCAAAAAGGTATAGTTCACCCAAAAAAGATGTTAAGAAAGAGAATGGTGATGGTGGCTGTAAGTCCTTAACATTTTGCATTATATCTCCTTTTGTGTTCTAAAGAAGGAAGAAAGTCATTCGGGATTGGAATAATATGAGGTTGAGTATTGGATGACAGAATTTTCATTTTGAGGTGAACTACCCCTTTAATGGAAGTTGTTTCATGGTGAACTAACAGTTTGTGCAGTAGTTTGTGCTTTGGGTTGATGACCCAAGTGTGGCTTTGGCGTGACCTCTGTAAATATTACATCATACAAGTGACACAACACTGCTTGTGGATAGACCGCAGGGAGCATCGACCCAGCAGCTTGAGTTTCTCACAGAAACGTGTTGACATACTGTTTTTCTTACAAACCGGAGCTACAAAGCACAGAAACATAAGCAAATCAATGAGGGGCATTAACATTAAAAATCAACTAAAAAGAGTTTTCTTTATGGAATATTAACCTGTAAATATTTAAATAAAAAGATGGACACAAAAAAAACTCAATTATAAGATTAACAAAATACAACATAATATAATTAAGTTTACCCAAATTGGTTTTACACTCCTCTGGGTTGCAGATCTGAACAGTGTCTGGTATATTGTTTTGTGCACAAAGTGAAGTTTTCTCTTCATCTCCAGATTCCTCATTTACACACTTCACCGCTCGATTTTGCACTCCACCACCACAACTTCTGGAGCACTGTCAATCAAATATCAACACACCATAACAATAGAAAAATCTCTTAAATCAAATGACATAAAACTACCTATTAAATATAATCTATTTTCATCTTGGCAAGATTTTCAGTAAATAATGACTTAAATTTAGGTTCGTTCCTCACACAAAGCTATTGTATGACATCAGAAGGCTTCATATAGTGCATGCTAAATCATGTGGACAACCTTTATGGTACTTACTTTTGTCTTTTTTGGAGCTCAGCAGTCACATATGTTGCATGGAAAAGAGCAGTGTGGATATTTTGCTAAATAATTTATTTTCTGTTCTGCGAAAAACATGCATACCACTGTGAACGAGACTCTCTCATCGCAATGCACAAGTGTTTACTAAAAAAATTACTTAAATAATAATTCCTTACATTTATATAGCACTCAAAGCGCTTTACATAGTATGGGGGGGATCTCCTCAACCACCACCAACAGCAGCCATAGTGCACCAGAACACCCACACCCACCACACACCACCCACCAGCGGGGAGGAGAGAGTAGAGTGATGTAGCCAATTCAGGGATGGAGATTAATACAAGGCCATGATAGATAGGGGCCAATGGGGGGAATTTGGCCAAGACACCAAGGTTACACCCCTCCTCTTTACGAGAAGTGTCCTGTGATTTTTAATGACCACAGAGAGTCAGGACCTCGGTTTAACATCTCATCCAAAGGACAGTGCCTTTTTACAGTATAGTGTCCCCGTCACTATACTGGGGCATTAGGACCCAGACAGACCGTAGGGTGAGCATCCCCTGTAGGCCTCCCTAATACCTCTAACAGCAGCAACCTTGGTTTGAGAGGTCTCCCATCCAGGTACTGGCCAGGCTCAACCCTGCTTAGCTTTAGTGGGCAACCAGGCAAAAGCTGCAGGGTGATATGGCTGCCAGTTAAATTTCAGGTATTTCATCATAGGCATTCAAAAGATCAGGATATTCATTAAAAAAATCTCCTTTTCTGTTTCACATTAGAAAGAAAGTCACACATGGAACATGTAAACAGTAAATGATGACATAATTTTCATTTTTGGCTGACTATCCCTTTAAGACATCAAGCAGGACAGCCGTATTTACTCAGCCAATAGTTAAATGACTATCTAGCACCAATTTCATCCCCTTTAAACAGCCTGCAGTCAGTTACCTGGGTCCAGGTTTCAGTAGTCCAGCTGGTGCAGGGCTGAAGATGGCATGGCTCAGTGCTGTTGGGTTTGAGAGTGATGTTACAGCGCTGGTACTCAGGACAGTACACAAGTCTTTCCTTTAGCCCTTGCCCACAGCTTTTAGAGCACTGTCAAGCACACATCACCAATGAAAACCAAAGTCAGCGAATAATGATTTATTTTCAGTGTGTTCCTCACAAAAAGCTATCATAGGGCTTCAGAAGACATGGAATTAAGTGCACAGCACTATGGACTACTTTTATCAGCCTGATCGCTTAAAAATGCCGTGACTGTGGCGACATTTTTGCTAAATTTTATTACGTGGTTCATTACACTTCTTGTGGTAGTTCCGAGGTGTAATGTCCACTGTGTGGCGCTAAAACAGATTTAAATGTTTTCCCAAACAAATTTTGGGAACTTTTTAAGGTTAATGCTCTTTCGAGTTTTAAATCAACAAAACCACCTCCCTACCCTAAACCTTAAACCTAGACCTACCCGATAGTGTCATAACAGCAAATGTAAGATGAAAAACACAATTGCTAAACCGATGGCGTCATTTTGTGGTGCTTCTAAGACACTTTTGGCTCATCTGTCGACTTGCGTGTAGTTGATTATGTAATGCAAATGTTAAAATGTATTGCCTTACAAGTCATGCACTATAGTAATTTTTTATTTTATTTCATAAGATAGAATTGTGCAAGTTTTACTGTGATTTGTTTGAAGGGAAATAAAAGTAATTGTTGTTGTAGCGACTCTAGTCTTCATTTCACCAGGAAACTGCTGCAAAATGTACAATGAGACATGTAAAAATGATTTAGCAAAAATACGTGATTCTATGTGACCAGGTTTACTTTTATGGTTTTATGGTCTTTTTTGAAGCTTGACAGCCTCTGACCACTATATGCTTTCATTTCATTAAAAGAGCAGCTATTCTTCAATCTCCTTTTGTATTCGAAAGATGAAAGTCAGTCATATGTGTTTTGATCATAACAGTGAACCTATTTATTTGGGAGAACTATCCTTTGAATCACAAATAAATGTCTGAGAGTTAAGTGATTTGTTGCCTGGGATTTGAGCCCATGACAGGAACATTTGTGTTGAAGGGATAGTTCACCCTAAAATAAATAAATTCTGTTATCATTTATTCATCCACTTTTGTTCTAAACCAACTTTCTTCCTTTGAACACAAAAGGAGATCCATCCATCCATCCCCATTCACTTTCATTGCATCTTTTTTTCCATGAAAGTGAATGGTGACTGAGTCTAACATTCTGCTTAAAATCTCCTTTTGTGTTCCACAGAAGAGAGGAAGTCAAACTGTTTGGAACAAAATGAGGGTGAGCAATTTATGAGTGAATTTTCATTTTGAGCTTAACCATCTCTTTTATATGTGGCCTCTCAGGTTATTACCTCTCCCCAGGGTAAGTCCTTCCACTGCAGGCAGGGTCGGGTGTAGCAGGGCAGAGTGCTGGGTGGTTTGTATGACAGAGCCTGACAGTGAAAGGGCCTCAGTGGACGTCTGGTCTGTGTGTCAATGCACTGCACGTCTCGATGTTTCATATCACTAACACAACCTTCGGGACACTACAAGAGGGCCACAAAGATTTCACATCATAGTTCAAATCATCCAGTAATTATGCTGGCTTGACAAAGCCAATATACTGTTATTCTACAAACTTTGGTTTACCAAAGTACCAAGATAACATTTCTGACTATGTAAACTTCTAGAGTTTTCAAGCTACAACCTCCAAACTTGGGACTGTTTCACGTTGTTAGATATTTTCTAAATGATCGGATAGACTGTTTTCCCATATCAGACGTTAACAACTGCCACAAATCTTATAGACATACATCTGTCTCTCTGTCTGCCTATCTGTCTGTCCATCTGTCTACCTGTCTATCGGTCTATCCTCCATCCATCCATCCATCCCTCTGTCTGTCCATCCATCCCTCTGCCTGCCTGCCTATCTGTCAGTCCGTCCGTTCGTCCATCTATCTGGCTATCATCTATCCATCCATCCATCTGTCTATCCATCCAGCTATCTATACATCTATCCATCCATCTGTACATTTATCCATTTATTTATCTAGCTGTCCATCTATCTATCTGTCTGTCCGTCCATCCATCCATCCATCCATCCATCCATCCATCCATCTATCCGTCTGTCTGTCTGCCTGCCATCCATCTACCTGTCCATCTATCCATCCATCCGTCTGTCTGTCCATCAATCCATCCATCCATACATCCATCTGTCCGTCCATCTATCTGTCTATCATCCATCCATCCATTTATCTATCTAGCTGTCCATCCATCCATCTATCTATCTAGCTGTCTATCCCTCCGTCCATCCATCCATCCATCCATCTATCTATCTATCCATCTGTCTGTCTGTCTGTCTGCCATCCATCTACCTGTCCATCTATCCATCCATCCCTCTGTCTGTCCATCCATCCATCCATCCGTCTGTCCGTCCGTTCGTCCATCTATCTGTCTATCATCCATCCATCCATTTATCTATCTAGCTGTCCATCCATCCATCTATCTATCTAGCTGTCTATCCCTCCGTCCGTCCATCCATCCATCTATCTATCTATCCATCTGTCTGTCTGTCCATCCATCCATCCATCCATCCATCCATCCATCCATCTATCTATCTATCCGTCTGTCTGTCTGTCTGTCTGCCTGCCATCCATCTACCTGTCCATCTATCCATCCATCCATCCGTCTGTCTGTCCATCAATCCATCCATCCATACATCCATCTGTCCGTCCATCTATCTGTCTATCATCCATCCATCCATTTATCTATCTAGCTGTCCATCCATCCATCCATCTATCTATCTATCTATCCATCTGTCTGTCTGTCTGCCATCCATCTACCTGTCCATCTATCCATCCATCCATCCATCAATCCATCCCTCTGTCTGTCCATCCATCCATCTGTCTATCCATCCAGCTATCTATACATCTATCTATCCATCTGTACATTTATCCATTTATTTATCTAGCTGTCCATCCATCCATCCATCTATTTATCTATTTAGCTGTCCATCTATCTATCTGTCTGTCTGCCATCCATCTACCTGTCCATCTATCCATCCATCCATCCATCCCTCTGTCTGTCCATCCATCCATCCATCCATCCATACATACATCCATCTGTCCGTCCATCTATCTGTCTATCATCCATCCATCCATTTATCTATCTAGCTGTCCATCCATCCATCTATCTATCTAGCTGTCTATCCCTCCATCCGTCCATCCATCCATCTATCTATCTATCCATCTGTCTGTCTGTCTGTCTGCCTGCCATCCATCTACCTGTCCATCTATCCATCCATCCATCCATCCCTCTGTCTGTCCGTCCATCCATCCATCCATCCATCCATACATACATACATCCATCTGTCCGTCCATCTATCTGTCTATCATCCATCCATCCATTTATCTATCTAGCTGTCCATCCATCCATCCATCTATCTATCTATCTATCCATCTGTCTGTCTGTCTGCCATCCATCTACCTGTCCATCTATCCATCCATCCATCCATCAATCCATCCCTCTGTCTGTCCATCCATCCATCTGTCTATCCATCCAGCTATCTATACATCTATCCATCCATCTGTACATTTATCCATTTATTTATCTAGCTGTCCATCCATCCATCCATCTATTTATCTATTTAGCTGTCCATCTATCTATCTGTCTGTCTGCCATCCATCTACCTGTCCATCTATCCATCCATCCATCCATCCCTCTGTCTGTCCATCCATCCATCCATCCATCCATACATACATCCATCTGTCCGTCCATCTATCTGTCTATCATCCATCCATCCATTTATCTATCTAGTTGTCCATCCATCCATCTATCTATCTAGCTGTCTATCCCTCCGTCCGTCCATCCATCCATCTATCTATCTATCCATCTGTCTGTCTGTCTGTCTGCCTGCCATCCATCTACCTGTCCATCTATCCATCCATCCATCCATCCCTGTCTGTCCGTCCATCCATCCATCCATCCATCCATACATACATCCATCTGTCCGTCCATCTATCTGTCTATCATCCATCCATCCATTTATCTATCTAGCTGTCCATCCATCCATCCATCTATCTATCTAGCTGTCTATCCCTCCGTCCGTCCATCCATCCATCTATCTATCTATCCATCTGTCTGTCTGTCTGCCATCCATCTACCTGTCCATCTATCCATCCATCCATCCATCCCTCTGTCTGTCCATCCATCCATCCATCCATCCATCCATCCGTCTGTCCGTTCGTCCATCTATCTGTCTATCATCCATCCATCCATTTATCTATCTAGCTGTCCATCCATCCATCTATCTATCTATCTAGCTGTCTATCCCTCCGTCCATCCATCCATCCATCTATCTATCTGTCTATCTATCCGTCCGTCCGTCTGTCTATCTATCTATCTGTACATATCTGTATATATCTGTCAGTCCTATAAAACCTTCCAAATTTTAAGCTTTTATAACTATTTAAAACTAAACTATAAACTTTCAGAAAAGGCTTTGCCAAGACAAAGTTGTGTTGACAATCCCAAACCTCTACTGTAACTAATTAGAAAAAAGTTTGTTTTGAGAATGTGGCTTTACACTGGTCCAGTTGCCAGTCTTCCAGGTGGCGCAGGGTCGTAGGTTGCATCGTCGGGCTGGTTCTGGTTTCTTTACCCTGGCACAGTCTTCCTCATGCTCTGAGCTGCAGACTACTGACCGCCACACCGCCCCTAGACCACATGTTGTTGAGCACTGCGACAAAGATTACACGCCAGGGTCAGTACATTAAACTGCAAATCAAAACAGGCCGGCGCGTCCCTCGACCCCAGAGCGTTAAACAAAAAGAAGGTTTTTGGACACATAAGCCACCCAACGATATCGCATTTGATCAAGAAATATAATATCAAGTGGTAGTGGTATTTTAAAGAAAGATAACACAGGTACACTGAAGCAAAAACTTTCTCAAGAAGTTTAAAACAATAAATCAATGGATATATTGTTCAAAATGAAGTATTGTGACACTTTCTGGTTGTCAAATGTTAGTGGAGCTTGTTAATGATTAATGTAATGAACTACACTTGTGGTTACTCCGCTAGAACACCGTGTGAACTTAAGGGGAACTGACTTCATACATCCACTAAAAATCACATTTTGTTCAAAGTTATATCAGAAAATGGCTTATAAAAGTGAATTTAGTTCTGAGAAAAGCTCTAACATAATTTGTTTGCAGATGTCATCTGGTTTGATATTTTGCAATCTAATGCAATTCATACAGTTTAAGCATGACTTACCATAAGCGTCCAAATATTTTTTGGGGCGACTGCCAAGGCATCTACTAAAAAAGTTAGCATTCTTACTTCACTCCAGTTGCCGACTTCCCAGAATGCATTCCTTCTGATGGGATCTCGTGCATTCAGATTCTCGTAGTCAGTCGTGGTGTTGGCTGTCTCTGGCTTCAGCTCGTCTACTTTAGGCCCCTTGCCTTTATTGGGACCTTTAAGTATTTGTGATGTCTTTCTCAATATTTTCACTGTAGGAACAGTAGGTCGTAGAGTCTGAGTAATGAAGTGTGACATTACTGAGTGTGACCTTGGGTTTGTGGTGGTATTTGGTTTGCATGGACTTGTTGGCTTAGATTCCCACTTACTGGTAGTTCTAGTGATCAACTCTGGATTTTTAATGTCTATCAAGTGGACACTGAATTTGGATCGGTTAGTAGTGGCTCGTTTCGTTATAGGGATGTTAGTGTGCGTCAGTGTTCTAGTAGAGGTTGGATGAGTTGTGTGTACAGGCGTTTTTGTGGTTGGTCTGAAAGTGGATGACCTTACAGGAAATGGACTGGTAAACATACTGTCTTCAGTCACCCTTTCTTCTCCAGTTCGATCTTCCACTATGTAATCATAACCCGGCGTGTATCTAGAACTTTTGTCAGGAGGCTGCAGGTCTGTGCTTCCTTCCTCGTCCTCCGTAAAACTGGAGTCTGTAGTATTTGTGGGAACTTGTTCATGATCACCGCCATCTTTGTTACCATCTCTGACCAGAATAAATTCTTGGTCATCTTCATGGATGATGTCATACGTTGTTATGGTTGTGGGCGTTGGGGAAGCGCTGACATGTGTTATAATACGAGTAGTGGTGTTGGATTTTGATGGCATTAGAGTGGTGCTATATTCTGGAGTTCTGGGTTGGATCCCAGGGGCCTGTGTTGGGATTGTGGGGGTAACTCGAGGTCGGAATCGTGGTCGGAAGTGGGAACCGGTCCATCTGTTAGTGGATGAGCAGCTCTGAAGGTTACAGAGGATTGTGGAACGAGGTCGATTGGCAGGGTTGCATCGGTCTGGTTGTTTTGCCACGCACTTGACCATTCTCGACTTCACGCCTCCATCACAAGACAGAGAGCACTGCAGGATAAAAGGCAATTTTGGTGAACGAACATACATTTTAGAAACACAAAAGTACACTGAACTAATATGATAATACAGATAATTATAATGCAAATGTGCCCTTATGGCATTAGAACACATGAGCTATACAACAAAATGACTTTTTACCATGAAGGGAACGTTTACCCAAAATTGAAATAATTTACTCCAGTGGATCGCAAACCTCTTCCTGGAGGCCCCCCAACACTACACGTTTTGGATATCTCCCTAATCAAACACACCTGATTAAACTCATCAGCTCATCAGTAGAGACTCCAAGAATTGGGTGTGTCAGAAAAGGGAGATATACTAAATGTGCAGTGTTTTGGGGCCTCCAGGAACAGGGTTGGGAACCACTGATTTACACAACCTTCTGTGTAGCTGGAGCAATGGCGTAACACTCGTTTTTTGTGTCCAGACCTATTAAATTGTTCTAAAATGCATAAAACAAACAAACAAAGCAATTACTTGAATACACCTCTTCGATGAAGAACACGTATTCAATTTCAGAGTTCAAAATCCTTTTGATATTGTTTCTGGGGCTTTAATAAAAAATATTTTAATGTGGTGCAACCGTCAAGAGACAGTTACCATCATTAAAAGTGTCATTAAAAGCTTAAATTCTTGGAAAAAGAAATGTTGGCATGAGTAGTGCAGATTAATCTTTTATTAATATTAAAGCAGTGAAACAATTGTGTTTTAAAATATGATACATGTGTGTAACCAACATGTCATTTTATTGTTTATGTTGACAAAAAAACATAAAACAGTGAGAAAATTCCAAATTCCTTTAAATCCACAAATATGTGTGTGCAAGAATCTATAGCAAACAAAACTGATTAAAGGTCTCACATAGAAAACATTAAGCAGATCCATCTGCAATAAAACAACCCACCTCGCTCCAGTTCCCCACAGCCCAGTCCGATCCACATGGTAAGTCTCGGTTGCAGGGTAACACAGATTTGGGTTTGAGCAACTGCTTGCAGTCTCCAGGGTGCAGAACCCGCTCTTCTCCAGCCACCGTACGCACACACATAATCGTGCGCTTTCTCACTCCGTTTGGACCGCATGTGGCGGAGCAAGTCTGCCATCCACCAACCCACCACCTGAGGACAGTAAAGAGTTGAGGTGCAAAGAGCATTTCATTGAAACTTTTTAGTCATTGGCTATGCTACTGCTTACTGCATACTTAACAGTATATACAGCAAAATGCCTTCTATTTTTAAAAAACCGTGTATGAAACTGTACAGAATTGATGCTGTATTATGCATGTACCTTGCAGGGCAATCCATGTTTTTGCACTTGCGATGACTGTCGACAGGACGTGAACTGGGGTCGCAGAGCGTTTCCTCGACCACGCCCACCTCCGCCTCAAAACAACGCACAGGTTGATGTTGTTCCCCTGTAAAGAGACAGAGGAAGGTCACATCTACCAGCTATCAAACCTTAATCAATCTATACGACACAACCAAAAAAATCCTCAATAAGCAGGCCCAGACAGAATTGGTAGTCTCATTTTCTGCATTGATTTTGGGTGAAAAAAAAAACCTTAAATTCTGCAGAATATATTTAAACATGTTCTAATTTGTTAAATGGTGGTAGTAGTATTACCTTACCTCAAATTTTTAAATTAACAAATACATAAAGGTTGGAGATACTCTAGTGCCCAAAAGTTTGGAGTAATGTACATATTTTGCTCTTATGGAATGAAATTGGCACTTTTATTCACCAAAAAGGCAGTCAACTGATCACAATGTATAGTCAGGACATTACTAATGTTTACTATTACTAAAATGTACATTATAATTTGAAATACATTTTCAGAACTTCTTAAACTACTTCAAAGTGTTCTCATCAAATAATCCTCCACGTGCAGCAATGACAGCTTTGCAGATCCTTCTTATTCCAGCTGTCAGTTTGTCCAGATACTCAGGTGACATTTCATCCCACACTTCCTGTAGCACTTGTCATAGATGTGGTTGTCATGTCGGGCACTTCTCACTCACCTTACAGTCTAGCTGATCCCACAAAAGCTCAATGGGGTTAAGATCCATAACACTCTTTTCCAATTATCTGTTGTTCAATGTCTGTGTTTGTTTGCCCACTCTAAACTTTTCTTTGCATTTCTTCCCATAAGGCTGCACCCCTGAGTCTTCTCTTTACTGTTGTACATGAAACTGGTGTTGAGCGGGTAGAATTCAATGAAGCTGTCAGCGGAGGACATGTGAGGCGTCTATTTCTCAAACTAGAGACTCTGATGTACTTATCCTCTTGTTTAGTTGTACATCTGGTCTTCCACATCTCTTTCTGTGCTTGTTAGAGACTGTTGTCCTTTGTCTTTGAAGACTGTAGTGTACACCTTTGTATGAAATCTTCAGTTTTTGACAATTTCAAGCATTATATAACCTTCGATCAAAACAATGATTGACTGATGTGTTTCTAGAGAAAGCTGTTTCTTTTTTGCCATTTTTGACCTAATATTGACCTTAGGACATGTCAGTCTATTGCACACTCTGGCAACTCAAAAACAAACACAAAGACAATGTTAAAATTCATTTAACGAACCAAACAGCTTTCAACTGTGTTTGATATAATGGCAAGTGATTTTCTAGAACCAAATTAGCAATTTAGCATGATTACTCAAGGATAAGGTGTTGGAGTGATGGCTGCTGTCTAGATTTGATCAAAAATGAGTGATGAGTCAAATAGTGATGGTGCTGTTTTTTACATCAGTAATGTCCTGACTACACTTTGTGATCAGTTGAATGCCACTTTGGTGAATTAAAGTACCAATTTTCTACAGAAACATCAAATTCTGTACATTATTCCAAACTTTTGACCGCCAGTGTATGTAATATGTTTTGAATACATTATAAGTCCGTTTAACTATGGAGTAATAATAATAATAATAATAATAATAATAATAAAAAACTCCTGTTCCTTACCAATCCCACAGGTGGTGCTGCAGTCAGTCCAGGCTCCATATTTCCAGGTGTACTCCGGTTCTGGTATTTCATTCCCCAGCGGGCGACTCTTCTTAACAGTGTACTCATAATTGACACCTGGATTCTGCTCTTGGAACAGCAGCTGCAAAATATTAATGTAGTAATTAATAATAGTTTGTAACAAGGTAAGTTAAAATGGGAAAGGAGAAGGCGGGAACCGGACAAACCATCAAAATAATGTAAAAAGACACAAACATAAACACACACGGCAGCTGCGTGTGGCTCTCTCTCTACCGGACTGCCGCATCCAGCTCGGCTGATTACCCGACTGGGGGCTGGCCAGCCCCGCCCTCCTCCTCGTCACACTCCTCCCTCCTTTGCCTCAGGCAGGGGAACCCCCGGCATGACTACATGCCCGCCCTCCTTTCTGAGGGGGGCATTACCCTTCCAGCCGCACCTGCCGGCAGGCTTTCCCCGCCTTTCAAGACCTGGGAGAGAGACAAGGGGAGGGAAAAGGGGAGAGGGAAAGAGCGAGGCAGAGCGACAGTGAGAGAGAGAGAGAGAGAGAGAGAGAGAGAAATTGCTAGCCGGTGAAAAATTGTCAGAGCATGAAACTGAGCACCTGAATCATGACAGGTTCAGTTGTTGGTCCTGCTGATGTCAGATTCTCCATGTTGCCTCTACGGTCGTAGTAAAACTTTGTTCCACTCGCCTCGTACTCTCCGTTCCACTGAATTATGTAATTCCCATTCAGGTAGTAGTCCTCCGAATCGCCTGCTCGGATGGCTAGGAAATTTGCAGCTTCTCCCATTTCCTGTATGAAGATATCCCGAGCTCCCTCTGGGATCAAAACCAAGTCCACGTAACCTGAATCACAACATCTCACTTATAAACCTGATAAGTCTGCCATAATTCAAACATTGTACTTATCATTTGTTAAATCTGATTTAATCTTAGGGTGACTTCGTGAAGTCGTGCTGCCCAGAGACCGCAGGCGTACACACCAAATCCATCTTGCTTCACAAAGGTCTCCTTCACTGTCTCACATGTGGATCCATCACCGAGACACACACCACAGCTGTCCTCTTTAGCATTAGAATCGATGCCAAAATCACAACCCACCTCCTGGAGAAAGATTACATGTACTTAAACACATACGTCTGTTCACCTTCCCACAAACAAACAGATGAAACTTACATAAAAATAATAAAAAACTCATAACATAAAAATTGAAGGTAGGAAACTCCAACATGCTGCTGACCAACTAATAGGGCTGGATATCGTTTTATCAGCCCATTGTTCAGATTCACAAATTCTTGATTTGATTTAGATACATTTTGATATATTTCAGTTATAATGTCCATTTTGCTGACACATGAAAGCAATTTGATGATTATCGATTCGATACAAATTTCGATTCACAGTAATAAAGAAAGAACAGAGAAACAAATTATAAGAACAAATAAAACAATATAACAAAGATTTAAATAAAGGAAACAGTGTTTGAAGTTTTTCCACATCAGTATCAAGTATTTAAGTCAAGTAAACATACAAAAATGAAGTCTATACCTCCATAAATAAAAACAATAATAATAAATAAATAAAGACAAAGAAACAAAGTCATAACTGAGATTAAAAAAAAAGTCATTATATTGAAATACAAATTCTAAATTATTAGATACAAAGTCATAATTATGAGATAAAAAATTATTATTGAAATACAAATTAAAAATTAGGTGATACAAAGTGTAATTTTGGATACAAATTCATGTTTATGAGATAAAAGTAACTGTTGAAATAAAAGTCATAATTTTTAGATAAAAAGTTGTAATTATGAGATAAAAAAAGTCATTATGTTGAAATAAAAGTCATAATTATAAGATAAAATTCATTATGTTGAAATAAAAATTCATAATTTCGAGATAAAAAGTCATAATTATAAGATAAAAAAGTAATTATGTTGACATAAAAATGAATAATTATGAGATAAAATTAACTGTCAAAATTAAATTAAATTATGAGATAAAAAGACATTTTGAAATAAAATAAAAAATTATGAGATACAGTCATAATTTTGAGATAAAAAGTCTTAATTATGAGATCAAGTCATTTTTGAAATAAAAAGTCACAATTTATAGTTTACAATTATAAGATAAAAAAAGTCATTGTTGAAATAAAAGCAACTGTCAAAATAAAAAGTCAAAATTATGAGATAAAAAGACAAATTTATGAGATCATTATAGAAAAAAGTCATTATGTTGAAATAAAAATTCATAATTATGAGATAAAGTCATTGTTAAAATAAAAATTCTAAATGATTAGACACAAAGTCATAATTATGGATACAAATTCATAATTATAAGATAAAAAAAGTCATTATTTTGAAATAAAAATTCAAAAGTTCGAGATAAAAAGTTGTAATTATGAGATAGTCAAAATGAGATAAAACATCAAAATGTTGAAATAAAAATTCATAATTATGAGATAAAAGTAACTGTAGAAATAAAAAGTCAAAATTATGAGATCAAGTCATTTTTGAAATAAAAAGTCACAATTTATAGTTTACAATTATAAGATAAAAAATGTCATTATGTTGAAATAAAAATTCATAATTTTGAGATAAAAAGGTTGTAATTATGAGATAGTCAAAATGAGTTAAAACGTCAACATTTTGAGATAGTCATAATTATAAGATAAAAAAGTCATTATGTTGAAATAAAAATTCATAATTATGAGATAAAAGTAACTGTCAAAATAAAGTCAAAATTATGAGATAAAAAGACAAAATTCACAATTTATAGTTCACAATTATAAGATAAAAATGTCATTATGTTGAAATAAAAATGCTTGATTTTGAGATAAAATGTCTTAATTATGATATAAAGACAAAATGAGTTAAAACGTCAACATTTTTAGATGAAAAGTCTCATAATTATGATTTAGTATCTCAAAATGATTTGAGACTTTTCATTATATAATTTCGATTTTTAATCTCATAATTATGATTTTTAATCTCAAAATGATTATTTTGTACCTCATAATCTTGACTTTACCAAAGCACTTTTTTTTTGCTTACATTAATACATTAATACGTAATAAAGCTACTGAAAATATCCTGCCAAAAACAGCAAATGGTTTTCTCATTTTTCATTTTTGAGGATGTTTGATAAATATTAACAAGAAACTGCTGTCTGGCAGGTCTATTAGGCTGCATTTACACCTCAAGTCCAATATTTTGAGACAAATGCCCTTTTTTGTCCCGCTGTTTACATTCTGTTAACTTCAGACATGCAGTAAATGAGTGTGTTTACACCGTATTTTAAGTGTATTTTACCATAAAGGTAAGATTTTAAAAATCGATATCGGGATCGTTCAAATAGTTGTTTTCCAGCCCTACCAACCAATACATACAGTATCCTACTTATGCTTTTTAAAATAATTACGGTAAATTCATGTGTTAATGGGCCTAGCTTAACAAACATAAACTTAAAGGAGCTCAATCATGAGCAATACCAAATTCTTTTTCATTTATTCAATATTTGAATTAAAAAAGTTCTTTGTACTATGAAAATATACTGCATAAAACTGCCTGTTTCAGGTTCAGAGAGAGAGTGGAAAGGGTCATGAATACGTACATTTTACTACACATTTTAAGTGGACCTCAGGGAAAAAAAAAAGCTAAAACATTTATGACAGAACACCTTTAATACTCAAAACACATACAGACAGACAAGCACAAAGGGGTTTAAAGACAGACATACCCAGTCACACTACCTTGCACACACCATTGACGCAGATGTTCCTGCTGTTGTTAATCATGAAGCAGGGCGTTCCATCAGTGACCGCTTCCAACATCTTCTCAGAAAACTCCTCATCCACAGGCTTGCATTGCAGCTCACATGGACGGGCTTTGGGTGAATGACATAGAAAGATTAAAAAATAAAGATTTGGATTGGGAAATGAATGAAAAATAATACTGAATAAAATAAATAAATAAACTGCATAGAATGCATCTCAGAAAATAAATCGAAATGAAAGAAATCTCTTTAACTCATTTCTGGACTCTTCTGGAGTTCGTTTACATTAAAGATTTCCAGTAAAACTAGTTCAGCTAAAGAAACATTCATTTTAGTATGGATTTAATTATACTGCTTGAACATCTACAACATGTGCTTCGACTCAACATCTATTATCTAGGCATATGATAATCGAGAAACAAAACATATAAAACTGCTGCATACAAGGTGCTATTTATTTTATGATACATTGAAGCGTTTTACAATAGCAATGTTCGTGAAATGCTTTTTTTAAGTATATTTTACAGGTTCATTCCTATCATGGAGAGCACCACTTTCATAAAAGTAGAGGATATTATCATGGCTTTTGGACATGATACTGTTTTAATACTATGTTTTTTGGATATGTACCAAAGTAAGACCATGGTATTCTTTGGAGTACCTTAGAATCCTCTAAATACAATGGTATACGAATATGCTAATCATCATACCAAAGTATATTTCATGAATGTACCATGGCACTGCCAAGTACTTTTTTGTGACCAATAAAGCCTTAAAGGGGTAGTTCACCCAGAAATCATTTACTCACCCTCATGCCATCCCAGATGTGTATGACTTTTCTTCTGCTGAACACAAATGAAGATCTTTAGAAGAATATTTCAGCTCTGTAAGTCCAGACAATGCAAGTGAATGGTGGCCAGAACTTTGAAGCTCCAAAAAGCACATAAAGTCAGCATAAAAGAAATCCATTTCACTCAAGTGGTTAAATCCATATCTTCAGAAGTGATATGATAGGTGTGGGTGAGAAATAGATCAATTTAAAAGTTTTGGACCCTCCTGAGCCAAGCGTACACTTGACGACTTGCAGTCGGCGCCATGCAACTCAGTCTTGTTTTCCGTCGTGCTGGTGCGAACTGGTATCAACGACACAACCATTCATCCCCGACTGAGACAATGTGCACACTTGTATTTAAGATGCATTTTGGGTGATCTGATCACAAATGTACAAGCAAGATCTCAACGTTACACCTGGTCGGCTCTTTTGACTGCTTGTGTTCGGATTTCATGAACAGTCTCTGATTTCATGAGGACGTACATCAATCATTACGTTTGTGTTTTACTGAATGATAATAAAGTGCCAAAAAAGTAAGACAAGAAAGAAAGCGCTAACAACTGGCACATAGTTTCTCATAATTATTAGCAAAATGACGTTTAGAGCAGAATTTTGAGTTATTTTAGTGCAGTACCTGTAACTGAGCTTCTTATGTGCATGCTACTCATTTCTGTGTCCCTATTGTACATGTTCATGCACTCACTTCTTGATCTTACGTTTATTTCCCATTAAATCTGCACACAACCGTTGAAAAACCGGACATTACAGCTGTCTTTAGCGTTGTTACATTTCAAACGGATCGGCCAAAACACATCTTAAAATGAAGATAACAAAATTAATTCACAAACTCACGCAGTTTATTCTTGACCTTATTAGGTCCTCGTGGTGGCGCAGTTACTCACCTCAATCTGTGTGGTGGAGGACAAGTCTGTTGCCTCCGCTTCTGAGACGTCAATCTGTGCATCTTATCACATGCTCGTTGTGCATGACACCGCTGAGACTCACAGCATGTGGAGGCTCATGCTAATCTCTCTGCGATCCACGCACAACTTACCACACGCCCCATTGAGAGTGAGAACTACTAATCAAGACCAATTTGTTCGCTTAGGAGACCTGGCTGGAGTGTCTGTGACCAGTTTCGGCATGTCGGAGGAGTGTGCACACAACAAGACCGTTCTTCGTGAGATCTGAGACTTCTCGACGCAGACCAGTCGTCGACTCAAAACATCAAAGACTAGCTTGAGTCGTGTAGGGTCTTCTTTTGTTTATGTCAATGCACATTCTTCACCTACTGGGCAGGCAGGAGAATTTATAGTAAAATGACTTAAATGTTGATCTGTCTGTCACCCACACCTATCAACACCACTTGAGTTGTATGGATTACTTTTATGCTGCCTTTATGTGCTTTTTAAGCTTCAAAGTTTTGGACCCTGTTTACTTGGACTGTATGGACGTACAGAGCTGAGATATTCTCGTTTGTGTTCAGCCGAAGAAAGTCATACACATCTGGGATGGCATGAGTGTGAGTAAATGATGAATTTTCATTTTGGGTGAACTATTCCTTTAAAAAATATTTATAAAAAATGTGTTATTGTTTGGAAAGTTACTGGCATGAGAAAAAAGGGAATATCATATACAGTTTTTAAAATTAAAAGTGAATTTACAGTATATTTTTACTATACAAACATCAAATGGTCTTGTTATATTAAAAAGTTAAACTACACAGCAACAAATTCACACTGTGCTCTAACCACTTAAATGGGAAAAATAACAATGACTAAACATTTGTGTGAGGGATCCACACGCCCTCTAAATCTGGGTCATAAAAGTGGGGAATTCTTGAAACTGAACCAACAAACTCTATAAAATTGCGAGCAGCCACGTGTAAGAGTTTAATGTTAATATCAACAGGCCTCGACCTGTCACAGAGTGCATTTGCAGTGTTTTGGCTCAGCTGTTCTGGGATATTGTACAGAGAGTGCATGTTTTCTTTTCTGGCACTGCAATATCAGTGTAATAAAGTCTTCAGTGGAATAAAAATTAACTGGGGGAAAAAAATGGTGAAATTGAAAGCCCTACAGATCTGTAGTTACAAAAAAGTACTGTTTTGGCACCATGGTAGCAGATGGTAATGCCATGGTACTTTTTATGTTGTGGTGTTTAGAGTTGTCAAACAGTGCTTTGAAAGTTTAAAATAAAATAACCATTGCTATTGCTAATTAAGGATGCACACATACAAGATTTGTGTGCCAATATCGATATCCAATTATGTAGAGTCCACTCTTCCACACTGTTGCTCTGGCCAAGACTGTCTTTCACTCTGCAAAATCATTTAGTAGCGATATGCAGCGAGGCAGATACTCTGCCACTCAACCTCATGACTGCGTTTTCCATGAACACTCGCCAGACTTCAACAGACTGATGAAAAATTCCCCAATTAATTTGTTTGTGTTGGTTTAGCATAATCCGGTTTTTGTAAGTGTCAGAAAGAGCGAGCGGTGTCCACAATGTGTTATATGGGCAAGTTCAAAGTAACGAGTCTCTTTTAATAACAATATCAGATGACATCTCCTCATGCAGCAGCACCCGCAGGCGAGAAAAAAGCAGAGAACCAGTTATTCAAGTATGTCAGGAAAATAGTTAGACTTTACGAAACCGTCAAGATAAGCAGAAATATGTGAGTATTGATTCAAATGTGGGATGAGCAAGTTGCTAATAAACAATTGCTCTGTACTGTTGTGTCAGTATGGCACAAATATATCTGTTCTGTTGAAACTATTACTCACAAATGTTTGAACCTTTAACTTATGTAACCAATGTGTCTGCCAAAATATCATAGTTACTGCAATTATTGTATCCATGCCTGCTATAAAACTTGAAACTCATATGAAATCACCTGTTTAAAAAGAATATTTCTGACTCTCACGCTCTTGTCGGACTCCGCCTCCTCATTTCCCTGCTCCAACTCTCAGAATTGTAATCATCCACATCTGACAGATATTAACGATCTCATCATGGACTCTATATATACTCACACCAAACACTCCTCATTGTCTAGTCTCATCTTGAGCTACCAAGATCAACTTCCTGATCCTGATCTTTGTGCTGAGCCTTTTTTTTCATTGTTTTGATTACAGTCCTTCAGTTGGTTTAGCCGTGTTTTCTTTTGTGTCAATAAACCTGCATTTGGGTTCCTATATATTCTGCTGTCTTCATCTGATTTGACAGAAGACTCGACCAACATCATGATGAACCCAGCAGGATCAGCATCTCCCTTAGATCGGCTGGCGGTCCACGATCAGCAACTCCAGCAGTACGGTGAGTCGCTCCGTGATATTCAGCATCTCCTGGACACAGTTGTTTGAGCCCAGACCGGTGTTTCAACCCAGTCCAGCCAAGATCCAAATCCCATATCTTCGGCCACTCCACCAACCAATCCTGTTCAGTCACTTCCTTAGTGCCTACTGCCACATCAACCAGCAGTAGTGGAGCCACTTCCTCCCTTGGGCCGAATATGCTCAGAATCCTCACATCCTTTCAGTGTGTGCTTGGTTTCCAACCCACTCTGTTTCCCTGGGCTGGAGAGCCCTCGGGAGTCCCTGCGGTCGACCACTGGTTCAAGAACAGCGAGCGCACCTGGATGCTGTCCGACAGCAGAATATATAGGAACCCAAATGCACGGTTATTAACATAAAAGAAAACAAGGCTAAACACCAACTGAAGAACTGTAATCAAAACAATGAAGAAAAAGGCTCAAAGAAAAAATTACAATGGGATCAGAAAATCGATCTGGGTAGCTGAAGACGAGACTAGACAATGAAGAGTGTTTGGCGTGAGTATATATAGAGTCCATGATAAGATCGTTAATATCTGTCAGATGTGGTGATTACAAATCTGGAGAGTTGGAGTGGGGAAACAAGGGGGCGGAGCACGACGAGAGTGTGACAGTAACGCCCCACTCCCAATGGGCCGCTCCCGAGGCGTGGAGCACCCGACGTTGTGGGCGGCATTGCCCACGAGGAGCAGGGTGGCCAAGGTGTTCATGGTGGAAGTCAGTGAGGAGAGTTGGATCTAGGATCATTCCAGGGTACCAAAGGCTGCTCATCAGGACCGTAACCCTCCTAGTCGACAAGGTATTGGGGTACGTGGAATCATCTTCCAGGAGTAGAGGTGGAGGCAGACCCTCATCAGGCTCTGTGGAGGAAGGAGAAAGAGAAGGCAGGTGAGGTTTGAGGAGGGACACATGAAAGGAGGGAGAAATACCATAGTGGGCTGGTAGTGCTGCAGTTTGTGACTGGGTTGATCTGTCTAATGATGGGAAATGGGCCGATGTATCTAGGACTTAGCATTCTTGCATGGAAGACAGAGACGGATGTCCCTGGTAGAGAGCCAAACTTTATGCCACTCCCCAGTTCCATCTCAGGCAGAAGGTTTGGCTCTCCACTAGGGACATCCATCTCCGTCTTCAGATCAACCCAGTGACATATCCTTTAGCACTACCAGCCCACTACCTTATTTCTTCCTCCTTTCTTGTTTTCCTCCTCAAACCTCACCTGCCTTCTCTTTCTCCTTCCTCCACAGAGCCTGATGAGGGTCTGCCTCCACCGCTACTCCTGGAAGACTGTCCCAAATACACCGCATCATGGACTCAATACATACTCACGCCAAACACTCTTCATTGTTTAGTCTCATCTTGAGCAACCCAGATTGACTTCCTGATCCCATTGTGATTTTTTTCTTTGTGCTGAGCCTTTTTCTTCATTGTTGTGATTACAGTTCTTCAGTTGATGTTTAGCCGTGTTTTCTTTTGTGTTAATTGGGGTGGCTGTAGCTCAGTTGGTAGAGCGGGTCAGCCACTAATCGCAGGGTTGGTGATCCCAGCCCACATGACTCCACATGTGGAAGTGTCCTTGGGCAAGACACTGAACCCCAAGTTACTCCCAATGGCAGGCTAGCACCTTGCATGGTGTGTGTGTGTGTGTGTGTGTGTGTGTGTGTGTGTGTGTGTGTGTGTGTGAGAATGGGTGAATGAGATACAGTGTAAAGCGCTTTGAATACCTTTAAGGTTAAAAAGGCGCTATATATAAGTGCAGACCATTTAATAAACCTGGATTTAGGTTCCTATATATTCTGCTGTCTTCTTCTGATTTGACACAGTCTAAATAATTTACGTTTACGCATTTGGCAGACGCTTTTATCCACTTATTACAGGGACAACTCCCCCGTAGCAACCGGGAGTTAAGTGCCTTGCTCAAGGACACAATGTTGGCGGCTGTGGGGATCGAAGTTGCCACCTATTTAATTTTTTATTTGCCTATATACACACACACACACATACATATATATTTATATATTGTGGCAGCGGGGGCGTGGTCAAGCGCCCGTCCGGGAGAGGAAAGTGGTAAGGGTGCTTACACCTGAGCTAAATTATGCCTAACACCTGTCTCTAATTCCAGTGAGCACGAGGAGAGTGGCATAAAAGCAGACTCAGAGCCTCCAGTCGAGGGACGCCCGACAAGCCAACCCAGTGCGCTTGTTTGTTATGTGTTATATTTCCTGTGAACTATTGTCAGACAGACGGCAATTAAAGCCTTACCTGTTGTTGAAGCCTCGTTTCCTGTCCTCCTTCCCGTGAGGGTTGTTTTATATATATATATTATTTTATTAACAATAATTGTAGTCACTGTGGTATTTTTGGCAGAACTATAGTTTCAATGGTACATGTTTGTTGAGGTTAACAAATATGACACTTTCAAGTTCAAAAAGTGATTCAATTGATTATCAGTTTAAACATAGATTTTTTTGTTATTGTCTTTATGAGTGTGCATATTTGTGTGCTTGTTCAAATGTTTAATTTCAGTGGTTTTGAAAGAAAAAATATTTGAGTCTGTGAAAGAATAATAATGATTTATGGGTCTTTTAGAATTTTAGAAAGTTTTCTGAAAAAATTTAGTAAATTAATGGATAACAAATACAGCATGTTACACAGTTTTTGTAAGCGTGTGTCCCAGGTAAACACAAAATAAAAAATGTAAGATTTAGAGCAACATCTGCCAATATTGATGGTTTGGTGATTCGGCTTTTTATACTACAATATGTTGTCTATTAAAATGCTTTGTAATGAGAAAAGAGTGAGAATCTCCCATAAATAACAAATATCATGATTGTGACTTGAAATAAAGCTGACTGGCTATTTAAAAAAGGACACCTTCAATGTGTCCCACCCAAACTTCCTGTCTCAACAGGAAACGTGTATTCGCCAAACCATTTTATAGGGTCTTTGTATGCAAATTACAGTATAATTACAATATTCTTTAGAACACAAAATATGAGAATGGAGCATATAAAGGTGCTTACAGGTGCTAGCGACAGGTATCCACTCGTAGAGTTCATTGTGATAAGGCACAGTGTTAAATTCACTGCACTGCATCTCTCTAAAGGAGGGATGTTTTCTGGCACACGGCTTTGTGTTGCAAATCCTGTAGCGCTTCCGCTCTCCCATACAGTATTTCCCTCCAAATTCAGGCCTGTAAGTCGAGATAGAAATAATGCTACATATGAACTACCCAGGAAAATGTACACATACAAAAAAAAGAGAGAAATAAGAAACTGAAAACTTTAAGACTCAAAAGTAGTTCTTGAAAGACTCAATGTAGTGTTATTTTAAAGGAATAATACAGGTCCAATACAAGTTAAGGTTACAGTGAGGCGTTTACGATGGAACTGAATGGGGTCCATTTTTAAACGTTTTAAAAGCAGAAATGTGTATTTCTAGAAGCATCTAGAAGCATCTTCTGTTAAAACTTGTTTATTGTTTAAATTGTCATTTTAACTGTCGTTTTAGTGTTTATGCCGTTTTGTTGTCATGGCAATGAAGTTGTAAAAATGTATTTAATATTACACTGAAAAGTTTGTGATTTTATCACACTAAAATGTTAAGTTAACACTCATATTGTTTACATCTCGTTGATTTACTTTTTTATGGATTGGCTCTATTCACTTCCAATGTAAGTGCCTCACTGCAATCCAGATTTGTGCTTTTTTTTTTTTTAACAGAAAAGGAGGGAAAAATCTAAATGAATTTTTGTGGCAACTAACATTATGCCACAAATGCTTTCGATTGAGCTTTACCAGAATATTCCTTTAAAACCAAAGGACAAAATGTTTGTAAAATAATCTGGGGAGCCCTCTACTGTATTCTGCGGGTAGTACAGCAGATAGTGTGAAGAACACAAGAACAGAATGCTATTTTCAAAATAGCATGGTTATCAATAGATCTTGTACAATATTGTGAATTATGCACATCAAAAACGCACATACCTGATTGATCAACTACATTTGTCAAAATATACATTATACAACACACTGCATGGATTACTCGACTCAACCTTCCATTTCCAGTCTGAACGAATGAGCCGTGATTTATTAGATCTCCAGTTTGACCAAGAGTTGATACATTTTGGAGTGTTTATTCATAAAATGACAAGTGAACTCATTAAATTAAATATCTTATGTGACAACAACAGCATACAACTGCTTGAAATGTTTACCACTGCATAATGCAGTATTCATTTCACATACTATTTAAAAAAAGTAGTATGCCATATTTAATACATGTATATACTGTCCAGTATGCAGTAAGCAGCATGCTACTAGTAACACCTTAAAGGAATAGTTCATCCAAAAATGAAAATTCTCTCGTCATTTACTCGCCCTCATACCATCCCAGATGTGTGACTTCTTCTGCAGAACAAAGATTTTTAGAAGAATATTTCAGCTCAGTTTCTCCATACAATGCAAGTGAATGGTAACCAAAACTTTGAAGCACATAAAGGACACATAAAAGTAATCCATAAGACTCCACAGACCAAAATATAACACCTTTTTCGATGTATATCTTGACATCTGCATTCTTTAGGCATGATCATGATTTCAAGCTTGATTACACATCCTAGTACTTGATGCATGTGAAGAGCACTAGATGGCACTAGGAAGTGTAATCGAGCTTGAAATCATGATCGCCAAAGAGTCTACTGATGTCAAGATTTATTGCGGAGAAAGAGTTATATTTTGGTCTGTTCTCACTCAAAATCGACTGGATCACTTCAGAAGACATGGATTAAACCACTGGAGTCAAATGGATTACTTTTATGCTGCCTCTATATGCTAATTAGAGCTTTAAAATTTTGATCACCATTTTCTTGCATTTTATGGACAAACAGAGCTGAGATATCCTTCTAAAAAGCTTTGTTTGTGTTCTGCAGAAGGAAGAAAGTCATACAAATCTAGGATGGAATGATTATTTTCTATTTTTGGGTGAACTAAAAGACCAGTGATGGGAAACAGACAAAGAAGGATGAATAAATGAACAGCAAAAAGGGATAAAGAGTAGAAGAAACGAGTAGAGGGAGTGACATGGTACTTTGGCTGGTTGCATTCTCTATCTGCTGATTGGACACCAGCTCCACAGGTACGAGAGCAGTGAGACCAGGTGCTCCAGGGGCCCCACCCTCCATTCACCGTTTCTGGTAACTTCCCTACGATTACACACTCACCAGAGATACACCACTGACACACACACAACCCAATATATTATAAGTAACTTATAAGTAAGAATAAACCTTCTGTAAATCTTTCAAAATCTCTTTTACCTTATCAGGTCCACACCTGGTTCCATCTATAGGCGAGTCCAGTTTGGAGCGGCATGATCCATTCACTGAGCACCACAGAATCTGACACACATTCTGGAACCGAAAGGGCCTGTATTACTGTATGACCTGACAATGTAAAGTAATAGTTCATACAACATTACAAGGAAGTGCAATGGAGCTTATGAAGTCAACTAGGAGACTGCAGAGTGAAAAAGCAGTTACACTTTGGTCACTTCAGAAGACATGGATTAAACCGTATGAGATGTACGGATTACCTTTATACTGGCATTACAGTATGTACTTTCAGGCGCATGGAAGTGTTGTTCCCCATTGACTTGCATTATTTGGATATATTTTCATTATACTGCACATTTAAGTGTCTCATTCAATTGAACTCCGACCGTCTCACTGAGCCGAGTGCAGCTCCTGAAGAGCATGTGAAGATTAACCGCTCCTGAAACGGACTTGAAGCGTTGTGATGTACGCGCCATGTGCATACATTTTCACGCAAAACTCCATTAAAAATAGAAACAAGGATTTAGGTGAATGCAAAGTGCGCTGGTTTCACTTTTATTTAATGATGGTGTAATGGCAGATGTTATTTGTCGCTGTGGGTTCATACTCGCAGTATCACATCAGAGATGAACGAAGAAACACAGAATCTCAAAGGTCTTTGTTCATGTTAAATACGTTTTTAAGTGTTTAATCAGAGAGATTTAAAGTAATGTGTGAAACTGAAGAATGTTGGATAGGAAAATTTGACTATTGCATAATATCATATAATATAATAGCTATTTAGGTTTGCTGGGTTCCAACAGCAACAGTGCAAATGCAAAATGGACAAGACTAAAGTTGACCAGAAAGAGTATTTTGTATTTTGGCATGTGTTCTTCTTCTTCTTCTTTCGGCTGCTCCTATTAGGGGTCACCACAGCAGACCATCCGTGATCCGCATATTTGACTTGGCACAGGTTTTATGCTGGATGCCCTTCCTGACGCAACCCCCAGTGGCTGGGAGACTTATTTTGAAATATTTCAATATTTAAAAAATAAATTTTAATGTCATTCACAAGTTTTTAAAGCCTTAAAGGAAATAATGCATTTATATATTCGAAGTGGTGGTGGTGTAGTGGTCTAATGCACATAACTGGTAAACTGTTAATCAGAAGGTCGCTGGTTGGATCCCCACAGCCACCACCATTGTGTCCTTGAGCAAGACACTTAACTCCAGGTTGCTCCGGGGGGATTGTCCCTGTAATAAGGGCTCTGTAAGTCGCTTTGGATAAAAGCGTCTGCCAAATACATAAAAATATATATTTAATGAGTTAAATATGAATAAATTCTTTTTACACATACATCTATGACAAAAGTATGCGAATTTGTTTGACAATTAATCCTCATAATCGTGAGGGCCCTAAAACAGACAATTAATCCTCATAATCATGAGGGCCCTAAAACAGACAATTAATCCTCATAATCGTGAGGGCCCTAAAACAGACAATTAATCCTCATAATCGTGAGGGCCCTAAAACAGACAATTAATCCTCATAATCATGAGGGCCCTAAAACAGACAATTAATCCTCATAATCGTGAGGGCCCTAAAACAAACAATCCTCATAATCGTGAGGGCCCTAAAACAAACAATCCTCATAATCGTGAGGGCCCTAAAACAAACAATCCTCATAATCGTGAGGGCCCTAAAACAAACAATCCTCATAATCGTGAGGGCCCTAAAACAGACAATTAATCCTCATAATCGTGAGGGCCCTAAAACAGACAATTAATCCTCATAATTGTGAGGGCCCTAAAACAGACAATTAATCCTCATAATCGTGAGGGCCCTAAAACAGACAATCCTCATAATCGTGAGGGCCCTAAAACAGACAATCCTCATAATCGTGAGGGCCCTAAAACAGACAATCCTCATAATCGTGAGGGCCCTAAAACAGACAATTAATCCTCATAATCGTGAGGGCCCTAAAACAGACAATTAATCCTCATAATCGTGAGGGCCCTAAAACAGACAATTAATCCTCATAATCGTGAGGGCCCTAAAACAGACAATTAATCCTCATAATCGTGAGGGCCCTAAAACAGACAATTAATCCTCATAATCGTGAGGGCCCTAAAACAGACAATTAATCCTCATAATCGTGAGGGCCCTAAAACAGACAATTAATCCTCATAATCGTGAGGGCCCTAAAACAAACAATCCTCATAATCGTGAGGGCCCTAAAACAAACAATCCTCATAATCGTGAGGGCCCTAAAACAGACAATTAATCCTCATAATCGTGAGGGCCCTAAAACAGACAATTAATCCTCATAATCGTGAGGGCCCTAAAACAGACAATTAATCCTCATAATCGTGAGGGCCCTAAAACAGACAATTAATCCTCATAATCGTGAGGGCCCTAAAACAGACAATTAATCCTTATAATCGTGAGGGCCCTAAAACAAACAATCCTCATAATCGTGAGGGCCCTAAAACAGACAATTAATCCTTATAATCGTGAGGGCCCTAAAACAAACAATCCTCATAATCGTGAGGGCCCTAAAACAGACAATTAATCCTCATAATCGTGAGGGCCCTAAAACAGACAATTAATCCTCATAATCGTGAGGGCCCTAAAACAGACAATTAATCCTCATAATCGTGAGGGCCCTAAAACAGACAATTAATCCTCATAATCGTGAGGGCCCTAAAACAGACAATTAATCCTCATAATCGTGAGGGCCCTAAAACAGACAATTAATCCTTATAATTGTGAGGGCCCTAAAACAGACAATTAATCCTCATAATCGTGAGGGCCCTAAAACAAACAATCCTCATAATCGTGAGGGCCCTAAAACAAACAATCCTCATAATCGTGAGGGCCCTAAAACAGACAATTAATCCTCATAATCATGAGGGCCCTAAAACAGACAATTAATCCTTATAATTGTGAGGGCCCTAAAACAGACAATTAATCCTCATAATCGTGAGGGCCCTAAAACAGACAATTAATCCTTATAATTGTGAGGGCCCTAAAACAAACAATCCTCATAATCGTGAGGGCCCTAAAACAGACAATTAATCCTCATAATCATGAGGGCCCTAAAACAGACAATTAATCCTCATAATCATGAGGGCCCTAAAACAGACAATTAATCCTCATAATCATGAGGGCCCTAAAACAGACAATTAATCCTCATAATCGTGAGGGCCCTAAAACAGACATTTAATCCTCATAATCTTGAGGGCCCTAAAACAGACAATTAATCCTCATAATCGTGAGGGCCCTAAAACAGACAATTAATCCTCATAATCATGAGGGCCCTAAAACAGACAATTAATCCTCATAATCGTGAGGGCCCTAAAACAGACAATTAATCCCCATAATCGTGAGGGCCCTAAAACAGACAATTAATCCTCATAATCGTGAGGGCCTTAAAACAGACAATTAATCCTCATAATCGTGAGGGCCCTAAAACAGACAATTAATCCTCATAATCGTGAGGGCCCAAATACAAACAATCCTCATAATCGTGAGGGCCCTAAAACAAACAATCCTTATAATTGTGAGGGCCCTAAAACAAACAATCCTCATAATCGTGAGGGCCCTAAAACAAACAATCCTCATAATCGTGAGGGCCCTAAAACAAACAATCCTCATAATCGTGTGGGCCCTAAAACAAACAATTAATCCTCATAATCATGAGGGCCCTAAAACAGACAATTAATCCTCATAATCGTGAGGGCCCTAAAACACAATAAATCCTCATAATCGTGAGGGCCCTAAAACACAAACAATCCTCATAATCGTGAGGGCCCTAAAACAAACAATTAATCCTCATAATCGTGTGGGCCCTAAAACAAACAATTAATCCTCATAATCATGAGGGCCCTAAAACAGACAATTAATCCTCATAATCATGAGGGCCCTAAAACAGACAATTAATCCTCATAATCGTGAGGGCCCTAAAACAGACAATTAATCCTCATAATCTTGAGGGCCCTAAAACAAACAATCCTTATAATTGTGAGGGCCCTAATACAAACAATCCTCATAATTGTGAGGGCCCTAAAACAAACAATCCTCATAATTGTGAGGGCCCTAAAACAGACTATTAATTGTCATAATTGCAATAATTTGTTTGACAATTAATCATCTGCCAAATTGAATAATCGTGACAGCCCTACTAATGATAGACCGATATATTGATATACCGATATTTGGCTATTTTAAAAGTATAGTTCATCCAAATATGATCATTCTCTCATCATTTACTCGTATGACTTTATTTCTGCCACGGAACACAAACAAAGATATTTTGGAGGATGAATGATGTCAATCAAATCAAATCAAATCAAATCACTTTATTGTCACACTACCATGTACACAAGTGCAACAGTAGGTGAAATTCTTGTGTGCAGTTCCGAGCAACATAGCAGTCATGACAGTGACGAGACATATACCAATTACAATAAACAACATACTTACACAAAACAATTTACATATCAAATGTACACATACTTACACAAAACAATTTACAAATCAGATGTACACATACTTACACAACACAATAATTATATACAATGCAGAATATAGAACAGAATATACAATACAATACAATAAGTGGGAGTATATGAAATATATATGTGTATATATATATATATAGCAGTTGTATTGAGGAGAATATGTTGACAGTCCAGTGTGAGATTATAGATTAATAAAGTGCAGTGCTAATTATTGATCCTGATAGATCAAGAGTTCAACAGTCTGATTGCTTGGGGAAAAAGCTATCATGTAGTCGGCTGGTGCGGGTCCTGATGCTGCGATACCGCCTCGCCTGATGGTAGCAGTGAGAACAGCCCATGACTTGGGTGACTGGAGTCTCTGATGATCCTCCGAGCTTTTTTCACACAATCGCCTGGTGTATATGTCCTGGAGGGAGGGAAGCTCACCTCCGATGATGTTCCTGGCAGTTCGCGACCACCCTTTGCAGGGCTTTGCAGTTGTACGCGGTGCTATTGCCGCATCCAGGCGTGATGCAGCCAGTCAGGATGCTCTCTACAGTGCTGGTGTAGAACCGCAGTGAGGATGTGGTGGTTCATTCCAAACTTCCTCAGCCGCCTCAGGAAGAAGAGGCGCTGGTGAGCCTTCTTCACAACGGCCTCAGTGTGGACGGACCATGTGAGTTCCTCAGTAATGTGGACACCGAGGAACTTGAAGCTGCTGACTCTCTCCACCGGTGCTCCATTGATGGTGATGGGGCTGTGTTCTCCGCCTTTCTTCCTGAAGTCCACAACAAGCTCCTTGGTTTTACTGACGCTGAGGGAGAGGTTGTGCTCCTGACACCAGCGTGTCAGAGTGTGCACCTCCTCTCTGTAGGCTCTTTCATCATTGTCAGTGATCAGACCTACCACCGCCGTGATCGCCAGCAAACTTAATGATGGCATTGAGCTATGTGTTGCCACACAGTCATGTGTGTACAGGGAATACAGGAGTGGGCTGAGAACACAGCTCTGCGGGCTCCAGTGTTGAGGGTCAGTGATGAGGAGGTGTTGCTGCCCATTCTAACCACCTGACGCCTGCCTGACAGGAAATCCAGGATCCAGCTGCACAGCGAGCTGTTTAAGCCCAGAGCCCGGAGTTTCTCATCAAGCTTGGAGGGCACTATGGTGTTGAATGCTGAGCTGTAGTCTACAAACAGCATTCTCACATATGTGTTCCTTTTTCCAGGTGGGAGAGAGCAGTGTGTATTGTAGATGCAATGGCATCATCAGTGGAGCGGTTGTTGCGGTAGGCAAACTGCAATGGGTCCAAAGAGGGGGGCAGAACAGAGCAGATGTGATCTCTGATTAACCTCTCGAAGCATTTGCTGATGATGGGGGTCAGAGCAACAGGACGCCAGTCATTTAAGCATGTGATTATAGCTTGCTTCGGTACAGGCACAATGGTTGATGTTTTGAAGCATGTGGGGACTACAGACAGGGAGAGGGACAGATTGAAAATGTCCGTAAAAACACCAGCCAGTTGATTCGCAAGACGCTCTGATGACGCCGCCCGAATGCCGCTCTGGACCAGCGGCTTTACGGATGTTCACCCGCCGGAATGATCGGGTTACATCCACAACAGAGACGGAGAGTGAATCAACCTCTGTAGCGCCAGCAGCGAAGTGCACTCTCCGCGAGGGCGGTGTTACTGTCCTCAAAACGAGCATAAAATGTATTAAGTTCGTCCGGAGAGATGCAGCGGTGTTCATGGCGGAGACTTTATTCCGCTTGTAGTCCGTGGATTGTGTTAATTCCCTGCCACATACTTCTAGAGTCAGTGGTGTTGAACTGGCCTTCAAGCTTGTGCCTGTACTGGCGCTTAGCTGCACTGATAGTGTTACGGAGGGCATAACTGGCTTGTTTACGCCCTCCGTGTTAGGAGAATTAAAGCGGAGGTCCGCGCGAGTGAGTGCCGCGCTAACATCGCCAGTAACCCATGGTTTCTGGTTGGGGTATATCCAGATAGTTTTGGTCGGAACAACGCCCTCTACGCACTTCCTGATGAAACACGCTACGCTGTCAGCGCAAACCTCGATGTCGCCATCAGAGGCGGACCGAACATCTCCCAGTCCGCGGATCAAAACAGTCTTGTAGCGCAGAGTCTGATTGGTCCGACCAGCACTGGATCGCTCTGAGGGTGGGTGCTTCCTGTTTCAGTTTCTGCCTGTAAGCGGGCAGAAGCAGAACGGAAGAATGGTCCGATTTGCCAAATGGGGGCGGGGAGGGATTTGTAGCCTTCCCGAAGGGAGAGTAACAATGATCCAAAACCCGTCCCCTCGTGTGTTGAACTTTATGTGTTGGTGGTATTTTGGGGCGCATTGCTTTGAAGTTGGCTTTGTTAAAGTCCCCGGCAACAATGAACGCAGCCTCAGGGTGCGCGGTTTCCTGCTCACTTATACACCCATACAGTTCCCTGAGTGCCCGGTCTGTGTCGGCTTATGGGGGATGTACACAGCTGTGATGATAACCGCCGTGAATTCCCTCGCAGCCAGAATGGTCGACACAGAAGCATGAGATATTCCAGATCAGGAGAGCAAAAGACTTGATGAAATGTACGCTCCTCTGATCACACCATGATTTGTTGATCATAAAACATACACCACCACCTCTGCTTTTACCAGAGAGGTCTTTCGCCTGTCCGCCGGGTGCACGGAAAAGCCCGCGGATTTCGATGGCCGAAGTCTGGAATCTCCGTGAGACAGCCAGGTTTCTGTAAGGCACATAACGCAGCAGTCCCTCGCCTCTCGCTGGAAAGAGATCCGCGCCTCAGCTCGCAGAGTTTGTTGTCCAGAGACTGAACATTTGCCAGTAGTATACTGGGTAGCGGGGTCGATTTGCACGACGCCTTACTCTGATGAGAACGCCGCTCGCTTTCCTCTTTTCCTTCTGGCGCTTCCGCTGCCGAAGCAGCACAGACAGTAGGCTTCACCGGCGTGTTTGTAAACAGCGGTCGGCATTAAGGAATTTGAAGTCCGGTTTTCGATGTGTGATTGTAGAACTAATGTCCAAAAGCGCTTGTCTGTCGTGAAACAATAAGGCAGACAACATCCAAGACAAAAAACAAAGAACTGTAAACAAAACAAACAATAAACCGCAGTGTTGTAACGGAGCTCGCAACGCAGCAGCCATACTCGGCGCCATCTTGAGTCCTTAGTGTGAAGTGATGTGTTGACAATACAATGCAAGTCAATGGGGCCCAAAACTTTCAAGTGATACGATCAGTTTTGGGTGAAAAACAAAGCAAAATGTATGTCCTTATTCAATATAAATCTTGACATCCGGAAATTTCAGAACACAATGCAGGTTTCAAGATGGCAGTAAGGAATAACGCTTTCCATTTAGTCATTAAGCAGACGCTTTTATCCAAAGCTGACTTACAAATAAGGAACATAGTGAGCAACAAAGTTCAACAATATCTGTAGTGTTGTACTGCCAAGTTCTCAAGGTGGCTAGAGTAGTATATGTGCTAGCAGCAGAAGAGACGTAGAATTATTTAACGCTCTGGAAAAAGAGACCGCTGCAAAATGATCAGTTTCTCTGGATTTACTATTTATAGGTGTGTGTTTGAGTAAAACACATTTTTTGTTTTATTCTTTAAAGTACTGACAACATTTCTCCCATATTCCATATAAAAATATTGTCAATTAGAGCATTTATTTGCAGAAAATGACAACTGGTCAAAGTATAAAAAAAGATGCAGTGTTTTCAGACTTCGAATAATGCAAAGAAGTTCATATTCATATTTAAACAACACTACTAATGTAATTAGGAAGAGTTCAGAAATCAATATTTGGTCATATTGCTCTCTACCAGTCTTTCACATTGCTGTTGGGTGACTTTATGCCACTCCTGGTGCAAAAATTCAAGCAGCTCAGCTTTATTTGATGGCTTGTGGCCATCCATCTTCCTTCTTGATCACACACCCCCAGATCATCACCGATCCTCCACCTGATCCATCTAATGGTTAGATAGAGACCTGGAGAGGCCTTCAAGCCACAGTGTAATTTTCACAGTGAAATTTGGTGGAGGATCGGTGATGATCTGGGGGTGCTTCAGCAAGGCTGGAATCGGGCAGATTTGTCTTTGTGAAGGACGCATGAATCAAGCCACATACAAGGTTATAATGGAAGAAAACTTGCTTCCTTCTGCTCTGACAATGCTCCCCAACTCTGAGGATTGTATTTTCCAGCAGGACAATGCTCCATGCCACACAGCCAGTTCAATCAATGTGTGGATGGAGGACCACCAGATCAAGACCCTGTCATGGCCAGCACAATCTCCAGACCTGAACCCCATTAAAAACCTCTGAACTTTTCCTAAGTTCAAACATTAGTATTGTGTTGTTTAAAAATTAATATGATCTTGTTTTCTTTGCATTATTTGAGGTCTGAAAAGAAAATCTTTTTTGTTATTTTGACCAGTTGTCATTTTCTGCAAATAAATGCTCTAAATGACAATATTTTTATTTGAAATTTGGAAGAAATGTTGTCAGTACTTTATAGAATAAAATACCATACATATATATAGGTTAAGTGCTCTCGGAACAGATGCGTTTTCAGCTTGGATGTTGAGATGATATCAGCAGAGCGTGTGAAGGTTGGAAGCTCATTCCACCACAGTGGAACAGAGAAAGTGAGCAATAGTGAAATAGACCTCCTTAAGATGGGACCAACAGGCGCCGCTCATCGACAGCAGAGAGCGAGTTGGAGCATAGATCTGGAGAAGTGAATTGAAGTAACAGTGTATGGTTTCATTGGCTGTCCTGAAGGCCAGAGTCAAAGCCTTGAATTTGATGTGTTCAGCAAGTGAAGTGAAATCAAGGACTTTAATTTTGATCCGTTCTCAGGCAAAGCAATTGTATTGCTTCAGAAGACATGAATTACAGTTAGAGTTGTATGGAACATTTATGCTGCCTTTAAATCCTTTTTGGAGCTTGAAAGTTTTGGACCCCATCGACTTGCATTGTATGGACAAAAACATACAGCCTTCAAAATATCTTTGTTTATGTTCTACAGAAAATAAAAAGTCATAAGGGTGAGTTAATGATGAGAATCACAATTTGTGTATATACTGTATCTACAGTAAGCCTTGCCAATTGATAACTGATATTTTTTTCTGTTTTCAAATATTGAGTAAAATAAGACTCGCTCGTTTAAATTCAGCAATTTTGTGTTGAATTACTAGTATTTGCTAATTTAGATAAACAGACAGAAAGACAGAGAGGGAGAGAAAGGGATCTGTATAGGCATTATATTTATAAAAATGCATATAAGTTGAGCACTACTACTTACATCCACTTCTGAGCAAAAGGTGGCATTGTGTCCATACTGCAACTGGCACTGGTGCTGGGGCGTGTATCGAACTCCAGGTGCTGCCACTGGGGTGGTCAGATCCCTTTTAGATGGGCGATCATCCAGACAGAAACCCCAACCACGACTAAGTTCGCAAGAGAGAAAATAACAGAGCTTTGTGTACAACAGGCTGGACTATTCAAACAGTAGTCCATTTGGGATACATGTTTATTTGTTAAGTAAAAATCATGCAATTACATGTGTCTGTACATGGGTGTGTGTTCTCACTCAAGAAAGCGTGTTATGTACTCCTTACTGCAGGATGACCAGGTGAGCGGAGAGGAGTCGTAGTGGAGCTGGCGGGACATGATGAAGGGATGTCTCCCCACAAGCTCACAGTCATTGCCTTGTCCATCATGGTGGATTCCAAAACTGTAACGCACAAGAAGGTGACATCATTCCTCAAATAATTTATGAACGCTGACCTGTTCTCACTTGAAGGGACTGTTCACCCAAAAATGACAATTCTGTCATCATTTACTCAGGCTTATGTTGTTCCCATACCAACCTGTATGACTTTCTTTCTTCCGTGGAACACAGAGTGAGATGGTAGGAACTGTGTTAGTCTCAGTCACCATTCCCTTTCTTTTTCCATACAATAAAAGTGAATGGTGACAAAGGCTGGGCGATATGGCCATTATATTTCGATATATTTCAGCCAATATTGACCATTTTCAATATTTATCTTGATAATTATGTATTTTCTCAGAAATGGCATAAATGTAATTTTTGTTAATCAGAGGAACCATCATTTTGATCAAGCAGCCATTGTGCCAAGTAGATTAAAAATGTTTAATGCATGAAATAAAAATGAATGAATAGGGTACCGATCTATTGGCCACCAATATTTATCGCTCAATTATTGACCAAATTAAATCCATCTGCAAATTGGTTTTAAGCATGAAAACGGCAATATGAAAAACGGGCATATTTAATTATCAACACGCATTGTAAAAACGTTCAGTTCAAATGCACAATCCAGATATAATGATAGATACAGAATGTAGAACGGTTGGCACTCCTAAGAACATGTAATATTTAAATTTGTATTCTTTCTCACACTCACATTAATGAGGAAAAACCATCATTATAGACGTGACAGTTGTGAAAGCGGCACTTACCCACACATGATGAGTTAAAACCATCCGAAACTCTTTTAAACCAGCAAACTTTGACATTGGTATGTATCCATTAAGCCTGCACTATTGATGCATTTAAGATTGAAATCCCAATGTGGTCTTGTGCGATTATAAAAGCTTTCAAGACGTTCGAGTCAGTACTTCAGTCAGCATTGTGTAAGCAAGCGGCACCCTCTAGCGGTCTGGACATTTTACATTATCTATTATAAAATGGATAGTTCCGGTCCTGTATGCTGTTGGTCAACAGCCGTGCTTTATTCATGATAAAGCACAGCTCTGACCTTGTGATGAGGAGGGCGTGGCCGGGCCGTGAGGATGCACCAACGAACAAGAGGCGTGTCTGCCACAGACCTCTTCACAGAACTTTGATTTGTATCACCCCACGGCACCCATTGCTGACAGTAGCCAAGTTCGGATTACTGCCAGGGACAACATTTTCTGGTGGAAGGATGGCATTAAATGATTTTACTAAAATGATTTATGGCATTTTAATGAACGTATGTGTCCTTTTTACTATTTTTTTAATGTGGTGACTGTTTTATAAAAGCAATGAGGCACTCAAAGCTGTGCCATAATGTGTATAGTCAATTCATATGCAAAATATGAATTTGTGATGTTCTATTATATTCAGCACAAACATGTAAAAAGTGAGTTCTGCTGTTTTGAACAGCAAACAACTTTTTAGATGTACAAAATATATATTTTTCACATCAGTCTTCATGCTATGATATTGTTATTTTTCAATATTTTTGTAAAATATTTTTTTCTTCTACTTATCTTTCATTGTGGCTTTCTTTAATATTTTGGCCTATCATGTGTTCAACAGATCCAATCCATGTTAAAAAAGAAATTATTTGTTTAAACAAATTTTTTACCTCTTTGTACATATGTAAAAAATAATTCCTGAGCAAAACAGTGATCTAATAAGGTAAGTTGCAAAATATCAGAATTGGCATTGGCCAATAGTTTTTGTTAAAATCGGTATTGGCCAAAAATGTTCATATTGGTGCATCCCTACTTCAGTCACTTAAGTTTTTGAACACAGTGGAATATTATTGTAATTTAACATTTGTATTTATTTTTTCTATAATAAAAAATGCTTTTCTCACCAATTTAAAATGCACAATTCCCACTATTTAGTTGGTCCTCGTGGTGGCGCAGTTACTCACCTCAATCGGGGTGGCGGAGGACAAGTCTCAGTTGCCTCCGCTTCTGAGATAGCCAATCTGTGCATCTTATCACGTGGCTCGTTGTGTATGACACTGTGGAGACTCACAGCATGTGGAGGCTAATGCTACCCTCCGCGATCCACGCACAACTTACCACGTGCTCCATTGAGAGTGAGAACCACTAATCGTGACCACGAGGAGGTTACCCCATGTAACTCTACCCTCCCTAGCAACCGAGCCAATTTGGTTGCTTAGGAGACCTGGCTGGAGTCACTCAGCACAACCTGGATTCGAACTCGTGACTCCAGGGGTGGTAGTCGGCGATATTATTGTTATATAGAATTACTATATTATTTTGGGATCCTGTTAGGTTTATTAATATAATACTGAATTATTATATTATTATTATTATTTGTTTTATACTATAGTAATATATTTCTATAGCACTGAAAGGATGCGTTTGACAGTTTAATGTTCCTCATTACAAATCTGGTGAAGCGTTGTCATCTCCTGCATTTCTGTCTCATGTTTTTATAGTTAGATAATTTGTAGCAGTTACATATGTTTGGAATAGACATCATTCACTGTTGTGCCATCTTTAATTTTTAAACAGAATGACAACAAGACTGTGAGGGATAGACTTACAGTACAGTCTCTTCAATGTTTAAAACTGTTCTTTGCAGTGTTTTGGATTGTTCTGCAGATGAAACATTGAAAAAATATATTTCCAAGAAATTTCAGTGGATAAAGACCCCCCAGAAAACAGGAGTTGTGGAAAATTAGATGTGATCTACGAGCTTTATACAGTATAAAATGCACGCAAACCGCACCGAGACCGCTGAAAACACCGTATCATGTGCTCCGCACGTGTATACAGATATCTGTTCACTCAGAAGCACACACACAGAACATGTATTAATTGAAATAAACTCCAGCCTTTTACAGTTTAATAATCTCATCTGACAATATGGCTGTTTTGTTGATATTTTGATTAATTGGGCAGCCCTGAAGGATCATGAAATTAGTCTAATGATATGCGCTTAGGAACCATAGTGGCTGAATAAAAAGCACATTAAAATAATCGCTAACAATCTGCATAACATCTCCTTTTGTGTCATTTAGATTAAGAACAACATGAGGGTGAGTAAATGACAGAATTGTGATTTTTGGGTGAACTAGCCCTTTAAAATCAGCATGAATGTATAAGTGGAAAAACAAACAAAGGCACACACACACCTGTGTCCAAGCTCATGAGCTATGGTGAAAGCGACAGGTAGTCCCGAGTCCTCATTGATATTGCAGGAACGATGTGGCTGGCACATGCCAGACAGGTGAGACAAGCCTAGCGTCTCGCACGGTTGATTCATGCCTGCACAGATATCCTTCCTGACAGCAGAGTTCACATCAGGTCAGACACAACAGCTGGTGTCAATCACTTTATAGGCTACTAAACTTGTGCTGCAGGGCTAAAATTGAAGAGTTGTGGCTTGGGGTTGAATTCTTTGTCATTTTACCAAACTGGCTCAGAGTTTTTAATTGTAAAGGCTGTGTTCAGCATGCATGTGCTCTGGAGAATCTCAAAGCCTTGGGCACAGCTGAACATGCTGAGATCATTCCAACTGTTGAGCATAAAGAGCATTTAGGGCTGTTAAAAGCTCAGAGACTATAGATAACACACAGCTCCATTATATTAATCAATAAGCTGACATTTATGACTTTAATATGGCTTTACAATGTAGTTGAACATGTGCAGTTGTTACCTGATACAAACCTTAAAATGACTTTGTGGCATGGTCAAGCGCCTTTCTGGGAGAGAAAGCGGTAAGGGCGCTTACACCTGAGCTAGATTGTGTCTAACACCTGTGTCTAATTTCAGTAAGCCTGGGGAGAGCGGCATAAAAAGGCAGCAGCCACAGAGCCTCCCCCATTTTCTGTAACGCGGGTGGGGCAAAGAGGCACGGGGGTCCGGGGTCGCAGCTGTGGCTGGAGTGGCCCCCTGGCTGAGAAGACTCCGGATCGCATGCCAGTCCTCTGCTTGAGCCCGCATGACCTCGAAGAACCGACGATCTTGGTCCTGCCGGAGCTCAAGCAGGGACTGTTGGTGGCTCTGATGTACTGCAGCCAGGGACTGGAGGACCTCCGCCAGCTGGGAGGACTCTACGGGGCGACTTCCTTCCATCAAGTGGATACTATGATCCCGGGTTTCGGCACCAGTGTAAAGCTCGTCTTTAAGGAGGGAAGGAGGACACTGGGAACAGGGCTTCCAAAACAGAAGTAAGGCTTTAATTGACACACACAGCAGTGCTCACAGCTTCACAAATAACAAAAACTCTCAGTCACAGTAAACACAAAGTTCTCTAACTTCAGGGAACACGCCAACACTGGACTGACATGTCACACTCTCTCTCGAAGCTCTGTGGCTGCTGCCTTTTTATGCCGCTCTCCCCAGGCTTACTGAAATTAGACACAGGTGTTAGACACAATCTAGCTCAGGTGTAAGCGCCCTTACCGCTTTCTCTCCCAGACGGGCGCTTGACCACGCCCCCGCTGCCACAGACTTTAATTGGTGAAACCTAATATATTCAGGTTTGTTTATATTCAGATTTGTTTTCATAATATTTAATAATTTCTAATGGTAATTTATTTAGTCATTTTTATTTGTATTTTTTCTCCCCAAATTGGAATGCCCAATTCCCAATGTGCTCTAAGTTCTCGTCGTGGTGTAGTAACTCGCCTCAATCCGGCTAGCGGAGGACGAATTTCAGTTGCCTCCATGTCTAAGACCGTCAATCCGCACATCTTATCACGTGGCTTGTTGAGCACATTACCGCGGAGACGTAGCGCATGTGGAGGCCCACGCTATTCTCTGTGGCATCCACGCACAACTCGCCTTGTGGTCGCTATAATGTGTGGTTCTCACTGTCAGTGGGGCACCACTGACAGTGAGAACCACACATTATAGTGACCACAAGGTTACCCCATGTGGCTTTACCCTTCCTAGCAACCGGGCCAATTTGGTTGCTTAGGAGACCTGGCTGGAGTCACTCAGCACGCCCTGGATTCGAACTCGCGACTCCAGGGGTGGTAGTCAGTGTCAATACTCGCTGAGCTACCCAGGCCCCCAAATAAGGAAATTTAGATTTGACCATGTTTCAGTAACTGAAAACGAAACAAAAAATTATAATATAGACATCACGGATGCATATATCAATATATACATATAAATGAAAATTGGTAGTTTACAAGACATGTGCATGAAGTAAATATTGATATGAATGTATAAGGGAAAGTTTATATATTTTAGGTGCTGTTACTGACATTTCTGGCAGTCATGTGATGTGACTATTTTTTTAAAGAATAAATATTGAATGTATTCTCTCAATTAAATTTATTGTTAATTAATTATTTATAAAACTGCTTGTGCAATAATTAAACATAAAATTACAAAAAATGTGTTTAAAAAGTTTTAGATAATGTAGTGTAATAGAACACTACTGTGAAATATATTATAGAAATATAAATGCCTATATACAGTATATGAAAGCATGTATATGTATATAAATATAAATAAATATATGACAGCGGTTGATTTCATATTTTTTCTTATATATATATATATATATGAAGGTCACATTAAAACTGATTTGGAAACTTTTTACCAAATGCTGTTTATGTATAGACTTTACCCTGAACCAGACTTTCAATATCAAACTATGAAGATTAATGATAAAAATACAAAATAATTCATGTATAAAATTATGATACTCTATACAAAGAGTGAAATAAAAATAAACCAATTCAATATTTATTGTGTGAAAATTATTTCTATAAATAAAAATACAAATGACAACTGTCCCACAGTCGTGGCGTCATTTCCATTGCACCAAAAATTTTGCTCCTATTAACAACGTTTTTTAAAAGTTAGTGTACTTGTTTACCAAGTCAACAAAAGTGTCAGTGTAGAGCATGCTGGAGATTAAATATGAGACAAGCAGAATATTTCTATTGGGCGCATTAGCTGTAATTATGCCAAAAAGTGTGGAAGTGTTATTTGCATTTATAATCCATAAAATGTTTGTTATGAAATACTAGCCTAAGCAAGACAAAGTCTGCCATTTTATTTTAAAAATTACAAAAAATTCCATCAGCATCTTTTCCACCACAGAATTCTATTAAATCAATACAGAATTTGAGATGTGCTGGAAATGACACTGTGGTATTTTCTTGACTTTCAGAAAATTACAAAAATGACATACATCTCATTTGATGCATGTACTTCCACTGTTGGACATTGTTAGTAGACAAAGTAATTAAACTAGTGAGAACATGAAAAATGACTTTGCACGTCCACAGCGCTAAAAGTGCCCGAAGTTTAAGAAACCCCCATTTGTGTATATGTGTGTTTTTACCGGGTGATAAGTACAGCAACATCATGGTGTGCTGGATGAGTGTCACTTTGAGGATTGAGGTTTTTTTGCCAGGTACAGAAGCTGGTGAGAGTTGTATCAGCATGATGAACGATTTTCAGCCCTTTCTGAAAACACACAAAAGTCCAAACCTCAAAGTAGTGAAAGATGTGATGGTTCTTAAACGTCCACAGTCTTCACAGTTCACAGCTGTTTGGTTCTGACTGAGTGTTCTGAGATGAAGATCTGTTTGGAAGGGTCTGACTTTATATTTATGGTGTCTGATGACCCTGCTGAAAAGACCAGCATATGTTGTGTTTGGATGCTGTTGTTCCTGCAAAGCTTCATAGTCCTACATCTAGACCAGCATAAACCAACATGTAAATTCATGCTGGTCTATGCTTGTCTTTAGGACACAAAGCAAAGATTGATTTTGACATACCTCCTCTCCATGTAGCAGAATGAGTCGAACCAACACGATATGGATAGCATTACCGATGCTGGCATCATGAAAAATTCCAGCCACCTTTAAAAAAGTGATACAAATATAATGGAACTAAACACACACTCAGAGATGCAATTGAGCGGTATAGGTATAGGCATGAGGAATGAGTCAAACTTGATGGAATTCTTAGCATTGAACAGGTCGTGTCAGATTGGGCTGAAGCATAAATTAAGCGAATCTCAACTGAATAAATTCTAACCATGTTCATGATGGTGAAGATGTAGGACTCAACGTTCCCACTCCCGTGGTAGTCCATCAGTTTGGAGTCACCCACCACCATGGTCTCCACCCAGCGCTCTTTACTGATGGAGCGCGGGGAGATCCGCCGTGGCCGTTCCCATTCCTGACCCCATTCCTGATCTGAATCATGATTATGAATCCCACCCTGTGGGTGCTGCTCCTGCTCCCAGCGCTCTCTCTCCAGCTCCACCTGTTGGGAATACTGCAGACCATCTGCATCGGAACACACCCACACAAAAACCCGCACACACACACACACACACACACACACACACACACACACATTTTCCATGTTTTATGGGGACTTAGACATAGACATAATGATTTTTATACTGTACAAACTGACAAAATGTCCAAACAAGGTCAAACATTTCGAGTTTTACTATCCTTATGGGGACATTTGGGCCCCAAAAAGTGATAAATACACGCTCACACACACACACACACACACACACACACACACACACACAGTTGTGTTTCCATGTTTTATGGGGACTTTCCATAGATATAATGGTTTTTATACTGTACAAACTTTATATTCTATCCCCTAAACCTAACCCTACCCCTAAACCTAACCCTCACAGAAAACTTTCTGCATTTTTACATTTTCAAAAAACATCATTTAGTATGATTTATAAGCTGTTTTCCTCATGGGGACCGACAAAATGTCCCCACAAGGTAAAAAATTTCGGGTTTTACTATCCTTATGGGGACATTTGGTCCCCACAAAGTGATAAATACACGCTCACACACACTCTCTCACACACACACACACACACACACACCTTGTTCATGAGAATAATTACAGCTCTACAGGACACTTCACATGGTTGCCTAAATAAACCTTGCACTGTTTGACAAAATTAAACCTCTGAAGATTTTAGCAAAGTCTTAAAGTATGTTCTTAAAGGGGTCATGACATGAACAATCACATTTTTGTTTTTATATTTTGACATATTGATCTGTTTCATGTGACGTCACTGTATGACCGTGCCGCCATGTTTGTGACCAAAATTCCATATTTCTTCTTTGTGCTGCGCTGTGAGATGCGGCAAAAGCTGGTGAAAATTTTGTTTCCTTTATAAATCTTGAAAAGGTGATACTGCTTTTTATTTATCAGAGCCAAAATGTAATTTTTCTTTCAATAAAGTTTTATCTTTTGTGTGAAACAGCTTAATTTCACCGAAGACAAGCAGCGATGAACGTGGAGAGTCTTTTCTCATTTATTCAGACGTCAATTATCTATACACGTGTCTGTTATATTTCTAACATAATCGATTCGGACACAATAAACTGGAAATGCACATAGGACGATCCTTTTCATAACACCCAGACTGTATAAAAGATATCACACATTGTAGTAAATAAAAAGCACTATAATGTGAATACATAGTATATATTTAATGTGTATATACTAATGTTAGTCAATAAACAACACATCATAAGATCATGAAGACCTCAGACCTGTATACACCTTTCCTGGGATTTACATGGATCGTTTACATGGAGATCGTTTTACAGGTGTTTTTCCATTCACCACCATTGTTTCCTTCCGCTGATGGTCACAAATATGGCGGCTGTGGGAAAAAGTGACGTCACTGAAACAGGTCAATAAGAGGTCATTGTACTATAAAAACATACTGTAGGTTTCAGATGCAAAAAGAGCATTTGTTGAAACCAATCTGCCAAAACGACTCGTTCTCTACTTCATCCACATTGTGATGTCACACTGTGGTAGGTATTTGGATCTGACTGCCTCCACAACAACACATCAATGCCTACTTTACATTTAATCACTTTCGTAGCCCCGCGCAGTAACGGTAAGCAAGAAGAGAGCAGGTCAGTCAACAGTAGAAGTGGGCGTGTACTGTCAACTCTTAAAGGAGAAGCAGCACTAAAACCAACCATTTCTGACAGAGGGTCAGAATGAGGGTGGAAAATGATCATGTTTTACAAATATATGACAGTTTTTTTGTGCCAAAAACTAATAATTGTATGGAATACTTTCCATGTTATCTTTAGCCCTTTCTGGAGCTTTAAATAAAAATAACTGTGGGCTTTCATTGTATTGTATGGAGTGGTGGTAATGTTGTTACAAACAGGTTTGTAACAACATGAGGGAGAACAATTTCTTTAATACCATATAAAGATCATACATTTAACAAAATATAGTTTTTTATTTGTTTATCTGACCTTTGATCCCACAGGGTCTGTGTGCATCTGTGTTGCGTCGTCGTCTGGGGCTTCTCCATGTTGAGCTCCGGTAGATCACATGTGGGTGTTGTGGATGAGTGACGTTTGGGATGTGGCCACGTACAGGCTCAATTAATGTCGGCCCCTCAGGTAAATATAGCAGCCCCGTCTATAAGGCATTATCAATGAAACAATATTAACTGTATATCAGGATAATCATGTGGAAGTTTATTATTTTTTATAATGACTAAATTACTGTTTTTGATGTATAAAAAAATGTACTTGCATCATAAGTGGGCTTATAAACGTTCTACAAAAGCCATTTTCATTTCTCTCTGATATTGTAGTATTAAAGTAATGGTCAGGGGCCTTATGGGTTCACATACAATCAAAGTAAACCTATGGGATTTTTTCACCTGTTCCATCGTCTTCCAGCTAAAAATAAAAAAGTCTAATCGTTTAGAAAAGCAGTACTAAAGTATAAATTATGTCTGTATCACAAATGGTGTGGGACAAGTTACATACAAAAGTTTAATACTTAGGGTTATGGGTTCATTCAAAACATTCAAAGGGGTTTGCACTCTAATATTACTTCAGGTGTCAGCTCTCATTATTTAGATCCTTTGGAATTCCACTGAATGCAAGAAAGGTATTTTCAGTGTCACACTCCTGTTTAATAAGTTCCCCTGCAAGTTCTTGCCAGTCTTGGCATTTTCTCCACACAGCAGGGGATTTAAGAAGATTATCTACCCAGTGCCCAATGAGTCACACACTGAAACACAAATAAACACTTATGCACTATCACACACACCCACTATATTAGAGGATAAATGGATAAAGGTATTATAAATGCATTCTAAAGAGCTGCAACATCAAACCTATTATTGTGTCCTTCTGCACTGTTTTTAATTGTTTTTCTATGCAAACATAGGCAAGATGGTCATGTTTGACTGTTGTGCTGAGTCTAGCAGGTTTTCGAAAATTGAAACTTTTAAAAAATGCATCTCGAGACACAAACATCTGTTCCATCCAGTACCTGTTTAGAAACAAATAGTAGTAGAGTTTGCTAAGGCGATGCACAATGCACTCTGAATAGGAGACCAGGGCAAATATAATTTTTGTGTCTCCATTTGCTCCAATAGAAAAAATAAAATCCACTAGTACATTTTTACAACTTACTAATGGTTGATCGATAGTGGAATTTGCTGATACCAATAACTAATATATATATCCATCCATCCATCCATCGTCAACCGCTTATCCTGTGTACAGGGTCGCAGGGGGCTGGAGCCTATCCCAGCTAACATTGGGCAAAAGGCGGGGGACACCCTGGACAGGTCGCCAGTCCATCGCAGGGCCACACATAGACAGACATACACTCACACTCACCTCCACATCCACACCTAGGGCAATTTTTTGGAGACACCAATTAACCTAGCCTGCATGTCTTTTGGATGGTGGGAGGAAGCCGGAGTACCCGGAGAGAACCCACGCAGACACGGGGAGAACATGCAAATTCCACACAGAAAGGCCGGGGCAACCAGGGTTCGAACCCACGACCTTCTTGCTGTGAGGCAACAGTGCTAACCGCTGCACCACCGTGCCGCCCTAATATATATATTTTTCTATGTCGGGCAAAGACAAAGAGTCCTTAATGAATAAAAATCCCCGATGTAGTTTTTTTCCCCATCCAAAATCCCAATAATAACCAGAAAACAATTAAGATTTGGTGCATAACATGGGACTTTTATGTACACTGTAACAAATGTCTGTAATTTTAATGGTAAAAGACTGTAAAAATGCTACAGAAATAAAACATTAATTGATTAACAAATATTAACTGTAAAATATACAGTAAAAAAAATAATACAGTAGTTTTTACAATAAAATGTTGTAAAAATAAAAAATTTAAAAAGTATGATTTTCCTGTATAATTAATGGTGAAACTTTACATTATGTTTAACAAGAGAGTACATGTACTTTTAATGGTAAATTTGTGTTACAATTGCATTAAAAAACAATAATAGGGCATTCCCACAATTTAGTGTTTGTGTGAGTGACACTGAGCACTGTCTCTACATGTTTATCCAGGAAGAGCCACTATTGGTGAACTTCATCTCCACATGTGTGCTTCTGTAATTTTTACAGTAATTAACAATACCTTATAAAGTAAACAACACATTTTTATAGTTTCAGAAGGTTAATATAAAGTTTATGATGGTTTTATTGTACTGTAAATTTAATTACAGTGCCATTGTGGTCATGTAAATTACAGCAGATTTAAACTGTAAAATTTACAGGTGGTTCGGTAAAGTTGTTTATATTGTTACCGTTTTATTTTTGTAAAAACAACAGGATTTTTTTACAGTGTATAAATAAGCCTGGAACACACCGGGAACTCTTATTTTGAAATTAAGAAAAAAACTATTGGCAATTTTCGACATAGATTTTTGCCGATAACAGATAGTTCCTAAATGCAACTATCAATACTGATTAATTGGTAAAACCGATATATATATATATATATATATATACACACACCTCTACAATTTTTCTACCATAGGAGAACATTGAGCTGTGGATTACGTCAGTTAGAAGAAAGAAAAATGCCAATCTACTTTCATTCCCTTAACAGCTCTCCTTAAAAAAAAAAAAAATAAATATTCACAGCAGTGGTAACTAGTTTTTAAAACGAAAGACAGGGTAAAATAACACAAAGTATACTATTATGGTTTTACACTAAATTATATGTAAAAATTTAAAATATATAAAGTTTGCTTGATTTATGCCTCTTAAAACGGAAATGCATAATCACAGTCCCACTATGATGGCACATTTACGTAAGCAACACTCACATTTTCATTGGAAAATCTTAACATATAGTTACACACTTCATCTTTTAGGGTCAAATCAGGTTGCACATTCACTTTTCAAAGTATACTACAGTGTTTTCTATGTGTCTGCCTGTACATCTTGCACTCTGCATACTTGGACTCAAGAGATTTTATTTGGCATGTAAAACATCTCCCTTATGTCTCTTATCACAATGCTTTTTAGCGGTTTGAATGAAAGCCCAGTTGTGTTTTTTACTTCTTATGGAAATTGGAGCAAATCTCATGCTACATTGCATGCACTCGCTTACTGTGGAATGAATCAGTCCCACAGGCTAAAACCAGGTGTGTGTGTGTGTGTGTGTGTGTGTGTTCAGTACAAACTAAATAAACCATGACCAAAAAAAACATTCCAAATGTTTCGAAACTGTGCTACACGTAACACAAAACAGACACAGATTTGTGGAAGCACAGAGGAATACACCATGAAGACTCTAGGGGGTTGGAGACGGTTATAATATTGACTCAGCCGAGTCAATCATCCACAGAGTCTAAACAACACACATGACTGCAACACTCATTGTCTGTGTTATACAGGTTAAAGCATTCTAACATGAATCCCCTAAAAAATGTAAAATCTTTGATATGTTCATTGTTTCTCAAAAAACAGCAAGAACACTATTATTGAACACTATCTGATACCATAACTGCACCATGGTACCACTAGATATTTTTCTTCTCCATAAAAATAACATGAAATGCAATTTTATCTCTGTGTTTTGTGGGCCAGTACACTCTTTCTCTCTCCTCATCTGCTCCTCATAGCAGAAATGTAAGCACCGGTGTCAAGGGGCATTATGAAAACAAAAGATGAACTGATAAATACAGAAGCCATGTGTTTGTGTGCCGGACTGTTGCTCAGTCTCGAGAGATCCTGCTGGCTTTGGTAGGACTTCAAACAGAATATATAGGGCATCGGCATAGGGTTTGCATCTTATATAAAAGGACTTTAAACGGCAGTTCTTTAAAACCAGTCATACATCCTCCGGAGGTCAGGGAGTATGTATGGATCTAATGACTATTGCATCTGTAGTCAGAGTGGGTTAATGACTGGTAGTTTTGTTGATCTGTAATGAGTCAGTTCTCTGGTTTGCACAAACCTACAGAGCAAACAGAGTTCAAATAGTTTTATCCTTAATAGTGAGTTGCTTATTCACTGATGGAGAGCTTTTCAATATTATTTACATTAGGACCAAGTACAACACAGTAAACAAGATGTAAGCCACTACATTCCACTAATGGAATAGTCCGGGTTCAATACAAGTTAAGCTCAGTCCCAGTATTTGTGGCATAGCATTGATTACAAAAATAATTTATTTTTGAAAAAAGCAATAATTACAATGGAAATGAATGGGGCCAGTCCATAAACATTAAAATACACACCATTTCAAAAGTATGGCCACAAGACAAACATTCGTGTTAATATGATTTTAGTGTTATAAAATCCCATACCGACCTTTTCGGTGTAAAGTTATATCCAATTTTACAACTTTGTTGCCATTATGACGTAACGGCAGTAAACCCTGCAAACAATTTAGCACACTAAAATCATGTCGAACAGAGAATGTCTCAAACTAAAATCATGGACTTGTGGCTACTATTGAAACTATTTGCATTTTAATGTTAATGGACTGTCCCAATCACTTCCATTGTAAGTGCCTTACTGACCCATTTTACATGCATTTAAGAAAACGGTTTATTCCGGGGTTTTTGCAGAAAGTGGCGTTCTGAAACATCATGTAAACCAAATTTGCCGTGATGACAACCAATGTGCACAATTTCTTTTCCTCCACCTTTTTCTCCTCTTGTGGTGTCAGGTGCACTCACAGAGCTGTGCTTAATATGTAAACAATGTATTCGCGTGCATGCTAGATTCAAATGGGTAAAGGGGAAAGCTATCTAATTGTGTTAGCAGATTTAAAATGTAGTGCACTAGTAATATGGAAAACTTTTATGGTGCTTTTTATGGTTCCTTAAAATGGAATGCATAGATAATGAATTAATTACCAACTAAAGTGGAGTGGTGGTGGTGTAGTGGTCTAAACCACATAACTGGTAAACTGGTAATCAGAAGGTTCCTGGTTTGATCCCCACAGCCACCACCATTGTGTCCTTGAGCAAGGCACTTAACTCCAGGTTGCTCCGGGGGATCGTCCCTGTAATAAGTGCACTGTAAGTCGCTTTGGATAAAAGTGTCTGCCAAATGCATAAATGTAAAGCCTTCATCAGCCAAATAACAATGGACAATGCATCCGTGTTCACTTCTGCAGTAAACTCAGGATGGACTTCTAAGACTTTAGTCATTAATCTTACAGTTCATCCAAATATTTTTGTTTAAACAGTGGCCCCTAGCACTTACTTAGTTTACTCATTTTAAACCATGACTTCTACTACACATAAATAACTAATACTGGCATTATAGCCAGAGGTGAACTGGCCCCCACTGTGAGCCTGGTTCTTGCCACAGTCACCATTAGCCTGCTCACTGGGGATCTAAATACAAATAGTATTTACTTATTTAATTATTTATTTTGAAGCACGATTTATAATTATGTTTTTTATCAAACTGGGGAATTATGACTCTAAGACATTACAGATATTACAGCTTCTTTTTCTGTTAAAGCTGCTTTAAAATGATGTGTGTTGAGAAAAGCCCTATAAATGACATATAAAAATGACTTGACTTTTGAATCTGGACAGTCACAATCGTTAAATAGTTTTTTGTAGTTACAAAGGAGGGCGTGACCCTAAAAATTGAGAACCACTGTCTTAAGGGATTAAGAAAAAGCTATTCAACACACCTAGGTTTCTACCAGAGAAGGCGTCTTAAACCGTGTCCTATCCAGATGCGACGCACAACAAACGATAAAAGATATATTTTCCATGATAATCAGAGTTTTTATTCTAAAACCACGACAGCAACTTTTGAATAGCTACTTAATGTTGTGCTTGAGGCCTCGCTCTCTTCGAGGTCTGTCACAAAAACACACACACCAAGACACAAATTCAGAATGGTGGAGACAAACCAGCAGGCTCCCTCTGGTGGTGTCGCACCTAGATCCGACAGACACATTGCTTGTCGCTGGAATCGCATTGTGCACGTTCATGATAGGCACGAGAGCAATAGTTCAATCAGCCCCCTAGCTTCATTGAGGCGTTCAAGCCAAAACTTGTTTTGCTTTTTTTGTATTTTTTGGAATGGAGTACTCGGAAATCAAACAGAAACATAAAAGAGGCTACATGCAGCCACAGTCACACCGTGTCCTAAACTAGAGGCAAATGACACGCAATAATAGGTATATTTTCTATGGTAATCTGAGTTTTTGTACTAAACAGCTGTGATGAACGACTGTACATTCTATCGATCACTTGTTTTCTATTTTCAGCACAACACGGTGTAATGAGGTTCAAGGAATGAGGAAGTGGAAGACGTCGATTCCAACTCAGGAATGTCACGTTTATTGACAATAAAAACATGTTAGCTTAAATGCGCAACTGTATAGCTTCACACAATACTCAAAGTTGCAAAACAGCAGCGGCCAACACACACACACGCAACTTCTCAGCTGGGCTCTCTCCCTCCCTTCTGCTGTCTCCTCTCCTTAAAAGCCCAAATCAATCCTCACTGAAACACAAGACAGGTGTTAAGCACAGGTGGCAAACAAGCAATCATTCACCACTCATCTCCCTTGCTTCACTCGGCCACGCCTCCGCCTCCACACGTGGGTAACTAAGTCCACTGTGAACTGGCACTGGTCCAAAAACTTTCAAAAAATAAGGCTGGGCACAGAAATGCATCAATTCTTTGACTACAAACTCTTTAGACATGATTAGTAAGTTCTGTTCTCTGTTTTTTGTGCAGCTGTGTTGTGTTCTGTTGTCACTATTGCTGTGGCAGACCTGTTTTTAGATAAACAAAAAAAGTTTTTGCTTGAACGCCCCCAATACCACAAGGGGGCGGCGTAAACTGTTGCTCTCATGCCCTATCAAGAATGCGCACAGGAGATCAGCGGTCAGTGAAACCTTTTAATAAATAATACATTCGATTTCGGTTTGTTTCTCACCAAACATTATCGTATGCATTTATAAATATCTTGAGACTCGTGAAATAATTTATTAGACTTCAGAATTATACTTTTGTGTTCTTTTGAAGCTTGAAAATGTAGTCACCATAAACTGCCATTGTATGACATCACTGAGCTTATATGCACACAATTTTGGGAATCCTGGAGTTTGATGTTAGAGGGAAACCCCACTATTGCAGCGCAATTCCACTGCAGGTCGCAATGGCAAGTTAAGGAAACAAACACAGCCAACAACTCTGGAATATCTGGAAATAAAGTGAAGCAACAGAGAGAACAAATAGTGTATAGATAGTGTAAAAGATAGTCATCCACAGAAGCCATGCTTTATATATACACAAGTGTCACAGGAAAAAGCAGGAGAAAGCTGCTTACTGACCGAGCCACATTTATACAATGGGGTTAAGGAAAGAAGCAAACACAGTGCATGTAAACGGGAATGCTGCTTTCCAGTTTTAAAGTTATAACAAGTTAAGCTTAATTAACTGCATTTGTGACATACTGTTGATTAGCACAAAAATTAATTTCGACTTGTCCCTCTTTTAATAAATAAAAGCAAAATTGGAGACACTTACAATGGAAGTGAATGAGGGCCAATCCGTAAAATTAAAAAAACTCACTGTTTCAAAAGTATAGCCACAAAATGTAAACAAAATGCATGTTAACATAATATTAGTGTGAAAAATCACTTACTAACCTTTTCTGTGTAAACTTATTGTCAATTTTACAACTTTGTTTAAAATGTAATTCTCTTCCATTGTAAGTGTCTCAATAACTACGTTTCCATCCAAGGATTTTTTTTGCGAAAAAAGTTTTAGCGCATCAAAATAAAGCTGATGGAAATGCATATTAACTGCTAAAATGTCACAAATGTCAACATAATATTTTTCTGTTTAACTCAAGCACATAAACTCTATATGCTTTATGGAATATAGAGCCAATCTGCAAACAGGACACTTCCAGAAGTGCCAACACAAATATCTGGTGCACATTGAACAAATGAACGGCCACTGTTTGCTATTCATATAATCACAGTACCCATGGTATTTTGATTTATTAAAGTTGTTTTTCCACACCATTCAACAAAATAGACGGCAGTCATAGAATTAGCCCACAAAACATAAAACATATAATTTCTGTGCACAAAGATGTTTTAAATAAAAATAAATACACATGTGGCATGGGGGCGTGGTCGGGTCATGGTCCTACACACCCGGTCCCGTATTAGGCTAATTAAGCCGCCAAGGGATAAAGGTCGACTGCAGGGGATCGTGCGAGAGAGAGAGATCGTTAACGGACATGTCCGTCATGTGTGTGTTCATGTTGTCTTTTAAGTTTATCATTAAAACTATTATTTATATCGTCAAGCCAGTTCTCGCCTCCTTTTTGGAACGCTTACAGCCCAATTCTATGAAATTATTGTTTAGATTTACTTTTGAAAAAATGCCGGGAAAATTCTCTGTATTAAATAATTAATTACCGCACGAAAAAAACATTAAATAAAAAAAAAATACAAATTACCAAATGAAAATATATATACATATATATTTACATTTACATTTTACATTTATGCATTTGGCAGACGCTTTTATCCAAAGCGACTTACAGTGCACTTATTACAGGGACAATCCCCCCAGAGCAACCTGGAGTTAAGTGCCTTGCTCAAGGACACAATGGTGGTGGCCGTGGGGTTTGAACCTGTGACCTTCTGATTAACAGCCCTGTGCTTTAGCCACTACGCCACCACCACTCCTATTTAGAACTATATATGCCTTTTCTTTACACAAATTTAAATTACCCTTCCCTGTTCTGTAGATGAATAAAGTCGTCAGACGTTCTCAGAATGTTCTGCACTTTTTTCAAGACTATAAACTATTTTATTTTATTATATATCAGAACTATTTGTCCAATGCCGAGTTCACTTTCAGAAATGAGCTTTAGAACATTTTAAAACCCTCTTTACCTCGGATCGCATTTACTGATTCTTTAGAAAATGTACATTTGCATTATGAAGCTAAAATAAATTTTAGATGATAATCAAGTTCAGTTGGTCGTTAAAAGTTGCTGGAGAAATATGCGGGACATAATGCAGTTGTGATGGTGATGCTTTTGATTAGATGATTGTTCAAAATATTGAATATCAGGAATGTACCATGTGTAAACCCTGATATTAAACCGCATCTTTTTTTTTATCTATTATAGCTGTGCACACAACATATACACATAGATAGATGGTCCTTATACTGAGACAGAAATTTCCGGCCACTTGGTGCAGGTTTCCAGCTTGAACAGGGCCACGACGATCAGCTTTCGGTTTTGAACCGGTGCCAACCTGTGATATGCGCAACATCAGGAACAATATTGATTGTAATTCCTCCGCTTCATCTCTTAAAATGACAATAAACTGGCTAATTTCAATGAATTGTCTCAATAATCTCCCCATTTTACCCAAAATTCAGAGAAAAAAAATTAGGGACATCTGGGAGGTGAATTAGCGGTAAACACACATTTCTGAATGGAAACGGCTTCAGGGCAGATTTCTTTTGCGCTAAACCAAAACCTATGCGACAAAGTGTTTTTTTTAAGCATGACGTCATCACGCACACCATTTTTATCGATAAAAGGCCATTTGAATGGAAACAGGCATAAGGCGGCAAATGCCGCAATTTTAGGCTACTGTTTTTTTTTGTTTGTTTTTTAAAGAAAAAGAGGGACGAGTCGAAATTAACTTTTGTGGTTATCAACATTATGCCACAAATACTGTTGATTAACTTGTATTGAACCCAGAATATTCCTTTAAAGGGATAGTTCACCCAAAAATTTGATAAGACTTTCTTCTGTGGAACACAAAACAAGATGTTAGTCACTTTCATTGCAACTTTTCACCACACAATGAAAGTGAATGGAGGCTATCATTCTGCCTAACATCTCAGATGGAAATTCACATGGGTTCAAAACAAACATGACTATGAGTAAATGTGACAAACTTTGTATTTTTTTGGGTAAACTATCCCGTTAAGGAATCACTCTGAAAAGTGCTCTAGATTTGTGTAAAGACTACAAATAGTCTCTATAGGTCTTTCAGCTTTCATTCATACATTTAAGACCTGAATCTCTGAAGACTTAACACATAAAAGTTAAAGGAATGTAAGTGTAACAGCACCTGAGAAAGAGAGAGAGAGCAAGGGAGAGTGAACGTTCGGAGGTGCATTTAGGGGTAGATAATATGAGAGTGGAATGAAGCGCTGTTGAGTGACAGTAAACACGACCTTACAGGAGCAGCATACATGTTCAGGCAACAACAGAAGGAGAGAGAGCAATTTCTACAATATTGCATGCATGCTTGTGCAAATTATGCATGCACCCAATAAATCAAAGCTCATTTCATATTCCAAAAATATTTCTTTTCCCTACCAAACAACTTAATAATTCACCTGATCTTGAAGTCTCTCTTTTTCTTGTTCAGTGGCCACGTTATACTGAGTTACTCCATATGCTGACACTGAACAAGTTATAGTCCTTTTTAAGTTCCTACTTTTTATGAAAGTCCACTCTGACTAACAGATTACTACTGTATCTTATTACCTGGCTTTGTGGAATACTTGGTTTTAATTGGTCAGTCACAACATACTTTGGTCAAATATCTTTGCATAATGACCATTAAACTGATCATTGTCCTGATTTCTGACAGAGAGCGTTGTCCAATAAAAAATGTGGGATTTTTTCATTTAAACCAGTAAATAAACAATTTTAGGATTTTAAAAAAATTGAAACAAAATTTCTAATAAGCACATTTGTGTAATTTACCATGTTAACTTTGCTCAAATGTTCAGATTCATATCAGGTCATTTAAATGCCGTCATTAAAGCAAATTTCAGATTTATTTTTCAAGTCAACTTTTAACTAAAATAAACAAAGTTCACGCTGGTATTTTGTAATTGAGCGGGAAAAAGGTACTTTTTAATAGTGATCAATGTAGCTGTGATAGTTTCATGTCTCTCAAATCAATCTTTTATAATAAAATAATTTAAACTTCAATTATTTATATCTTGAGGAAAGTAACCATAAAAAAGCAGCTTTGTGTTGGGGTAATGATAATGAACGGGTAACTTGCTTATAAACCCTTTCAGACATAAACTGTGCTTCATGAAACTGCTGACACAGGAAACAGCCTCCAGTTTGTAAACATACAGTCAGCCTACATGCTGCCCATTCTTTGTAGAGTCATTCTGAGGGTCAAACACAGAGGACAAGGCTAACATGCAAGTCTGTGTTGCTCCAGACAGGTATTTGCGCTGTTTTCTGGGACCACCAGCATTACGAGAGCTTTTCAGCTTTTGGGGCTCTCTTAAGGTCCAATTTAAGTGAGTTTGCATTTTGATTACATTTTTATGAAAGATAACAAAGACGTACATTTTTCTTATTTAAAATAACATGCACTGATGAATGGTAAGACGACCAGGAGTGTGTATTAAGAAAGTAAATAGTTTCAATGTTGATTTTAAGTTGAACTACAAAACAAAGTGAATTTGCAACAGTTATTTCCAACCAGGGGTATGCAAAACATATGTTGAACTTATACAATAAAATGTATGATTTAAAATATAAATAAGAGGGAGAAGGGCTGGGTAAACATATAGATTTCCAGATTAATAACAATCTACATTTAAACGATCTTGATATCCAATCTTAAAATCCCAAGATCGATCTTTTGATATACAAAGTTCTGCACGAAAATCCCTTTCGTGTTTAGAGTAAACGTTTTGTTGCACTCGTTCCATGTAATGTGTGCCCAAAACGCGATTAATGCAATTTAAATTTTAATGCACTCCACTCTCATTAATATGCACAGCCAAAACAAAATGCAGAATTGACGGTTTTCTTAAAAAAACAGTACCATTTTAGAGCTTGTTCTACATAGCAATGTAAATACTTGTAAATAGTAAAAATTGTGCATGTAAACAATAAACATGCAAGCCAAATAACATGTGTGTGTTAAAGGGTAACTAAACCCTAAACCAACTTTTTTTAGTTAATGATCTGTACTGCCCTGTAAAAGCAAAAGACCTTAACTCACTAGAGTGTGAAACTGAGAAAAATGACTTTAAAGTTTCTGTTTTGTCCAGACAAAAGTATTATAGGTAGGACTCCCAAAATTTCACAACTAGTTGCTATACAGAAGAAATGTTTGTATGCAAAAAATCTTGAGCTCAAAATTGACCTTTGACCCTTGTTTGGCAGTTAATGTACTCTGCCTTTGTATCATGTGCCAAAAATCAGGAGTCATGCAAAGGCAAAAGGCCGTAACTGACATATAATCAATATTTACTTGCTGTTCACCATACTTACATCCATTATAAGAACACCTAACCAAGGTCTAGTCATCATGGTATTTGTTTTAAATTATATAGAAGACCTTTGGTTGTTCCTATTTAGTGCTATAATGATCAGGATAGTGCGGCAACACTAACACAGTTAAACAGTATAACAGATAAGTTACGTTGCAGTACAGTATGTACAGTATGGATAAATACAATACATATTTTCACAATAAAGATAATTTAATTATAATTGAATACAAAGGTATATGTATTTAAATGCAAGATATAGAGTAATAATTAATTAAACATTAGACCAATACATTAGAGATTAGAGACTGCTCATTCCAAGTTTTTTACTGCGCCTAAATAAAATCTTACTGAAAGCTCATTTTTTGAGATATCAACCTAAAATTTGGAACACAACTTGTCCATAGGTATATGACAAAGCATTCTTGAAATACAACCATTTAAGTTTGGATAGTGATTTTCATGTCTATGCGAAAAAAGGGGGAGGGGTGACAGTTAAAGGGTTAAACTTTGAAGTCCAAACTGCTCAAGATGCTCAGTCAACGAACTTGACTTGGATTACTACTTTTTAATTCTAAGATAATATAGACAGAGTATACCGAAAAAAAGTTGGAATTACTTTTACTATTTAGGTTAGCCTACTTTGTACGGACGTTAGCGATAACCAGCTGTAAAATCTGATGTGAACACCTGCAAGAAGGAATGGCTCAAACACGTATGGATTGTTGTGGATACAGCAGATGACGTGCATTGCTATGGATTATATATTCTATGGATTATATCGGATTGCATGGAAAGGTAGGATGCCTCTGTATTTAATATTTCGTTTTCAGCATCTGATGAGAGGCGAGTGTCAGCGTCAACGTTAGCGCTAATTTACGTGACATCGATTAAATTTAGCAAGCTCCGGGCTGTCACTGACATTGACAGATCTGAACCATCGCCCTATCACATCGCTATCACAGAGTAATAATACAAACAAGCAGTCGGCAGTCTACACTTTATTTCAAAGATATGTCGTGTGTATGTTACGCGGTTTGGTGACAATAAAAGAGCGGTAATCTTTGACAGTATGACAAAGCCAGAGTACAGTAACATCACAGCGGCACCGTAACATCTCTCTTGATGCCAGGCGAAACAAAGTCAGAACACCTTAACTCAACTTCAGCGTGCCGGAACAAAGGCTAAGAGCCGTAACAACTGTTACGGCGTTCTGCTGTGGTTTCTCGTATGGTTTTGGATGTTACGGTTGTCATAGCCCTTTAATTTCTCGTTAAAACAATCAAATTGACTCACGATATTTATTCACATGATAAAGGAGGTCTTGAATACCCCAAAAATGATATTAACTCATTTTTGACCAAACATGATGTTACGGCGTTTTGCCTTTGTAGGGCAGTGTAAGCATGGGGCTTTATTAGTACTGGTCATTGATTCAAGTAATTTTTTTTACATTTGTGTATAAAGTGTTTTAATTCTACAATATATGGTGTAAAAACGTCTGAGTGCTGCCCTCTTCAGGTTGAACGGTGGCTACTGCAGTTGAATTTTCCTATTGGCTGTTGCGGTACTTCGTGATGTAAGCGGTGACAGCTGATGTAAGCAGGTTCCAGCTCACCACGCCAGATTCATGTACATGTCGTCTTGCGACCGTGAGAGGAATAATAATAACATAGAGTCTGACAGCAGCTGTCAATTAATCCGTCACTACGAGTCTCAGGTGCCCCCCTCAGCCCCGCTTCGGTTCGTTCCCTCTATCCCCGCCGGGGTCTGCCCACTTTTCCTGCGTTTTCAAATATTTCTAGTGGGTGGAGTCAGACTCTGAGCAGGTGTTTAGTTACCCTTTAAGGCTGGGCAAAATACAGAATATCGAACATTCACAATATATATGCGATTATTTTGCTGACGTTATAAAATTAAACAATATCCTGAATATCACGAAAATTTAAATGTGCTTTTTATTTGGTCATTACATTTCATAAAGGTCATATAAAAAAAGTGCATATCAATGAAAATGTAATTTCCCCTTGTGTTCATTAATTGGAAAACTTTGGGGAAACATGCCTCAATTATTTTTCAATCGATTTTTTTTAAATGCCTTTAAAATATTGAATCTACCGGACTACAATGGCTGTTTGGATGAAATGATGGTTTCTCTGATTTAAAACATTTGTTTCAGCAATTCAGAGAAAATGCATAATTCTCAAGATATATATTGAATATCATCAATAAGCTGAAAAATATTGAGATATCATTTTGGTAGACATATGGACAAGTCCTAGTGTATGAATACCAAACTGATATCTCGATATTTTTCAGATTACTGTATGATATACATATATATGTGTGATGCTCCTGTTCTACCCGCTCTGTACGGGACTCGACCTGACATCTCTGGCATGGGAGGTGGGTTCGCTATCAAGGAGGCTAAAGGCTACAGCCTCTAGCGTCAGTCACTAGTGCACCTCTTGAGGTCAGGAGAGTGAGGTTTACACACTGCACAGCTATCTACCAGCTGGCTCCCGTTACACTCATCCCCATAAACTTCACTCCCATCCGGGTCACGGCACCATTGTGACAGTCCTGTTCTACCCGCTCTGTACGGGACTCGAACTGGCGTCTCCGACATGGGAGGTGAGTGCGCTAACAAAGAGGCTAAAGGCTACAGCCTCTAGCGTCAGTCGCTAGTGAACATCTTGAGGTCAGGAGAGTGAAGATTACACACTGCACATCTATCTACCAGCTGGCTCCCGTTACACTCACCCCCTAAACCTCACTCCCATCCGGGTCACGGCACCATTGTGATGCTGCTGTTCTACCCGATCCGTACGGCACTCAAACCGGTGTCTCCGGCATGGGAGGTGAGTGCGCTATCAAGGAGGCTAAAGGCTACAGCCTCTAGCGTCAGTCGCTAGTGCACCTCTTGAGGTCAGGAGAGTGAGGTTTACACACTGCGCAGCTATCTATCAGCTGGCTCCCATTACATATATATATAGTTTGGCCTAACACGTTTATTGTTAATACATAATTGGTCTACTGTCTACCAAAATGATGAAAAACTAATGAAAATATACAATTGTCCCAATGTACCAAGTTAGAAGATCCCCTGCCCTTTTAACAGTATTAATTTGTTCTAACTGCATATTTTATTGCTTTTGTTTTTGTTGTTGTTAATGAATAAACATCATAAATTATATTTATATACTATAAATAAATCATATTTAGCCTTTGATACACATCTTTGGTTTTGTGTTGATGAAGAGGTATTTGAGCGTGACTGATGGTACTGTGGGGGTTTTTACAGCATAAAAGCTTGGCAAACACAGTTTTAATCAACTGCTCAATTGATTATATCGTATAATTCTCACCAATCCTTCACAGGTGCTGATGGCGGCCGTCCCCTCCACGTTGTCATCCATTACGGTGCCAATAAGATGACAGGAGCCTTTTCCAAATGACTCAGGCCATTTCTCCGATGACCTCCCATTTTGTCGCTCCTGCACATATTCATTGGAGAGCAGGTTGTCGTTGGTGGTTAGATTGAGAGTCAATTCCCGGCCATTGTAGTTCACTTTGTAATACACCCGTCTGTCTCCTGAACTCAGGTCTCTCTTATGTCGCCTGTTCGAGAAGTGATGCGATAAAGCGTATGAGATAAATTTCCCATCTCGGTCCACTTTTTCTGGATGATTGACGAAAAATTCAGAGTGCTGCTTAATGAAGAGTTCTAAGAATGAAAACAAGACAAAGAGCTCCATAAAGAATGTAAAATACATTTACATGCACACTTATTACAATGACAGCAACTTTAAAGGGATAGTTCACCCAAAATGAAAATTCTCTCATCATTTACTTACCCTCATGCCATCCCAGATGTGTATCACTTTCTTCTGCTGAACACAAATGAAGATTTTTAGAAGAATATCTAAGCTCTGTAGGTTTATACAATGCAAGTGAATGGTTGCCAGAACTGTGATGGTCCAAAAATCACATTAAGGCAGCTTAGACTCCAGTGGTTAAACCCATATCTTCTGAAGTGATCAAAACGGTTTGGGGTGAGAACAGACTGGCCACCATTCACTTGCATTGTATGGACCTACAGAGCTGAGATATTCTCCTAAAAATCTTTGAATTCTGCAGAAGAAAGTCATACACATCTGGGATGGCATGAGAGTGGGTAAATGATGAGAGAAATTTCATTTTTTGGTGAACTATTCCTTTAAGTGTCTTGCTCAAGGGCACAATGGTGGTAATTCACAAATGAACCATTACAGGGTTTAATCCAACAACCTTCCAGTTGCCAACTCAGATTTTGTACCAAACCCTCATATTTACCAAAAACAAATGAACCATTTGATGCATGACATTCAGTACACATTGTAAAGATCTTTAATATATATATATTTTTTTTTTACACTTCAGGATTTGAGGTTACATCCAAAACACCTCTGGTTCTTACATTTGTCTCTTACACATGACTGTCCATTTTTTATTTATGACTTTATAATTTCAGCATGGCTGATGCAAGTGATGCACGAACTACCTCTAGAATATCTACATGTATCTTCTATTGCAATGGACTGATGCGTTACTCTAATAAATGCATTATTTGGAAAAAAATAAAGTAAATTCTTTATTTTATATATATATATATATATATATATATATATATATATATATATATATATATATATATATATATATATATTTTTTTTTTTTTTAATTTACTGAATGCATAACTTCAACATGACCAATGAAAGTGGTGATATCTAATCCAGGCAGTGTTAGGTAAATTACTTTAAAATAGTAATACACAACAAATGACGAATTATGAATCTAAAAATTGTAATCAGATTACTTCACTAATTACTTCATTGGAAAAGTAATCACATGACTAATTACTTTACTTTTAAATTACTTTCTAAAACACTGTTCCGCTCAGCAAATTCAAAATAATGTCAATCTTTCTTGTTCATGGTTACATTACAACTCATACACTCAGCACCTCACATTATTTTCCCATCAAAATGAATCATAAATAATATATTAGAAATAATCATAACCCTAAAATGTACCTAAAAGTAGTTCAATTAATTCAAAGTCTGTAACTGTAATCTGATTACAAGACTTTAAAATGTATTGCATTACACTACTTTTTTTAACTAAAAAGTAATTAGATGACAGTGACTAATTACTTGGTTCAGTGTTGGGTGCAATCCAATACCAAACTTGGATTACATCCCACACTGAATCCAGCTATCCATATTTAGGAGGACAAGTTCCTCTGGACAACCTACTACAATAGACAGATATTAAAGTACATTATTTTGGGAAAATGGGAATGATTCCATAATTGACTATACATTTTTTTTTTAAATGTTTCTTAAGCATAATAATTAGTGCATTAAAGGGTTAAAAGTTGCTTTTATAAAATGGGATTGTGTGAAGTTCAGGACTCAAAAGTTAGTAACAGACTTCACAAGAGCTGACCGCTCACCAGAGGGACTTTCTAGCTCCTTCTTTGGGTACAACAGCCTTAAACATGCTTGAACCAAACTATGTGATTTTATTTGGGTGAAAGCACAAACCTTGTTCTGAATCTGGAAAGAGGTAGCCCGGTTCGGCGCTCTTGACGTGGCTCGCAGCCAGAAAGAAAACACAATTTAACCGCAAAAGCGCAACGCTGAGGCGACTTGGCATATTTTTGCAACGCAAAATTAAAGCAGTAAATAAACTCTATGTGGCATTCAAGCAGTTGCACTGGCTAAATATGGTCCTGAGAGCAGTTTCTGGAGAAAGCAGGAGACATCTGAGGTCAGAGAGACGGAGAAAGTGAATGGAGAATGAAGGAATATGATGTGGAGTGGGAGGAGAGATTCCAATGACTGTTTCCAAGCGCACATGGAATTCTAGGACAACCAGCATTGGAGGATCCACCTTTTTCCTGAACGCGGATATGCTACACGATTTGACTGTTTTCTATTTCCGTCTCCAGATTTTTCAGTGATGGTCAGAGGTTAGTTACGTTCAGCTCGAGTTGAGGGGGGATGCGAGGGGATGTCATTCCCCTTGCAAGAAATACCAAATACCATCCCCTTTGTAAAACCACCATCCCCCCCTTACAATCCCCTCAAGATGAATTGCGTCATGCATTACTTAAAACTAATCATGCAAGTAAAATATTTTAATTTCTACATTTGATAAATATCAGACTTTAAATAACGATGATATGGCGGTTAGAATTTGATTTCGAGGTTGCCAGATTTTAAGAGGCGAAATCCCCCAATCACATCTTTACACTTGAACAGATTGGAAATATTCTGCAGAGTGTCGCTTTAGTCCCGCAATCTGGCATCCATGCACGCGCGAGCTCTCTCTCTCCACCACAGAAATACAGTGGGTTTTCTGAAAACACTGGCAAAGTATGTCAGAGTTTAGCAACGATGGGTTGACTTGTCCTTGAAATCCCCAATCACATCTTTAAACTTGAACACATTGGAAATATTCTGCAGGGTGTCGCTTTAGTGCCGCAATCTGGCATCCATGCACGCGCGAGCTCTCTCTCTCTCTCCACCACAGAAATACAGTGGGTTTTCTGAAAGCACTGGCAAAGTATGTCAGAGTTTAGCGACGATGGGTTGACTTGTCCTTCTGTGTCCACAAGCAACTTACACCACTGAAGGTAATTCAAGTTTGCAAAATTTTTAGGAAATCTTCTGTCGTTCTTTAAAAGAAGAGAACAGAATGTAAGATATTCAAACTATTTTCAGGGTGTCGCCCATAAAACGATTTTGTGTAGAGCATCTTTATGCACCACTGTTTAAACATCCTTCATAGAAACAGCCCAAACTTCGCTTATAGTTCGGTTATTGGTCGAAACAATTGCGTGTTTGTCTGTTTCTTTCACAATCATAACATGAATTTTGTGATTTTATTCACAAAATGAATCATAAAATACAATAACAGAGGGTAACTGGTGTATATTATGGCCATGTTTAAGGGTCAATGACGTGAATCTCTTTTTAAATTATTTTTTATTTTTTAATTCCCTTAGATCTATTAAACTAAAAATACATACAAATTGCAATTCACTCTTAAACATTTGAATACTCCTCTTGAGCATATTTTCCATTTTTGAATTCAAAGTCAAATTGATATATTTTCTGGGGCTTAAAGTAAAATATGTCACGTGATGTCCAGAAACAGAATTTTTTGTTTTGTTCTGGTCATGTGGTGTAACCCTGAGAAAATATAGTGATATTTCTGAAAAAAATTCATCATATGTATAAAAAAAAATATTTGTATTTACCTAGAAAATGTTTCAAATTAAAATTTTTTTTTTTTTTTTAGATTATGTTGTTTATCATCTCATGTATTCAAGGTGCAAAGAAAGTATTACATTACCTTAATCTATGGTTAGATCACATGACATATTCATTTTATATTAATTTCTTTATTTTTATTAATTTTTTTGCAGAAAATGCTGTAAAGGTTTTTTTAAAAAAATGTATGCGACTAGATTGAGCACAAAGATTACATTTCTAAGAACTTGACGCAGGTGTTTTAATGTAAACTAGATTTTTTAACTCCTCAGACAACCTAAATTGTCAATTACCCATAAGCATTAGCACAATTTTGACACCACCATCCCCTTTGAAATTTGTTTCACAAATCAACCACTGGTTACGTTTATATCATTAATTATTCTGAACCTGAAAATAATTTTTACACTAAGCAACACTTAAATGTTTTTTTAATTTTTTTAATTATTACACTTAAATGGTTTTTGTTTTCCTCTGTATCACTCCTTTTGGCAGTTTTTCCTTGATGTCTGGAGACCAGAAATACAAAACAGGCAATTAGAATCATCATGGTGCCGCCCAGTGGTTGCTCAGGAAAACTGTGGATTAAAAACAATGGACTGCAGGACTTAAGGGGTGGTGTTAAATGATAATAATAATTCCTTTACATTTATATAGTGCTTTTTAGCCAATTAGAAACGCATGGTCCCTGCCATTCAAATACACGTTTGAGTTTGCAGACATCAGGTTGGCTGACATGTCTTTGCAAGGTGGGGTTTTGTATAGAGGCAGGCTTATCTTGGAATGTCGGTATTGGATATTTTCATTCACTGGCAATCACCGCTGGACATAAAATACACTGTGGATGTGGTTTGTTACCAATGCATGAATTCAAATTATATGTTCATTATATTTTAGTTGTTTTGTCCAATATGTTTTGCTTCATTTGAGTGTATGTGTAGTGTTGTTTAATTTGTAAACTAAAGCTGGGCTCTCACTACACAATTTTTGGCCGGTGTTGTGTCGAAGTCTGTTCCCCCTATGTTTCCCCTTAGGTTAGTGTTCCCTGTAGCACCATTAAACATTGAACATAGGGGGAACATACTTTGACACTAACCTTAAGGGGAAACATATCGCCTCAACTCGACTCGTTTTACTTTTCTGAGCTTGCATTTCCACTGCAGTTTAAAACCACATCAACGTGGGTGGGATTATAGGCTGATAGTCATAGTTGCGATGCCTCTACTGCCGTGACATCATCTTAAACACGACACAAACTGACCAAAACAATAACATGACCGCTATCTGTTAGCTACTAACTCATTGTGCTGCATAAAGCAGTTGTTGCATGGTGATTAAACAACAGTTAAATTGGCCTGGTTGTTTTAGAAGCAAGCTTCCAGTAGCTGGTCAACTAAATAAAGTGAAGCTTTCAAGCAGAGTATAGAGTTAACATAACATACCATCCTCCATCGAGTCCAGGGCACTCTCCCTCCCATTGCTCGCCAATTTAGATAGCGTCCATTTGGTCGAACCACTTGCACTATTCTTTGATGGATATTTGATGGAAGATTTTTTAACTTTTCCCCTACACTGTTGGTAGGTCCGGTGGTAGCTGTGTGCGGCCAACAGCTTATACACTTCCTGAGAGACATAGACGGGACAGATTTCAACACTAAACTAAGGGGAAACATAGCGGGAACAGACTTCTATATTAACCTAAGGGGAAACATAGGGGGAACAGACTTCGGCGAAAAGAAAACGGGGGGAACAGACTTCGACACTACCTAAGGCGAAACATAGGGGGACAGATTTCAACACTAACCTAAGGCGAAGCAGGGGGAACAGACTTACACAAAAGGGAAACATAGGGGAGACAGATTTCCAAGGTCTGCGACAAAAACGCTGGCTCGCCGCCATGTCGGTGCAAGCTACGGTCAGCGATGCTCATTAAATATGAGCAGTTCATCGACGTGATCTGAGCCAGTCTTGAGCAGTCACAGGCCCTATCCCAAATGGCACACTTGATGTGGATTTGCGGTCTCTTGGGCTTCATTTGCACAAAGTCCTATTTGATATGTCTGAGGGGTGCTCACAAACGCCCCCGTTGCACCCTCAGTGTACCCTTTGGCTTAGCCCGCATCAGTGCGGGCTCAACAGTGGACAAATTAACTGCTTGCACTGAGCCTCATTACGTACTTCCGCTTTGAAATAGCGCGGCTTTCTAGTTCCTGGTTAAAACTTATTTACATTCAATATAGTTGCTTAGTTCCCAAAACAACACTTAAAATGAATGTTCGAAAGAGTATTTTATTTTTTATTTATTTATTTTTTTTTTTCCCCCACCTCCACCCCCCCCTCTTCGGAGGACAACTTTATTATTACTATTATTATTATTTTTTATTATTTTATTTTTTTTATTACAGAAACTGTAATATCTTATTTTTTTTATAAGTACATACACAATATGTTATATTCGGATTACATTTATAGTCAGTACCTTTAACTGTTGTCCTACCATACCCTTACACCATGTTTTAGTAAGATCCTAGATCCTTATAAGGGCATGGGGGATTAAAGTACCATATACAAATTGATACACATAACACTTCTTTTTCTTCTTTTCCTACGATGCTGCTCTGGCTTAGAAATGACCTGGAATCGGGATTGCCTAGACATAGACTGGTAACAGACTTGTGCTAACTGCAGACCACTGGGCTAGTCCACAGACTGATAATAGGATTGTGCTGACTGCAGACTGCTGGGCCGGAACACAGACTGGTAACTGGATTATGCTGACTGCAGACTGCTGGACTGGTCCACAGGCTGATAACGGACTTGTGTTAGTTGCAGACTGATAGGCCGGGACACAGACTAGTAACGAGTTTGTGCTGACTGCAGACCACTGGACTGGTCCACAGGCTGGTAACGGGAATGTGCTGACTGCAAACGTTGTTGGATTCCGAACTAGTCCACAGATTATGAGCTGGCTTAGGCTAGTTGTTGGATGCCAGACTAATCCACATACTGTGAGCTGGCTTAAGCTGGTTGTTGAATGCCAGACTGGTCCACAGGTTGCGAGCTGACTTGGGCTGGTTGTTGGGTGCCAGACTGGTCCGTAAGCTATGAGCTGACTTTGGCTGGCTGTTGGATGCCAGACTAGTCCACAGACTGTAAGCTGGCTTGAGATGGTTATTGGATGCCAGACTAGTCCACAGGCTGTAAGCTGACTTGTGCTGGTTATTAGATGCCAGACTGGTCTACCGATTGTGAGCTGTCATGGGCTGGTTATTGAATACAAGACTGGTCCACAGACCGTGAGCTGACTTAGGTTGGTTGTTGGATGCCAGACTGGTCCACAGATCGTGAGCCGGCTTGGGCTGGTTGTTGGATGTCGGATTGGTCCACAGATTATGAGCTAACTTGGGCTAGTTGTTGGATGCCAGACTTGTTGGATGCGAAAGAGTATTTTAAAGTACAGATCTTTTCAGAGATAGGAGATTAAATATTTTGAACATCCCTAAAATGGGTCGTAGGAAACTTGGGCACATAGCCCGGTCGGCTAGGATCACGTGAGAGTCTTCCGGACTGAACTCCAGGCAGGTTTCGCTGACAGAGAACGCTTGCAAGTGAGCGTGGTCAGGAGGGTTGTCTTTATTGAGACAGCCTTTAACTCGACTGACTCTAGGGGCTCAAACTGTACTCTCCGGTTGGCCCAGCAGGACCAGAGAGGTCCCATGAGGGAAAGCGGTGTGGCCTAGGAGGGTTCAGCCTCCTGGCTCCTCTCAGGAACCTTATGATCAGGTCATCCTTACCAAGGGACTTACAGTACCTTCAACTGCATCGTGGTGTGCTGCTATGGCAGCTATGTACACATTCAGGGTGGAGGGGAGAGCCGCACCTCCAGCTTCTCCTGCAGGAAGGAAAGCATTGACCTGACTGCGCATCTCTGGGGGTCTTCGCTACAGAAAGAACACCACTTGGCGAACACACGCCACTTCAGGAAATACAGCTTTCTTGTAGAATGAGCCCTGGGCTGAGTGATCGTGTTTACCACTGCGGGCAGTAGACCCCTTAAGTCTTCCGCATCCCATCCAGGGACGAGACGTGGAGGTTCCAGAGGTCTGGGCGTGGGTGCCAGATGGTGCCCCATCCCTGAAAAAGAAGGTCCTTCCTCAGGGGAATTTGCCAGGGAGGTGCTGTCGCGAGAAGTCTGGGTGGGCCAATATGGTGCCACAAGGGTGACTTGTTCCTCGTCCACCCTGACATTGCACAGGGTCTGTGCAAGTAGGCTCAATGGGGGAACACGTATTTGCGCAGCCACCGGGGCCAGCTGTGTGCCAGCGCATCTGTGTCGAGGGGGGCTGCCGTCATTGTATACCAGAGCGGACAGTGGGAGGATTCCCATGAAGCGAACAGGTCTACCTGTGCTTTGCCGAATCGACTCCTCATCAGCTGGATCACCTGGGGTTGGATTCTCCACTCTCCACTGAGCATCGCACATCACACATGACAGCACATCTGCTGTAGCGTTGAGGCTGTCTGGGCTAGGAAAATCTGAGGTGCCCTGAGAAGCCCGAGATGGCTGAGGCACGTGAGCATCAGGTCCCTGTGTGAGCACAGCAACTCTCGAGAGTGTGCTAGGATCATCCAGTCTGCCTCTGCTACCTTTGTGAAGTTATGCCCAGGGGCATAATCTGCACTATTAGTGCAGAAGGAGAGAAAGCCGCTGGAATGCCTTGTATATGCAACAGCATACACTTCTTTCAGTTGTGAATGGAACAGCAGTGGGATTCAGTTCGCTGATACAAAACCGCTCGGCTCCGAAGAAAAAAATCTTAATGAGAGTGGGCATTCCAGCTCTTTTATACCTGTATGTCCGGGGGAGTGGCATGCAAATTCCACTCACCAAATCTCATTGGCCTTTTCTCAAAGATTTGAGGTGTTTTTGGGCTCTCAAGAGCGACCGCTAATGTCACTACATCGACAAAATGTCAAAGGAGAATGGCATATACTGGAAGTGGTCCACATTCAAGGTTGACAATGGCGACGCCCTAGATTAGATGAAAAGTAAGGTGGATACCCTTCTCGACTATTACCCAACTACTGATCCTTTTGACCAATCACAGCAGACTGGAGTTCCCAAGCTGGAGGAAAAAACATGGCGGACAAGGTGATGTCAATCACAGATTCAAATTTTATTTTAATAATCTTTTTTACTTATTGTCAATGGCGGATAACTTGTTTATCATGTGTATATATTGTTGTTTTTAAGTCTGATGTGTAGAACTGGTTCAAAACTTGGAATTACTCATTCAGTTTATTGAATAGTTTTACATTCATAAAAGGTAAGTAACCAGACATTAGCATTTTGCTATTGCCGTTTCAAAGAGGATTTTAGAATTATTGTGAGTCTCTAAAATATCAAGATAGGAGAGAATAATTTAATGCACATGGCTGTAGCTTGTAAGATTGTCAACGATGCATATAGGCTACAACGTATTAATAAATTATGTGTTTTGCACTTTTAATTGTTAAAGGAATTGTTATTTTAATATTTGGATATTTATTTGACATTCTTCATCTGGAACTCTTCACTTCTGCAGTAGACAATGTGTTTCAAAAGCATAGACAACTTGTTATACTAAAATATATTATTATAATTAAATTCCAACATGAAAGTATGCACATGACATCCCTGTTCATTCGTGAGGATTTAATTTATAAATTATCTTTTTTTTTTTAATAGAAATTAGATTACTTACAACAGTATTAGCATTAACACTTCAAAAGGACAGACGTAATAATAATAATTTCCCCATTTTCCTCGATACATTCCTTTGCTTCCACTGAGCAAACAGCGTACGGAGTGTTTAGAAAGACCAACGATTTCAAACTAAAAATAACTAATGTATAAAATATTAATAAAATATCATATGTAACCTGATTTTGTCTTGATTAAGGTTTGCAAACCCTTAAATAAATAATAAATGTATTATTCAACTATAACAGAGAAAGCATTAAAAGCACAAGATTACATGTTTACTGATAGTGGCACCTGGTGGCCAATATTGGTACCGCTTGCATTTTTTGGTCTGGGTTGCCTCTTGGTCAAAGATCTTGCTGTTTGTGCACGTTCTGTTCATAGGCGGAAATTGCGGGGGGGTTAGGACCCCCCCATCTGAGGGTTGTCCCCCCCTAAAATATCATTAAAATATGTGTATTGTAAATAATATAATGATATATTCTTAAAATAATTGTTTAAGAAATAAAATAATACAAATGCAAACGGGGCAACAACAAAAAAAACCTTGGTGTCCCCTTCAAAAATTGCTCTTGAGAATTTTTATGTTTATTGTCCCCCCCAACATTTTGATGAAATTTTCGCCCCTGGTTCTGTTGTGCAGAATTTTCCTCCATTTGCCATCTGAACATACAAATTTGTCTTGAATTGATGTCACACACACACACACGAATGAACTGGTGTCTCACCAAAACAGCATAGTAAAACTTGATGTCACACAGAGATTCACTTTAGATGAGCTGGTGTCCTGAAACAGCTCGCTGATCACATAACCTCTCAGCTCCGAAGGAAAAATCTGAATGGACAGATGCATTTCCCTCCCTTTATACCCGTATGTCCGTGGGCGGGACATGCAAATTCTGTCTGCCAATTTCTCATTGGCTTTTTCTCAAGTTCAGAGATGTGCGAGGCTCTCAAGAGAGATCCCTAGTGTCGCTGAGCAACAGACGGGGAACAGACCAAATGCACCGAAATTTATTTAGCTATTTGTTTAAAATCTATCTTTGCTCTCCGCTGTATCACTTTAATCTCATTTATGTTTTGGACATATTTGAAATGTGCCCATCAAGAACTATTACAATGTTAGCTACATTTGGTTGGGTTAGTTTCAGCGCTGGACTGGTAATCTGGCATAATGGGTATTTTTACTGTGGGCCGATGAACTTTGGGGCCGATCAGGGGCAGAATTGCCATCGGGAGAACCGAGCGGTGTGCCGAATGGGTAGTGATATGCTAAAATATGCCACCGTGTTATGTAGAATGGTCCACAAAACGGTTCTGCGATTTGCAGAAAAGGACAGCTTACTTAAATGTAAGTACAATGCAACAACACTTATGCACATGATAAGTACATTTTGTCAAATGCTTAAGTAGGTCATTCAGTGTCAACTCAACCAGAGGTCCCCAGCTCAAAAATGTTTTTCCACTATTTTGTAGTAATTTTTTATAACAATTTGTAGTATTTTGTATAATCCACTATGATTTTGGACCTGAACCACAGATTAAAAAAATAACCTTTGAAAGGTGGCAGCATCATTCTTTTATTTTTACACAGAGATTGGTAGGTCTGTTACTAAAATCAGTTGACTTCAGCAATCCTCATTGCATTATATGCTAATGGTGACAGTAAAAAATGTAAAAAAGTTTTTTTTTTTTGTTCTTTTTCCAAAGTTGCCGTGTCTGTAACTCTAGGAGTATTAAAGATATCTTAATATTCTTCACTTCCTACTTCGCTACTATTTGGATGCTTTTGCTTACTTCTCTGTGCTTTGCTACCTGGCTTTTGCAGAGTTTAACCTCTTATTTTCATATCAGCACTGTTCTCAAATGATAATTTGTCACCAACACTAAAACTAGAGAATTTGGGTCTGCAATATTACACAAAAAGTGGATTTTTCTGTCAAAGCAGTCAACCAACCTCTTACTACGCAGTTTACATTCCTGAAACAGGACAACACAGCTGCCTTCACACAGAAAGAATATGCCTCCTTTTGGCTCAAACTCCACTTGCTGCTCAAACTCCCACAGACTTCTACAAAAGATCACAGTTCTTGAAACAAAGTTACTTGTGGTATTGCCATCCCTGAAGGAATACATTGCATCACCGTGGACCCCCCTCAGCCTACAGCCAGTGAGTCCTTTGAATCTAACGTTCCTCGATAGGCTGTACTAAGCCTTGATAAACCAGCAGTACAGGTGCCAGAAGTAACTGGTGAAAGTGAGAGCACAAACCGATGCCATAAATAGGGAGCTAGACTCAAAGGTGCTCGAGACATCAGACAGTCACGAGTATCACATATTGCAGCATTAGCATCATCCACCCCAGATATGGCTTTGAACCAACTGATATACTTCCATCCCTGATATGTCTTGAAAATAGATTTGAACCACTAATGAATGTGGACAAAGAAACCCAGAATGTGATCGGACAAAGATCACATCAGTGAGTAGCTAACAGTGCAGCTGGCAGAGCTCAAGTTTAAGCAGGCATCAGCATTCTGCCAATCACTCTTATAGTGGGTGACTCCATTATCAGAAACATTGGTAACTGGGCTACCACTACTTGTTGCTTTCATCGAGCTACAGTTCCGTCATTCATCAGTGGACCGCTCTCAGCCACAGGAACAAATATGTTTTTTCGGTTGCTCAGTCTAAACATTTGTCTGCACAAAACCTTCCACATGAGAGGACTGTACTACATTGATCTTTTCTGGTGCAAAAGTGCTGAAGGACAATATCTACTTCTACCGCCATCCATTTGCAATGTGCACAAATCCACTAAACCTGGATGGCACACAAACACCACAGCAGTGTCAGGATGACCAGAGCATCACATTTCAGCACCTGGAAGGACGTTGGATTGACAAATCCCACAATAACACAGTGCAGCCACAACATTCACTGCTCAGGGACCAGCCCAGGCAGAGAATCACCCGCAGTGCATAATATAGTCAGACGGTGATGACTTAGAGTGGCTCCAAGATACAGGACCCAAGGATGAATTCCTGGAAAAAAGGCAAGGGAGCCAAGATTACATACCTTCAGAGACACCAGAGCAGCAGCCCCTCTCACCACACACTTTCTCTCTCTTGCCAACAGAGATTTTCTGAGATTCTGAGATTTGCATTCTGTGTATGCTGGAAGAAAGCTTTCTCACTCCATTGCTGCAAGCCCCCAGATCCCAAACAAAAAATGCCGGGCCCCTCTACCACCAAAGCCTGCGGGCCCAGCTCACCCTCCCCCTCCCTCAGAGAGAGCTCTCTAGCCACTGCCACAATGCCAGGGCACACATTTTCCTTTTTCTGCTCTCGATGAACAACAAACAACTGATAACAGCTCTCAGTGATTTGTATAGTGTACCCACTACGGTGGAGGCAACATTTACAAATGTTTTCAGAACAAGCGGGAACCCGATGTGCCTGTAGCTTTTCCTATATCTGTATGTTATGTGACAGAAAGACTAAGGCCTTCTCAAGACATATAGCAAACCTATCTAGTCTGTTGCCTATTAAACATCAATCAGAGATTGCTGTGCGGCCAAAAACAGATACTGTCAAGTTAGCACTTTTAAACATCCGTTCACGTAACTACATGTCATTTTTAGTCAATTACCTCATCACCACAGACAACCTGGATTTTATGTTTCTAAATGAAACTTGGTTTGATAATAGCTGCAGTGCAATAGTCCTCAATGAATCAGCCCCTCCAAACTTTTATAAGTGTCTGCAGAACTGTTTGGAGAGGTTTCTGACTGCATCACACTCCTATTCAGATTGCAAAACTGGGTAGGGCTCTCTGGGACGGTCCTCAGCTGGTTCAGGTCATATCAAGATGGGAGGGATTACTATGTGAACATAGGCAACTATGAATCTGACTGGACATCCATGGCGTGTGGAGTCACACAAGGCTCAATTCTTGCACCGTTCCTGTTCAACCTGTATATGCTCCCACTAGGCCAAATTATGAAAAAGAACCAAATTGCATACCATAGCTATGCAGACGACACACAGATTTACCTAGCCCTCTGTGCCAGTGTATTGATGAAATTTACATTTGGATGTTCCGAAACTTCCTTCAGTTAAACAACGACAAGACAGAGGTAATTTTATTTGGCAACAAAGGCAAAATTCCCAAGGTGAACACGTGCTTTGGCTCCAAGGGTCTTAAGACAAAAAAATCAATTCAGGAATCTTGGTGTCATTTTCAAGTCCGACCAAGCCACAACAAAGCAATAACTAAATCAGCCTACTGATTTACAGGAAACTTGTTCATGCATTCGTCACCAGTAGGGTGGACTACTGCAATAGACTTCTCACCACCCTTTCCAAAAAGACCATTAGATACCTGCAGCTCATTCAGAATGCTACTGCCAGGATTCTTACCAGAACCAAAAAATTTGAGCATATAACTACAGTCCTCGTATCTTTACACTGGCTTCCAGTTACATTTAGAACTTTAAAGTACTCGTTTATAAATCACTCAATGGCGTATGACCTTAATACATTGCAGATATGCTTGTTGAATGTAAACAAATCAGACCTCTCAGATCATTATGATCACTTCAGTTAGAAATATCAAGGGTTCACTCAAAACAAGGTGAGACAGGGTTTAGGTATTATGCCAACAGTAGTCACATTCAAGTGTAGACTGTAGATACATCTGTTTATAATAAATAACTAGCCTACCTAACTAATGCTGCTACCTTTCTAAGGTTATTTATTTATTTATATTTATCTGTGGTTTTGCTCCAAAATCATGAAAATTGCCATTTTGACCCCCTTCTACAAGATGATGGATTACTCAGTAAATATTAATCCATGGCATTAAATATTTTGGCTTTCATCTATGTTTATGTATTTCTTTCACCATAAAAAAAATTATCAAAATCAAAATTTTGAGCTGGGGGACTCTGAGTTGACGCGGAATGACCCAAGTACATAGTAGTTAAAGACACCTAAAATAAAGAGGGTCCAATGTGAATAAAAAGTGAAAATCAAAACAAAAAAAAGAAAGAAAGAAATTGTGACCATTTACAACCTTACCTTTAATCCACACTTGAGGTTCTTGAAGCTCAACTGGTAGAGCAAGGCGCTAGCAATGCTACGATCATGGGTTTAATTCCCAGGGAACACAAAAACTGATAAAAAAGTATGTCTTGAATGCACTATAAGTAACTTTGGATAAAAGTGTCTGTAAATGTAAATTTGCCATCATTGAAGTCAAAATAGCCATATTTGAATCTACATGGGCACAAATGAGATTTGCGAGACATAACTAGGGGAAATATAGCGCATGAGTCATAATGACTATTTTTAGGTTACTTTTTACAAGGCACTAGTCTGCCAATGGGAGCAACTTAGGGTTCAGTGTCTTGCCCAAGGACACTTCGGCATGTAGAGTCATGTGGGCCAGGAATTGAACCACCAACCCTGCGATTAGTGGCCAACATGCTCTACTACCTGAGCCACAGCCACCCAATGGTGGCTTTCTTCCCTAATTGCAGGTAAGGCTTTAATTACTTTATCAGAGTGTTTCTAATTGGTGTTTCTCTCCAATGACAAGGCCAGCATGTACTGGGGCGAATTCACTAAATAGTTGCACTTTTTTTGTGCATGGTATTTCAGCACAAAAATGTGCGTCTTATTCACTAACCACATGAAATCCTAGTTTAAGCAGACATAGTCAGCATTCAAAAAACACTCTGTCTTAACTATTTAAATGAAGTTATCATGATTCTTTTCTACACAAACACAGCTCCTTTCTATGTAAATTAGTCTATTAAATTGTGTATTTGCCCGGCACAGTTCAACATCGTGCTATTACCACCTGAGGAGAACAGGTGGTAAACTGAATTTTATTTAAATGAATCAATGTAGGATGATCCAAGCTTCTTGGAGAATACGGATATATTGGTTTTATAAACTTCAACATCATTAGTTATCTAATTACTTTCCAGATGAAGTAATTAGTAAATTAATCTAATTGCATTTCCCCAAAAAATTAATCAGTAGTGGATTACTTTTTGAAAGTAAATTATTATGGAGGACAAAACCTGCAAAAATAATAAATAAAAATTCTAACAATTCTATTGCATGTAAGACTCTTTTATGGTGTCATGCATATAAGCTAGTATAACAAGCTTTGTCATAATGTAATGTAACCACCCGCTTATGAGCTGATAACCACTGATAACACCCATTCAATCAAGTGATAACATTCGAAGCGGGTGATGTAACCCTCATTGTTCTTTTTTTGTATTTGTATTTGTTATTATTGTATTGCATAATAAAAAAAATAAATAAAAAAATAGCTATTTGTGGGGCTAAAAACATAAGCGCTTAAGTCAATCCAAGATTTATTGGTTATACTACAATCACAAAATAAATGTGGAACTGTTTCTTCAAAAAAAAAAAAATTTATAAATGATATGATTTAACCTTGTGCTTTTCTTTTGTTTTCTGTGTATATAACTAAATATTTTGATGTCCGCAAATCCATAATATTGTTTTCTGTTGTTATGATTGTTCATTGTAAAAGATACAACCATGCTTCATTTCCCTGATCGTTTATGTATGTATATAAGTTCTGCAATAAAAAAATCTATAGCTGACGCTTCACTAGAGAGTTGCGCAACTTAGCGAATGAAGTCGATAGCCACGCATCAAATGATTATGTTTCATTTAGAGTAGTGGTCCTTATTGATGGTTTAGGAGAGCTTTAGGCCGGTATGAATGTCGAAGCACATCCTGGATTGTTAGACTCTCTGCAAAATATTTCCCTGCATATTGTAAATCTGTGCGAGTCACAGGGTGCTGAATTTTGACGTCCATTTTATTTGCTTCCAATACGTACTATTGAGCTCAACCAATGATGCACTGGACCTACGCAAGGACCGCCTCCCTCATTTCCATGTTGCACACAGAAAAGTAGAAATAAATACATGTATAAATAAATAAATATATATGGGAATATATAAATATGGAAATAAATATATGTGGGAATAAATAAATATAAAAAATAAATGATCATAAATAAAAAAAACATTAAAAAAAACATTGCAAAATAAATAAACAAATAAAAATAACGTTAAAATAAACATAGAAATAATAAAGGAATAAAGTCATACAATAATACATTTAATTAAAAACGAATTATATTTGTTTTTCAAGACATTTATTCCTTTATTTATTTATTATTAAATGTATTTATTTATTATTTTTTGCAGGTTTGGGCCTCCCATAAATTATATATTAAATGTATACTACAGCTGCTAAAAGACAGTTTTGTTTAAATATATTTATAAAAGGGAAACTGAATTTTTTTTTATTTTGTTCTGAAATACCAGCTTGCAAATGCCACTTTCATATGGGCAGCGGATCCCGTTTTCTTGCAGGTTAATTTTTTACATTTAAAAAGATGTTTGTGGTGGTGGGGGCGTGGTCGAATGTTGGCTTGTGAATGGAGCGCAAGATTGGGAGATTAGAATGGTGAGGATCATCAGTCTGTCAATGATTGTCTCTAACAGCTGTTTGTCATTGCAGTTAGAGTTGGAGATGGTTTAAAGAGCAACCCAGATGCCAGAGGAGAGGAGAAAGATGCACTGTGTTGTTGTTGGCTCGGTGTTTGTTGTTGGCTCGGTGTTTGTTGTTGGCTCGGTGTTTGTTGTTGGCTCGGTGTTTGTTGTGCTGAAAAGCATTGTTTGAGTTTTGTGAATCACTGAAAAGTGTGGCAAAATAAAAGTCCCTTTGAGTTGGATCTTGCCATCTCTCGCTTCCCCTTGCAGAAAGTTAACGAACTTGTCACAATGCTAAAATGTAAAAAGGACATAATTGTAAGTGCATGGTGGGAGTTAATGCTAATTTATGTCCCTTCAGACTTTTGTGCTTTTTAAAGTGTTGCCAAATATGTCTATAATATAAGGTATATTTTAATGGGACTTTCTGGCAAAAAAAAAATATTGATTTCCCATGGTCTTGACATACCTGTAAATAGCAGGGAATGTTTTTGTCATAGAAATAAACTTTCTATAGTAAATAATATTTTTTTCTATTTATGCTCAATTATAATGTAATGGCTAGTAATTTATCTCTGTGAGTGCTGTCCCAATAAAATTATCCAATAAGCATGAAAAGTTCAAACCAGTCTGGCCATTCTTTGTTGACCTCTTATCAACAAGGTGTTATTGTCCACAGAACTGACGCTCACTGGTTGTTTTTCGCACCATGCTCTATACACTAGAGACTGTTGTGCATGAAAATCCCAAGAGATCAGCAGTTACAGAAAATACTCAAACATCCCATCTTGCACCAACAATCATGTCTAAATTACTGAGATCAAATATTTTCCCCATTCTGATTGTTGATGTAAAAGTTAACCGAAGCTCCTGACCTTATATGCCTGATTCGATACATTACACTACTGCCACATGATTGGCTGATTAGATAATCACATGAATAAGTAAATGTACAGGTGTACCTCATGAAGTGGCCAGCGAGTGTATGTGTGTGTGTGTGTGTGTGTGTGTATATATAGGCCTACATATATACAGGTGAAACTCGAAAAATTAGAATATCGTGCAAAAGTTCATTAATTTCAGTAATTCAACTTAAAAGGTGAAACTAATATATTATATAGACTCTTTACAAGCAAAGTAAGATATTTCAAGCCTTTATTTGATATAATTTTGATGATTATTGCTTACAGCTTATGAATCCCCAAATTCAGAATCTCAGAAAATTTGAATATTGTGAAAAGGTTCAGTATTGTAGGCTCAAAGTGTCACACTCTAATCAGCTAAACACCTGCAAAGGGTTCCTGAGCCTTTAAATGGTCTCTCAGTCTGGTTCAGTTGAATTCACAATCATGGGGAAGACTGCTGACCTGACAGTTGTGCAGAAAACCATCATTGACACCCTCCACAAGGAGGGAAAGCCTCAAAAGGTAATTGCAAAAGAAGTTGGATGTTCTCAAAGTGCTGTATCAAAGCACATTAATAGAAAGTTAAGTGGAAGAAAAAGGTGCACAAGCAGCAGGGATGACCGTAGCCTGGAGAGGATTGTCAGGAAAAGGCCATTCAAATGTGTGGGGGAGCTTCACAAGGAGTGGACTGAGGCCGGAGTTACTGCATCAAGAGCCACCACACACAGACGGGTCCTGGACATGGGCTTCAAATGTCAAACGTCTTACCTGGGCTAAAGAAAAAAAGAACTGGTCTGTTGCTCAGTGGTCCAAAGTCCTCTTTTCTGATGAGAGTAAATTTTGCATCTCATTTGGAAACCAAGGTCCCAGAGTCTGGAGTAAGAATGGAGAGGCACACAATCCAAGATGCTTGAAGTCCAGTGTGAAGTTTCCACAGTCTGTGTTGGTTTGGGGAGCCATGTCATCGGCTGGTGTTGGTCCACTGTGCTTTATTATGTCCAGAGTCAACGCAGCCGTCTACCGGGACATTTTAGAGCACTTCATGCTTCCTTCAGCAGACAAGCTTTATGGAGATGCTGACTTCATTTTCCAGCAGGACTTGGCACCTGCCCACACTGCCAAAAGTACCAAAACCTGGTTCAGTGACCATGGTATTACTGTGCTTGATTGGCCAGCAAACTCGCTTGACCTGAACCCCATAGAGAATCTATGGGGCATTGCCAAGAGAAAGATGAGAGACATGAGACCAAACAATGCAGAAGAGCTGAAGGCCGCTATTGAAGCATCTTGGTCTTCCATAACACCTCAGCAGTGCCACAGGCTGATAGCATCCATGCCACGCTGCATTGAGGCAGTAATTAATGCAAAAGGGGCCCAAACCAAGTACTGAGTACATATGCATGATTATACTTTTCAGAGGGCCGACATTTCTGTATTTAAAATCCTTTTTTTTTTTTATTGATTTCAAGTAATATTCTAATTTTCTGAGATTCTGAATTTGGGGTTTTCATAAGCTGTAAGCCATAATCATCAAAATTATATCAAATAAAGGCTTGAAATATCTTACTTTGCTTGTAATGAGTCTATATAATATATTAGTTTCACCTTTTAAGTTGAATTACTGAAATTAATGAACTTTTGCACGATATTCTAATTTTTCGAGTTTCACCTGTATATATATATATATATATACATAGTACTGTGCAAATGTTTAAGTGAGGATTTCTTAAAAAGAAAATTATTACATAAATAATTTTCATTTATCAGTTAACATCATACAAAGTCCAGTAAACAGAAAAATAGCTAAATCAATATCTTGGTGTGAACACCTTTGCCTTAAAAACAGCACCAATTCTCCTACTTACACCTGGACACAGTTTTTCTTGGCAGATGGGATGTTCCAAGCGTCTTTGGGAATTCATCACAGTTATTTTATTTATTTAGGCTGTCTCAATTACTTCTGTTTCTTCATGTAATCTCAGACAGACTCAGTGTTCAGTGGGGGGGCTCTGTGAGGGCCATGCCATCTGTTGCAGGGCTCCCTGTTCTTCTATTCTATTCTTATTTGCAAAAGTAATGTTTGGGAGTCTAACATTTATATTTCATATTGACACACTAAAGCTGAAGATATAAATAACCATCTTAAGACAAATGTTTTTGTGAAACACATTATGTGCCTAAGACTTTTGCACAGTAATGGGTGTGTATAAAGTAAAAGTAAAGTAAAAAAAAAAGTAAGTAAAGTGTGTGCCCTATGGAATTAGCTGATTTTCTGCATTAATTGGTCATAAAATGTGATCTCATTTTCATCAGTCACAAGTATAGACAAAATAATGTGCTCCAGCAAACTACACACACAATATTACAATATTTCATGTCTATATTGAAAACATTCCATTAATCATTCTCTGTGCTTTGGAAAAGTAAGTGAACTCTTGGATTTAACAACTGGGCGATCCTTTTTAATTCATGAATTACCATTAATGTCATGTCATTAATTATTAATAATAATAAGGCAGAGGCTAGTTGCACTAAGTATAAATAGTTTTACAGATACTATTTGCACCCCTAATTAAATACTAACACGGCATGCAGTGTGTTTATTGAGGGTCCCACAGACACCCTACACCAACCTATCACTGCGAGGAAGTCAACCATTATATTCATTTTATTTATTATTATGAGTAGTATTATTGAAAATTTCCAAGAGTGGAGACAGGAAACGGGATGGGGAAAACTGGGTCAAAACGAGGATTAGAACCCAGGTCGTCCATATAGAAAAAGCACATTAATGCCATCTTATCACACCAAGCCAATGTAGAGGCATATTAAGGGCAGTTTGTCTTTGTTTACTTTATTTATTTGTTTTGTTTCAGTGCAAATAGCCACACTATGTGGCAGGTATTCACTCCTAGTGCAAATAATCACTCTATGATAATGATGTTCATAATAATAATGCTATATTAGTGATATTATTGAAGTGTCTAATGCTTTCCATCACGAATACGCTGAGATGCGAGCAAACAAAGCACAGGCGAAAGCATCTTAACAGAATGCGCATGCGCGAGAAGTTGACGAGAGGGATCCCATTTAGACACGACCTCGCAGAAGTCCACTTCACAGCTACTCCTCAAGATGGCACTGTTTTCTGTTTTTGTTGATGAACTTTGCTCTACATTAACAGGTCTAGATGTCTCAAGCGCTGTTATTTTCGCAATCATTTTGCGTCAAGTCTGCAGAAGTGTCTTATCCGGACTTTTAAACTCTCGAAGTTAAAGTAACCATCATGGTGCGGGTTAAAGGAGTATGACGGTGTGGAGCTTTCTTTAGTTTTTGCCTTCCAGTGCTGCTGTCTTTCAATGAAACTGGGTGAGTTTCTTTTTGTTCTGTTCCTTTTGAAGAGAAAGAAAGAAAGAAATTCTGGTCAGTTTGATTGTGTGACTTATATGGCTTAAACTCCATGTTGCATTGACTGATATGAGCTTGGAAAAGTTCCATTTAGATTTTTAGAACCATATAAAATCACCAGAATTCCAAAGTGTTTCTGTTTTAATTTGGGTTCTTTTTAAAAATTAAGCATGCTAAATATTGCTGTTGATTTCATAATTTATTATAAAACAGACTGATTCCATAAGTTTCTCAAATGTAAACTCATACAGTCTCATTCACTATTCTCTAGTGTGAAGTGTATATAGCGTGAAAGCAGTCTGGAACAATAATGGAGGGGTTTTGGACTGTAGCACTCCCTGTACTGAAGGTTTGGTTCAATAGTTTGGTGGTCTTGATTATGCTGCCTGCCATGTTTGGCATCTCTCTTGGCATCACAGAGGCCTACATGAAGATTCTGATCAAAACGCTGGAGGTACGTAATACTTACAGATTTGTATTTAATTATTTTTTTAATAAAGATTTTAGATACACATTTGTCTAAATGTCAGTGGTATTTTCAGTGCTGTAACTAGTTGCCATTTTTTTTTTACAAATCTAAATTTTTAACCCTTTTAGCTTTTATACTGTTCACTTAATAGTCCTGCAGTATGACCAGCATTTTATACATGTTTACGATTTATACATGTTTACGATTAAATACATGTTTCATCAAATCTCATTCAGCATCATTTGTGACAAAATGTTATTATCACAAAAAAATAATTCCAACTCATCCCTCCTTTTCTTCAAAAAAAAGGAAAAATAGCTAAAATCGAGGTTTCAATGAGTCACTTACAATGGAAGTGAATGGGGGCCAATATTTTTGAGGGTTTAAGGGCAGAAATGTGAAGCTTATAAGTTTATAAAAGCACTTACATTAATGCTTCTGTTATTATTTGAGCTGTAAAGTTCTTTAAATCGTAGTTTGTGCAGTTTATTTACGTTGTCGTGGCAACGAAGTTGTAAAATTGTATATAACCTTTCACAGAGAAGGTCAGTAAGAAATGTTATCACACCAAAATCATGTTAACACCCATATTGTTTATGTCTTGTGGCTATACATTTGAAAAAGTGAGTATGTTAACGTTTACAGATTGGCCCCCATTCACTTCCATTGTACGTGCCTTACTGTAACCCAAATGTTAGCTTAGAAAAGGAGAGACAAGTCAAAATTAATTTCAGTGGCAATCTACGTTCTGCCCAGGAGCTGTCAATTGAGCTTAAGTGGCATTGAACCCGAATTATTCCTTTGACTGCACTAAAATTCCATATAGTCTCTTTAAGTAGTATGAAGTCATAAAAACTGAATACATAATAATTATACAAGAGTATTTGTTTAAAATTGTTTCAGATGAAGTGTAGCATCAACTACCCAGATACACAATTAACAATTGCACACACTTACCGAAGGGAAGTTAAACAATTTACTGACCAAATGTGGCATAATCATATGGTTTATGTTTCTAATTTGGAAACACGTTGTCATCACAATGTGGTATGTATTGACCTTTATAAATGTGTTACCCTTAATAAAAAGTGTCCCTTAATAATTGTGATTTATTATGCATGCTAAAGCAAAGTCTAGGAACAAAGGAATATCTTATATCTTATGCTTATCATGTTGTATTTGCAGTGGGCAACACACAGAATCCAGAGGGCGAGTAGAGCAGAGGAAATACTTAAACATTCATCATCTAATAGTGAGTTTACACACACACTTCTGGACCCACATGATAATGTACAGTCAGCTGGTGATTATCGCAGAATAAACCCTGATCACGGCTTGGATTGCAGCGGTTTCACGGTATACCACGGTATGAAAATTGACAGTTTTCATACCATGTACATTTGCTTATTTATGGTATTCAGAAAGAAAATGCAACAGTCAGACTTGTCAATTTACGCCACACCCACACATGCAGCGGAGAAAATGTCAGAGGGAAGCGAGGGGTTCTGACATAAGTGACTGTGTGTGAGTTAAAGCAGTGTTTCTCAACTGAGGACCGCAGGGAAAGAACAATGTCATGGTTCTCCCATTGAAGATATTTTGGTGGCCGCACAAGTTAAGCCTATTTATGACTGCCGAGGCAGATTTAATGATAATCTCGCAATCAGCTAAAGGCTTCACATCTGCACTTTTGTATCTCTCTGGCGCGCGTGCAACAACCGGGCTTCCCTCGATATTGCGAAGCACAGACCTCAAAACTAATATGACCAATTTCAATTCTAGTGAGAATTTTCTAGTTTAAAGCGTTACGGAGAAAGTCAAGTCAAACCCATCAAACAGGTAGAATCTATTAGGCCTTATTTTATATCAACAGTGGCAGTTGTAGTTAAAGTTTCCAGATGTGTTTCAGCTAGTACTTATTTTTTCATAAATACTATAATTTATTAATATTATTACTATATTTAAGACTAGCTACAATGACCTAACCATGGTAATGAGGAGCCTTTCCTCCTGTGTAATATGTATGTTCTGTTTGAATTACCGGTATGTTTGAAACAGATGGGGTAATAAAGGGCTCATATAAGTAAATATGCTCTTCAATTGTAGATTTTGTTGTTGACGTCATTAACAAAAATAATGTCACTTGATCCTTGTACTTGAAAAACCATGAACTAAACTATGCAACATAACAGGAAATGCAACCCAGGATACAGTAAATACAGGTTTTGTTTTTTCTATGGTGGGTCGCCACTTGATGTCCAATGTAAAATCTGTCCTGAAGCAAAACCAGTTAAGAACCATTGAGTTAAAGGGACAGGCTGGAGCAGTCTGTGACTGCACTGTCGTGCACCTACAGTATATGTTAATTGTTAATAATCATAGGACATTACTTTAAGAGCCTTTGTCTTTTCTACACTGTTTCTAAGTTTATTTTAAAAGCATACAGCATATAGTCTGGCTAGTTGATGGCTGTTTCTCTCTGGATAAGATAAGTAATGTGGAGTTTTGATGTAGTTATATGACAAAGGTTGTGTTCTCACTTAGTCTTGGAATGGAGAGTGGATAGGAAGCCTGTCTTTCTTCTCAAGCAATCACACATTAAACAATGATGAAAGCCTTTTACTGTCTAACTCTCACACACTGTAAGTGGACTTTACCCCCATCTTTATCAGTTACACCCTTCTTTAGATTTATAAATGCTCTTTATCAATACCCCACTGATTTTCACTGATTAATCAACATCTTCTGCTGATTAAAAAATGACTGATTATACTCTATAACTGGTAATAATGCCTCTTACTAAAGTGCCAGTTTCTTGAGACAGCCCAGAAAGCCTGAGTACATAATCTGTGTTTATGTAATATTCAATTACCTTTTTTATCCTTAGCCTCTTCTAGGGAGAGTAGCCACAGTACTATATTGTCTCCTTTTATAGACAGTTTGTCTAACTGTGGACAGATGAAGATCTAAGCTCTTCGAGATAACTTTATAACCCTTTCCAGCTTTATGCAACGCAACAATGCTTGATCGTAGGTCTTCTGAGAACTCCACGTCAGAAGATGCTTCTTGTGAATAGCAAACTCAAAATGTTAGACTGCGTTTTATAAGGCAGAGTATGTCTAACCCACACCTCCAATCTCATTTCATTGATTGGATGCCAACTCCTGGCTTTTATTAGCTTTTGTTGACGTCATTAGCCTAGGGGTTCACAAACTTTTACCAACACGCACTGTGAATATTTGATTGATGTATTCAATATGTACAAGAACAATACAGTAATTTGTGTGCTATTAGTTAAAACAAGTTGTGTTTGTTCATTATTGTAACTTCAAACCAGATTTGAAGACAAATTTGTGCGTAAATGTAAGGGTTCACATACTTTTTCTTGCCACTGTAGTTACACAAGAATGCTATACTTCACCTAGAAATCTTAAATTCTTGCACACATTTTCCAAAATATAAAATACTACATTAATTGAGATCCTTAATGGAATGTTTGTACTTTTAACCCTCATTTTTGACCCGGGACAGGTAAAGAACATGTTAAAAGTACTGCTTAGTTTTTGGTACTAGAACCAAAAGTTGTGAATTTGTCAAGAACATCAAAATAAAATAGAAATGTCTTCTTTTTTTTTTCATATAATTGTTTAAGAGAAATAACGATTTAAAACAAATTGTTCCTTACATTGACTGAATGGGTCAATATTTACCTGTATTCCTATGTTAATACATATCTATATTTACCCTATCATTACACACTTTGGGACCATGATAAAACAGATTTTCATTAAGGGTCTTTAGTGCCGTTGTACACTAATCAAGAATTTATACATTTTTAATGGTTTTCAATACGGGTCAAAAATGACCCGTATTGGAAAAGGAGGGTGCAGATTTGTAAGACAATACGAGTGTTAAAAAATGTATCTGCCACACCGCAATACTGTTAAAACAAAAATGATGTAAAAATAGTGAAATACTAAAAAACAGAAATGTATAAATTTACCGAAAATACACACGTTTTAATATTGATATGTATGTCAAATACTACAGCGAACAATGACCTGGTTATAGCATATTGGACCTTAATTTATGTACACAAATTTAAGCTGTTTATTCCAGTCTTTGTTCTATGTGTCACTCAGGTTTAATTCAGCGGAATGATTCCTCTTTGGAGCAGGAGATTGAGGATCTGCGGCGAAACAGGCCAAAGTCAGCCGAGCGTGGAGACTTTACTCTGAGCGATGTACTCTACTTTACCAGGAAAGGGATTGAGAGCATAGTGGAAGATGATGTCACACAGAGGTTCACTTCAGAGGAACTGGTGTCCTGGAACCTTCTAACCAGAACCAACAACAACTTCCAATACATCTCTCTCAGGCTCACCATACTGTGGGGGGTTGGTGTTGTCGTGAGATACTGCATACTGCTTCCACTAAGGTAGAGGAATTCAGTTCAATCATATTTTAATAGCCTTATCTATTGGTGATTTTCAATGCTTTAGTCTTTTGTTGGCTATGTATTAGTGAGATAGGTATTCATTTCAAACCTTAAAGGTGCTGTAAGCTAATTTAGCCATTCTAACTTTCACTATACGGAGCCATTGATTTATCCACGGCCTTTCTTTCCAAAACACCACACAGAGACCGTTAATAACCGACACAAAGCATGTTCCCAGTAGCGAAATTGAGCCCTCAACTGACAAATTATGTCAGAATATGGCATTAAGGCCATAATTCGCTGCAACTACAACACTATTAAAACCGTGGCCCGCGGTCACATTTTTAGTTGCCATTTACAAAGTCTAGTGATGTCACAGAGACCAGTCAGATATCTCAGGACACTTATTTCATTAATATCTTTCAGGGAGTTGGACATTTTTTTGCATGAAAAAATAGCTTACAGCACCTTTAATGGTTGTGAAAAGTCTTTTTTAAACCCATTTTCAGATTAAAAGAATAGTTCACCCAAAAATAAAAACAATTCTGTAATAATTTACGCACCCTTATGTCATTCCAAACCTGTATGAATTTATTTCTTACGTGGAATGCAAAAGAAAACGTTTTGACTAATGTTTATGTTGCTATTTTCTTTAGTGACCAGGGGCTGTCTAGCTCCAAAAAGCACCCTAAAATGTTGCGCACATCAAGAAAGATTATGAGACATGCGAGAATCAATTTAATTTGGCATCATTGTCGTCAAAATAGCCACATTTGAATCTACATGGACACAAATGAGATTTGCGAGACATACTAGGGAAATATAGTGCATGAGTCATAATGAGTATTTTTACAGTGGTTTTTGAACTTTTTTGGAGCCTAATAGCCCATGGTCATTGTATGCTTTTGTTGTATGTGCTTTCATTTCTTTGTACTAAAGAAGGTAAGTCATACGGGCTCAGAATGACATTAGGCTGAGTAAATGATGTACGAATTTTCAATGTTGCATCGCTTGTTCCATAAAATTTACAATCATCGATTTATTTTTCTCCCCAATTTGGAATGCCCAATTCCCAATGCGCGCTCAGTCCACGTGGTGGTGTAGTGACTAGCCTCAATCTGGGTCATGCAATTCTCCGTGGCATCCATGCACAACTCACCACACTGAGAGCGAGAACCACATTATAGCGACCATGAAGAGGTTACCACATGTGACTCTACCTTCCCTAGCAACCGGGCCAATTTGGTTGCTTAGGAGACCTGGCTGGAGTCACTCAGCATGCCCTGGATTCTAACTCACGTCTCCAGGGGTGGCAGTCAGCGTCTTTACTTGCTGAGCTACCCAGACCCTCATTAATCTCCCAACTTCCCAAGTAATTATTTTCACTGAGACATCTGTGTATCTGTGTTTTTGTGTCTGTCTCTAGGGTTACACTGGCAACTATAGGACTAAGCTGGTTGGTGATTGGCACAACGCTGGTGGGTTTCCTTCCTAACTGCAGGTAAGACTTTATTTATAGTGCTGGGCATTGATACAGATTTCCCGATTAGTTTCAGATTCACAATTTCTCGATTTGATTCGATATCAGTTCATATGTTTTTTTCTTTATTGGTTTTAACGCTGTTAAATAAAATAAGCAGATATAAACTAATTTCCTATTGCCCATTTCATTTTCTATTTAAAAAGGAATAAATGAGATTGGGGGGAAAGGCTCAATTTTAGTTTTCCTTCAGTGTTTAAAAAATTAATTTACACCTTGAATATTTGATATGCACATGTGAGCGGCACTGAAACGCCCCTTTTATCTGATTGGTCAACTTGCCCCATCTTCTGTATCCTACTGCCTTCAGCTGGAATTGGAGTTGAGATCGCTCTGCAAATTTGTCTCAATTTTCATTAAATATTGTCCCGAACCACCACTAACTGTAAACTATGCATGCCATATGTATTAGAATCTTGCTGCTTGGCACATCATGGTGTTGTTGCGAGAGATCACAAGCCACATCACTTGGCCATATGCTGACTTGGAGCTGGTCTATTTTATATTATTTTTATTTATAATAACATTGTATTATTTTGTAGTGAGTGTATTGCAGTCCGATTGATAAATGTAATTTAAAAAAGTTGCGTCACTTTGTATAAAAGCCCCACAATTTGAGTTAACACAAGTTAATATATTTTTTTACATTTAATAATATATTTACTAAATGTTCATCCAGGCTGAGGCAAATACATCGGCAGCACACTCTATCAGCAATCTACGGCTTGCAGAAATTAATATTGCACTTATGGAGATGGGGTGAATAGACATCCCAATAACAGGGACAGTCCTGATTTTACACGCCGTGTCCCACGTCCCGACGGACCAGTTAGGACGCCTGACAAATTTGCAGAACAGTCCCAACTCTAATTCTGGCTGATAGGATTAAGGCAGTACAGAAGTCAGGGCGGGTTGACCAATCAGATAAAAGGGGCATTTCAGTGCCGCTCACATGTGCATATCAAATTTTCAAGCAGTAAATAATTTTTTTTAAACAATGAAAGAAAATGAAAATCAAGCCATTTTCCACTTTCTCTTCATACATTTTTAAATAGAAAATGAAATAGTCAAGAGAAAATTAATTTGTATCTGCTTCTTCTATTCATCAGTGTTAAAACCAATAAAGAAGAAACCGCATTTTAAATTTTTGGGTTTATAAAGTAAAAAATAATGGATGCAAAATACACAGAATGTACAGTTGTAATGTCCCTTTTCCTTAAATATTAAAATGAATTCTCTCCCAACTAAGGCTGTTAATTATACAGGGGAGTTCCTAACTATGTACATTGCGAAAATATTACATTTACGAATTAATTTTTTTTCCATTCTTTTCTGCACAAACATACTTTCTATATAAATTTGTCTAATTCTATATTGCACTGTTTTCACAAATCTCTGTGCTATTTGCCCAACGCAGTTAACATTGTCCTATTACCGCCCAAGGAAAACAGGCGGTAAACTGAAATTGACTGGTATGTTCAGTAGATGTTAGTCATCAGTCTTCTTTATTCATTATTATACTCATGAACGCTCCTTTCTTTGCAGAGTAAAGGGTTGGTTAAGTGACCTGGTCCACTTGATGTGCTACCGAATCCTTGCAAGATCCCTTTCAGCCACAATTCACTACCACAACAAGTGAGTTTACTTCCAAAATCGTAATGAGCCGCCTTGCTTTCTAATGTCTGCCAGTGATGGGATAGCTACTTTAAAATTACTCATAATTTAAAGCAATTCAACAATAGTCAAGCTACTAACAGAAAGTAAATAGAGAGAGTTTTAGAGTCTAACTGTGAGACACTAATTCCATTTTCAGACTGAACAAACCTAAGAAAGGTGGAATTTGTGTGGCTAATCACACTTCGCCAATTGACGTTGTTATTCTGGCTAATCACGGCTGTTATGCCATGGTAAGTGAGAACGAATTTACCCTCTAGTCCCAAAAGAATTAATACTGTCTCTTCCAGAGATTGTTAACAAGCCCGGGTGTGACTGTTTGTATCTGTCTAATCAGGTCGGGCAGGTTCATGGTGGTTTAATGGGAGTCCTCCAGCGAGCAATGGAGCGGTCTTGCCCTCACATCTGGTTTGAGAGAGCAGAAATGAGAGACCGCCACCTAGTGACTCAGAGGTAAAACACCAATCATAATGCTCTGTTATTGCTAGATTATTATTAGGCACTACAGAAAAATTAAAACAATAATTTTTATGATGGTTTTCAAAGGCCATGTCTTTCTTTTTTGAAAAAATCTAAGCTGATTTCATACAGAAAGCTTGTAATTTCTTGACATACTTGGTTGTACAGAATACCTTGCTGTTGCATGCTAGGTCATGTCTGTCTGAGTCAGCTGCTATGTGCCTCACAGCACTCACAGAAACACGCTTATTTAAAAACAACACACACTGTTCTGACATGCAATTGGACTGATATTTAGGACAAAAGCAGCATTGGAAATTACATAACACAGGGACACACAAATATTAATGCATACTTTGTAATATATAAAGATTGTATTTATTCTTAGTTATTGTATCTGTTGCAAGCAGCAGTTTTAATGAGCGTTTCCGCCTCATACTTGCTCAGAATTGAGTGCTAGCATACTACCTACTGCATTCTGTGGAGTATATACTGCATACTGTCTATTTTAAAAAAGCTTGTGAAAAGTATTCAGTATGTTACAGTAAATGTAAAAGTAGTATTCTATATATTTGTCAAATGACCTCACTAGGTTGCATGTATAATTCAGTTAGTGTTGTCTTGCAAACATTTTAAATACAATTATTTTGTGTAAAAATGTACTCTTGGCAGAGTAATCAAATAATCAAACAAAACAAGACATTTTTAATACATTAAAATGCATTGCTGATATTACTTGCATTGCACTGTGCTTGCACAGTATTCAGTGCAGAGTGCTCTGTTGTATGCTGCATATTTTGCAATACATCTTGCACACTGCAATAATAGTATGAGAAGTATGTATGTATTCTAATGCTATTAGCATGCCATACTGATAACACTGTTCATTTGTCTTTGTTTCTCCATGTTCACAGGCTAAGAGATCATGCAAATGATAAAACAAAGCTTCCAATACTCATATTCCCTGAAGGTAAGAGCATTATATCAATGAGAAACACATCGAAAGTTTCAGTCGTATCTCAGATCCTGCTATACTACATTTCTCAGTGGTTGATGTAGGACTCTTAAAAGTATCTGAATTTTGAAAATCAAATGCTTGCACCTGGTTGTCCCCGCAGGAACATGCATCAACAATACATCAGTAATGATGTTTAAGAAGGGAAGTTTTGAAATTGGAGGAACTATTTACCCTGTGGCTATAAAGGTAAAATGTAGCTGTCTTTTGTGTGCGTTAGTAATTAGTGAAACGAATAGCATTAAAATGTATTGACTTAAAATAAATGCTAAAAATGACATACTAGGTATAAACATTTCTTGAAAACTATATTGTGGTAAATGCAAACAGCGTCTACTCAAAGTGTATAATTCTCTCATAATTTACTCACCGTCATGCAGACTTTCTTTCCTCTGTAGACCACAAACAAAGATATTTTGAGAGATGTAGAAGGTGTTTTTTATATTCCATACAATATCAATTGGGTCCAGAACTCAAAAGTAATCCACATGACTCGAGTGGTTTAATCCATGTCTTCTGAAGCGATATGATAGCTTTGGGTGTGAAACAAAGCAAAAAGTCTGTCCTTATTCACCAAAACTCTTCACTTCGCCCAGCTTTCCTGTGCACATTCACGAGGTTCATGTTCGTGAAGATTTTTGGTGAATAAGGCCTGAATTTTTGCTTCGTTTCTTACTCATATTACTAAAACATGGATTTAACCACTCGAGTCATATGCTGCATTGATTACCTTTATGTTGTCTATATGTCATTTTTGGAGCTTGAAAGTATTGGACCCCATTGGCTTGTATGGACAAAAACACCTCAAACATCCTTCAAAATATCTTTGTTTGCTTTCTGCAGAAGACAGGAAGTTGGCATGAGGGTGAGTAAATGATTAGAGAATTATCAGTTTTGGGTGAACTATTTCTTTTAAAGTGCAAGTAACTTTTTTGTGCACCTAAAGGAATTATATGTACTTTTGAATTTTATTAAAATTATGTAAACAACCATTTAAACAAAATAAGTGTGGTGTTGCTGTTAACAGCTCTTGCTATGACCCTCATGTACTGTCTATGTGCATAATTTGCAGTATGATCCCCAGTTTGGAGATGCATTTTGGAACAGTAGTAAATATAGCATGGTGAGCTATTTGCTGAGAATGATGACGAGCTGGGCCATAGTATGTAACGTCTGGTATCTGCCTCCCATGATACATAAGGTAAGAACCAATGCAGACAATTTTGCTACCTTTGCCCTGTAGTTGTATCTGTCTGTTTGCATGGCATTTCAAGTTGATTGAGAAATATAACTTCATGCTTGTATGGTTGATTACACTCACACTGACTCATTTCCTGTGTACAAAGGAAGGAGAAGAGGCTGTGCAGTTTGCCAACCGAGTGAAATCAGCTATTGCACTACAAGGGGGATTAGTGGACCTGGCCTGGTACGTAAATTACTTATTTTAGTAATGTCTTAGTATGACAGTGTGGTGAGCAGGGCAGAGCCGAGCGGCTTCTGGGCAGAGCGAGTCCGGGAAGATAAGTGGTGAATGACTTCCACCCGCGCACCACACTGGCCTCGCATTCCAGCGAGGGGAGGTGGGAGTGTTTAAGGAGAAGAGACAGCGGCAGATGGGAGAGAGATGTACGAAGCTTGTCTGCATCTTTGAAATTATGATTTGATGCAGCTGGCTGAAAAGCATTGCATGTTGCTGCTTCTTCATACTCTGAAAAGTGTCAATAAATGTCTATGAGTTTGTCAAGCCGGTCCCAGCTTCCTCCTTACCTTCTTAAGTGTTACAGACAGTAAGTGTAAATGACTTGATTTTTAGCTGTCCTCCTAAATCGGTTGTAATTTCTGTTCTTCTAGCAACACCAAATGGAATTGCAACATCTGAATTAAAATATTGACTGTTTTCAAATAGGTTCTCTGAACCCTCCCCTCGTCTTCCAACCAAATAGTCCCACCCAAACTGGCTGTGCTGTGTCAGGATGGTCAGGTACTCAATCAATCAGAGGAATTTTTTAATAGTGCCACTATCAAACTATTCCTCTGATTGTTTGAGTCACAGAGGGGGAATTCACTATCCAATGATCCATCCATCCATCTAACAATCTATTCATCCATCCATCTATCTTTCAATCCATCCATCCATTCATCCATCCATCTATGAATCATCCATCTATCAGTCAATCTATCCATCCATCTATCAATCTATTATCCATTCATCTATCATCCATCCATCCATCTATCTTTCAATTCATCCATCCATCTATGAATCATCCATCTATCAATCTATCCATCTGTCATCCATCCATCCATCTATCTTTCAATCCATCTATTCATCCATCCATCTATGAATCATCCATCTATCAGTCAATCTATCCATCTATCATCCATCCATCCATCTATCTTTCAATCCATCCATTCATCCATCCATCTATCAGTCAATCTATCCATCCATCTATTAATCTATCCATCTATCATCCATCCATCTATCATCCATCCATCCATCCATCTATCAGTCAATCTATCCATCCATCTATCAATCTATCCATCTATCATCCATCCATCTAACAATCTATTCATCCATCCATCTATCTTTCAATCCATCCATCTATGAATCATCCATCTATCAGTCAATCTATCCATCCGTCTATCAATCTATCCATGTATCATCCATCAATTTATCTAACCATCCACCCATCCATCCATCCATCCATCCATCCATCCATCTATCCATCCATCCATCCCACCCACCCATAGATATATCTATCTGTCTGTCTGTCTATCTATCTATCTTTCAATTCATCCATCCATCTATGAGTCAATCTATCCATCTATCATCCATTCATCTATCATCTATCTATCTATTTATCTATCTATCTATCATCTAAACTTTAACTATAAACTTTAACAATCTAGTTGCCTTAATAAAAATATTACTACATAATAAAATGTTAAGCACATACATTTTCATTAAAAGATTACATTATTAAGCAAGTTTATTAAATGTAATTCTTCTGCTAGACAATATACTGTTTATTAACCTACTTGGTCTCTAGGGGTGCCTCGCAGTGTTCTACTGTACAAAGTTGTTAAATGAACAAGTGTTTTGTATCATTGCTTTAATTATAGTGTCTAGTTTAGCACAACTGAAACACTATCAACCAATCAACATTCATTTTATAGCATGTATTTCTGTGTGTGTGTCTCATAGGGATGGGGCTCTGAAACGGGCAAGAGTGAAGGATTCATTTAAAGAGCAACAGCAGAAGATTTACAGCCACATGGTGGTGGGAGATGACAGTAGTGACTAAGACTGGACACAAACAACAATGTTTAAAGGCCATGATATTCTCGTCCACCAATCAGAGGCTCTGAAATCCCACGCCCAGGCCTCTAAGATACCAATCGATACAAATCATCCCTGAAAATCTTGTTGACAAGATTACAGCAGGCTCTATTTATTCCATGCTGCTAAAAGAGTTTTGTTTAAAGATATTTATAAATGGGAAAATATCAAATTAATTTGGTATTTATTTCTGAAATACAGGCTTGCAAATGTGATAGATCCCACATTGATATGGGCAGCTTTGCTTTTCAGAATTATTTTTGTATTTTTTTGCCAGAGAGTTAATTGTGTGAATTGATCGCATTTCTTTTTGTGGGTTCATTTTTTTTTAATTCAAAAGATGTTAAAATGTAAAGAGGACATAATTGTAAGTGCATAATTGGGGTTAATTTATTTCTCTGATCAAATTATCTTTTTTGTTTTTTAAAGTGTTGTTTTTGCCAAATATGTCTATAATATCAGGTTTATTTTAATGTGATGTTTACTTTACGACAAAAAATGTATTCTTATTTTAAAATCAGGTTCCCCACGGTCTTGAAATACCTGGAAATAGCAGGGATTTGTTTTTATTTTGTCATGGAAATGAATAAACTCTAATTACGTTATGGAAAAGTCATGGAAATTTCAATAGTCCGTGTTATTTTTTTTCTATACAGGACAGTATACAGTTATAATATATTGGCTAGTAATCGTTTTCGGTGAGTGCAGTCTCTATAAAATTGTTTAAAAAAAAAAATTCTTACCCAATTAGCATGAAAAGTCATTACAATGCATTGGTCAAAAGATGTGGGAACCTTGTAAAATATCAAAGTATGTTCATTTGCTTGCCATTTGTTTTCACTTGTCCAAACAGTAAATCTAATTATTGTCAAGAAACAACTGATAGAACAATACACAACTTTTCATTTGTCACAGAGCAATACAAGATGTAACATATTTTGCTATTTAACCTCAGTTGTTCAGAGGGGAACATATGGGGCAAATGGGGAACATAAACACACAGAATGCGTCTTTATATGTTTATTTCACACCCTCATTGTCTTTGTGTGTTTGTTTTAGAGATATTGGTGTCTTGTTGTGTTTTATGGCATGCTGGATTGTTTGTTGATGTTTCACTTATGTACCTTGTCTGTGTGCACACTTAAGAGTGTACTAGCCCTGTGTGGGTAAAATTGTGTTGTTGTGTTTATTTAAACAATTCAGTCCACAGTTCTGCTCCACAGGTGCAGTTTACAAAATTAAGTATACTGTGACAACTTAAGAAATTTTTTCTTTAAAAAAATAAATAAAAAATTCCACATCAATCTACACTCCATACCCCATAATTACAAAGCAAACAACTGATTTTGCACACCTGGATTTGGGGATTTTCTGCCATTCTTCTCTGCAGATCCTCTCAAGCGCTGTCAGATTGGATGGGGAGCGTCAGTGGACAGACATTTTCAGATCTCTCCAGTTCAAGTCCTGTCTCTGGCTGGGCCACTCAAGAACATTCACAGAATTGTCCCTAAGCCACTCTTGTGTTGTCTTGGCTGTGTGCTTCGGGTCATTGTCCTGTTGGAAGGTGAACCTTTGGCCCAGTCTGAGGTCCTGAGTGCTCTGGAGCAGGTTTTCATTAAGGATATCTCTGTATTTAGCTGCATTCAGCTTTCCTTCATTCCTGACCAGTCCCCCAGTCCCTGCCGCTGAAAAACACCCCACAGCATGATGCTACGACCACCAAGCTTCACCGTTGGGATGGTATTGTGCAGGTGATGAGCAGTGCCTGGTTTCCTCCAGACATGAAGCTTGGAATTGAGGCTGAAGAGTTCAAACTTTGTTTCATCACATTCAGTGAATACTTTAGATGCTTTTTTATGTGTCTTGCACTAAGGAGAGGCATCCGTCTAGCCACTCTGCCATAAAGCCCAGATCAGTGGAGTGTTGCAGTGATGGTTGTCCTTCTGCAAGTTTCTCCCATCTCCACACATGGAGCTCTGGAGCTCAACCAGAGTGACCATCAGGTTCTTGGTCAGCTCTCTTACCAAGGCCCTTCTCCCCCATTTGCTCAGTCCTGGTTGTTCCAAACTTCTTCCATTTAAGATTTATGTAAGCCACTGTTATTTTGGCAACCTTCAATGCAGCCCAAAAAATGTTGCAGCCTTCCCCAGATCTGTGGCTCGACACAATCCTGTCTCGGAGCTCTGCAGGCAGTTCCTTTGACCTCATGGCTTGGTTTTTGCTCTGATTTGCATTTTCAGCTGTGAGACCTTATTGTCCCATCAATTTAATTTGCCACAGGTGAACTCCAATCAAAGTGTAGAAACATCTCAAAGATGATCCAGAAAAATGGGATCAGTTGTGCAGTCAGGGCCATACCATATGCTTACTTTTTCCCAGGGCTGTTTGCATATAATGACCTCTAAGGATCAATATTTCCGTATACCCACATGATTTGCTGCTTCAGAAGTCCATAATCTACTGTCGTTAGTTTCCCTTTAACTATATTGGATACTGTTTTGTAGATCTGGAGATTCTTTGTTGTAATTGGTACATTATAACTTCAATTCTACCATTCCCCATGCCTGACAACCATTGTCTCCTCCATATACGACTGAGGGAATTCATGGAGTGAGTGGAGAGAGAGTCACCCTCACAGTGCAGCAGTATCAGGTCAAATAAATTAACAAAATATGCCAAACGTCCTGTAAAATAAGGAACCCCCCCCCCCCATATTTAACTGGATGGACATCTGAATTTCTTAATAATTTTGCTTGACCAGTATGACTAATACAATCTTTAATATGTCCCTGTAATGATGCAACATGAAGAAACCCCTGATTGCAAGACTTACTTTTAGTCTGAAGTTTAAAATTAATTCATGCAAATAAGTCTAGGCATAGAAATGCATCTTCTCTTTGACTTCAAACTCTTCAGGCAAGTTTTGTAAGTTCTCTTCTCTGGTTTGTGCACAACTGTGTTGTGTTTTCTGTTGTAAATATCGTTAGTGGTCCAATTAAATCAAAACAAAGCGGTTTCTTGCTTGAACACCGCATCTCGCGAGTGGGCTAGTGTAACTCCTGCTCGTGTGCACAGTCAAGATTTTCACAAAATAATAAGTTCGATTTCGGTTCATTTTTTATCAAACCTTATCGTATGCCTTCAGAACAACCATGAATCACATTGAATAATTAATTTGACTTTTGCATCCTTTTGAAGATGAAGTCACTGTATGTATTTTGTCATTGTATGACATCACTGAGCTGATTTTTCTTATTTAAAATGTCTACCTTTATGTATAGAAAAATAAATAAATGCATAATGGTTTAGAACAACACAAGGGTTATTAGTAAATAATGAATGAATTTAATTTGTTTGGTGAACTATCACTTTAATGCAATATAAAATGCCCCTAGTTGGTGATGCTGAATTTCCTAGTTATCATGATCAATTATACCACAACAACTCTTATTGTCAAATACAAGCTTTGCAGAATAACAAGCTAATATTCAGATAAAGATATATGCAAATCAAATTACATTATAGAATACAAAATAATACTGTTACTTCCATATATAGCACTTACATTTGCATTGTTCAAGGTCAAGACATTGATATGATTATGGCTAATCAGGCATGTTTATTGTTGGGGTAATTCTGAGTATGTATGCGGTATGTACTGTTATAACACAATGCATGTGGAGGATTTTTTAGATGAAGGTTCTGTGGGCAGTCTGCATTCAGAAAGTTCACCATCAGTCCCATTCCTCAGCTGAATACTCTCTTTTTCTGGATCAGGACCTACTAACACATTCATAAATGTACACTGGCTAACAAAATATGGAATGATGTACAGAGTATCTGGACAAACTGACAGCTAGAATAACAAGAAATGCAAAGCTGTCATTGCTGCACATGGAGGATTTTTTGAAGTAGTTTAATTTGAAGTAGTTTAATAAGTTCAGAATTTTTTTTTCAAATTGTAATAGTAATTTTTCATGTTATTAATGTCCTGAATAAACATTGTGATCAGTCGAATGCCACTTCGGTGAACAAACGTACCAATTTCTTTCCATAAGTGCAAAAGTCTTTACATTATTCCAAACTTTTGGCCACCAGTATATAAATATACTGAATTGAATAATGACTAGGAATATTTGCAGCTATACCTTGTGAAGGAACACATGCATGACCTTCTTCTAGACCACTTTCATGTGCTTGGCCGTTATTTGCATCCTGGATAAAGACATGGACATCACAATATAATACATTTATTAGTACTACCTACTCATGTTACTTTATAAACAACAAAGAAAACCACATAAATCAAAATTGCATTATTGTATTAAAAACTTACCATTAAAGACTTTTCTATTATCTTCCTTTTTTCCTCAGGAAGGGTTCTGAAATACCTGTGAATGGATAGGACTGCTCATATATTATCTGAACGGATACATTTATAATGACACACACATAAGAAAATAAAAAATAAACAGTGAAAAGTTACTTGCTGTCATTTACAGTGATAAATTGAAGAACAAAAAGTTAGTAATTCAATTTTTTTTGTATACAGCCAATACTTGCCTGTGTGTGTGTGTGTGTGTGTGTGTGTGTGTGTGTGTGTGTGTGTGTGTGTGTGTGTGTGTGTGTGTGTGTGTGTGTGTGTGTGTGATCTTAACTCACCTCCTCAGATAGGAACCTTGTTTCTCATCCTTCTTTGTAGCACCAGAGGAAATAGGCATCTCTCCAGCTACATTTTAACAACCCAGTGCACTAAAACATTCACAAGATGTTAGTTGTTATACACCTGGAACAATCAATAGAGTACAAGCTGGTCCCGAATGTATTTTTAACATTTCTGAGAAACAATTTCAGTGCCCCCAACAAGCTGCTGATCCTGGCAAAGCTAGAGGTGGGGTTTGTTGTTATCTCCATAGCAACAGAGCCCTGTATAAGCTCCACAATAGTGACAATGAAAAAAAGAGGTGTTGAGGAGCAGAACTGCCCTTGGTCAAACTTTTGGGTGTAACTTGGGTATTGTGTTTGTTTTTAATTACGTGATCACCTATCTGTGTAACATAACAACTGGGTTGGGGAGTAATGGAATACATGTAAAGGGTATTTTGATTACTGAAGAGATTACTTTGCACTGTAGTGTCATTTACTGTATATCGTTTAACATTTAGTCTATTCAGTTGGAAAACTTTTATCCATAAAAATAATGTGATCCAAGGAGTGTTTGAACAGTGGTGAAATTCTTATGATGTGTTACTACATACATGGTTGGGATTCTGGGAGGATTACTTTTCAAATGTATTCCCCTAGATTGCAGAATACATACTGTAAAATGTCATTTGTAATGTATTCCATTAGATTACTCTAGGTAAGTAACATAATCTAAATACTTTGGATTACTTCTTCAGCACTGGTAGATTTTTTTCACTTGTTTTGACTGTAAAAACTCTGCCAGTAGGCCTACAGTAAGACAAAACACACATTAAATAACATTTCCTGAAAAAACTAAATATCTTATGCAGATGATCTATTTTAAAGTTTTTTTTTTTTTATATTTTACAGAAAAACCAATCCAAAGATTCTCATTAAGAATAATATTTTTGCCCTAATATCAAAGGTCTTACTGTTATGATCATGTTACTTTAATCTTAGTTTATTGTTATTGTGGTGGGATCATGACAGTCTCCTCTGTCCATTGGTTATGTTATTATCTGTTTTGTACATGTCTTGTGTGTTGTGAGTGCACATGGCTGTGTTTGATTTCATCATCATGTGCTCTCATGTCTGTTTGGTCTTGTATGCTTGCACATGGCTTTGTGTTTGTCTTGCCATGTGCGTCCCTACCTCGTTCCCTCATCACTCTCCCTGGTTTAGTCCTTGTTACTATAATTAGTTTCACCCGTTCCTCATGTGTGTTCCTTTTATATATTGTGCCCACTTTCCTCATGTCTCTGCCAGGTTGTTTTGTGTGTTCAGGAATTTGCCAGTCCACGGTTTCTGTTGGTTCTTGTACTCCTGTGTCAGTCCTTGTCTGTTTTTTTATTTTATAATTATTTTAAATAAAGCCCTTTTTTACTTGACTCCTGCATGTGGGTCCTTCCACAACCATTCGTGACACTTACTTGATAAAAAATATATATATTAATAACTTGTAAAAAATAGCATTTTAGCTTAGCATAAAGCTAAATGTTCATATGACATTTTACACAAGGTTTTGTTTATATTTTTGCTACTCAAACTTACTTCAAACCACTGGTGTAGTAGTGTCTGAAGAGGTGGGCATACTGTGAATTTATGAAGGCCAGCACTTTGATGGTCCAAGTCACATTTAAGCAGCATAAAATAATCCATGCAACTCCAGTCGATCACTGAATGTCTTCTGAAGCGAATCGATAGGTTTAAGAAACAAGGTGGCTCAGTGGTTGAGGCTCAGTGGTTGAGGCTCAGGGTTACTGACCAGAAGGTTAGGGGTTCAAGCCCCAGCACCACCAAGATGCCACTGTTGGGCCCTTGAGCAAGGCACTTAACTCCAGGTTGCTCTGGGGGGATTGTCCCTGTAATAAGTGCACTGTAAGTTGCTTTGGATAAAAGTGTCTGCCAAATGTAAAAGTCAATAATTAAAAGGTTTTTTTCCCCCATTGTTGGCATGCCAACATCTTATGTGGCTTGCTGTGCATGACACTGCGGAGACTCACAGCATGTGGAGGCTCATGCTACTCTCCGTGATCCACACACAACTTACCACACGTCCCATTGAGAGTGAGAACCACTTTATCGCGACCACAAGGAGGTTACCCCATGTGACTATATCCTCCCTAGCCTGGGCCAATTTAGTTGCTTTTGAGACCTGGCTGGATTCACTCAGCACGTCCTGGATTCGAACTCCCAACTCCAAGTCAAGTCAAGTGGTTTTTATTGTCGTTTCAACCATACACAGTTATTACAGTACAACAGAAACTTTTTTAACTTCAAATTGGCGCTTCCATCCAGGGCTCTAATGCTGTTTGAAATGTGCAAACTCTCGGTGATGTTCGTTCTTCTGTTGTAAATAAGCGCGCTTCCCAATTCTCACGTGAAATCACCGACATGCTTACGACACTCTTCACGTCAGCTCCTGGCAGGAAGCGCTATTTCAAAGTTAATAATGTTTTAATTATCAATTTATTTTTTACACAAACTTATTGATTTTGTTCAGAAGACATTCATTGATCGGCTGGAGTCATGTGGAGTACTTTTATGCTGCCTAAATATGACTTTTGAACCATCAAAGTGCTGGCACCCGTATACTTCTATTATAAGGACCTGACAGAGCTCTATCTTCTTCTAAAAATCTTCATTTGTGTTCTGCCGAAGAAAGACAGTCATACACATCTGGGATGGCATCAGAGTAAGTGAATCATGAGAGAATTATTTTTACTACATTTTTGGGTGAACTATTCCTTTAAGAAATGGATTCACAGCTGTACTAACACTCTTTGGATCACTTTATATGTATAAATGTTTTCCATCTGAAAGGACTAAATATTAAATGGAACAAATGACAACAAAATGCAAAGTAATCTCTTCAGTAATCAAAATACTTTTTGAATGTAACTGTTTCATGATTACCAATTATTAAAATTGTAACTGTAGTCAGTTACTAATATTTTGTATTTTAAATACGTAATCCCGTTACATGTATTCCGTTACTCCTAAACCCTGGTTATGAATATATCTATATATCTATAGATCTATAGATATATAGATATATAGATATAGTACGAGCAGAAAGAGGTGCTTTCACACTGTTATGAGTGAAAAGGTGGACATGACGTCATTAAGAAACTTTCCCTTTGGGAGCTTAATAGAGAGAATCCACATACAGTTAGCAAAAGTTGGCATTGTTTACACTCTGTGAGGTTTTGTAATAAGTTTGGAGCAGCAGAAATAGTTAAACTTGTTTAAATTGCCATGTGAACATTTAACTCTATACTAAGCTAAAAGCCCTTATACATGCATCTGTTGCCAGACACGATTTTGTTCTATCAAGCAAATCCACATTAACTTTCACTTTTTTTTTTTTCCTATAAAAATATAAATTATTTAAACAAAATATATTCATCTTGTTTTAGAAGCAACACAGATATATTTAGTCTCTTTTCAGAGAATGTATTAGCTTACTGTATTTATTATAATTTTTTCTTACCTTACTGGGAAATTTTTTTCACTTGTAATTAACTTGTTTACAGTCAAAACAAGTGAAAACAAATCAGCCAGTGCTAAAGAAGTAATCCAAAGTATTCAGATTACATTACAGACCTTGAGTAAACTAATAGAATACTTTACAAATTACATTTAACAGGCATTATTCTGTAATCTGTCGTGGAATACATGTTAAAAGCAACCTTCCCAACCCTGCATAACATTACAAAAAATACAAAAATAGAATATACATTACATAGGCCTATATAAACTCCACAAAAAACAAAAAAATAGTGGCCTACATAATCTGTAATATCTGGCAATAAACACAGTACACAAAATACACTAATATTTAGTATTTAGGAACATTATATGGTCTGGTGAAAGATACATTTTTTATAATTCTTTAAATAGTTTATCAACTTTAAAGGTCCAAAAAGCATATAAAGGCAGCATAAAAGTAATTCAAACAACTCCAGTGGTTTAATCCATGTCTTCAGAAGCAATATGATATATATATATATATATATTCAAGTCCTTTTTTACCATAAACTCTCCTCCTTGCCAGTAGGTGGCGATATGCACGAAGAATAATGTGGAAGAGTTAGTGAAAGTGGAGATTTATAGTAAAAAAAAGGACTTAAATATTTATCTGTTTCTCACTTACACCTATCATATCGCTTCAGAAGACATGGATTTAACCACTGGAGTCTTATGGTTTAATTTTATAATGCCTTTATGTGCTTTTTTGAGCTTCACATTTTTGGTCACCATTCACTTGGATTGTATGGGCATACAGAGCTGAGATATTCTTAAAATCTTCGTGTTCTGCAGAAGAAAGAAAGTCACACACATCAGGGATGGCATGAGGGCGAGTTGCGTGAACTATCCCTTTAAATATTTTTTGTTTTTCAGCAGGGAATGATTGTTTATAATATTGCATACTATTATTTCTCTACGATCTTGTTCCAAACTGTAACATTTAGCGGTATAGATATGTGTACAGGTATATCATGAATATGTCACACGTGATCGCACAGCCTGTAACCGAAGTCCCCTCCCCCTGAGCGGAAGTGCAGCCACTGCAGCTGTTATTGTTGACAGACGGAGCTTCTGAGGGGAAATGGCGGTGTCTCGTCGATCCTCTCAGCATCAACACAGTAGCCTGCAGTCGTCTACGCGGAACGCCGTGATCACCTCTTCGTCTCCCGAATCCCCCTCCGTGATTTTTCCCGAAGCAACGAGTTCATTAAGCCCCATCGCCGGTCGCGAGGCGGAATGCAGCGGAGCTACGATGGACGCCGCTGCGGCCTCCTCCGCCTCTTCTCCGGAGCGACCCGCAACAGTGACGTCGGCGATCGGCAGCTCCAGCTGCAGCAGCATTAGCTCCAGCGCGACCGCAGGAAGCCAGAGCCCCGGCTCGGGGGCCGCCAGTCCCGTGGAGCTAGTGTGCGGGGCCGGCGGGGCGTTCAGGGAGCTCTTCGAGGCCTGCCGTAACGGAGATGTGTCGAGGGTGAAGCGGCTAGTGGACTCGGTGAATGTGAACGCCAAAGACATGGCCGGGAGAAAATCAACACCACTGCATTTCGCTGCAGGTCTGTATTTATGATAGTGTGTGTTGTGTTTAAATGATCGGCAGCCTGAGCTCTTTGTTTTTTATTTGTTGGCTCTTCTAAACGTATATTTGTTACCACATATCTCTGGTTCCACTGTAATGCTATGACATTATACAATTAGTAACTCATCTAAAAGTATATTCAATTACATAAAGTGTACTTTCATATAGGAATAATGTACAACAGCCAGAACCTATACATAATCGATCAATGATTTAGACATATATTTGTCTGTATGTCTATGTGTAGAGGCAGAGAGCAAAACAATATTTTATAAAACCATATTTATCATAATTCAACTCTAAAGTGATGCTATATTATGTTTGACATACTTTGGCAGGAAATGTATGTTTTAAATATTGTTTATATATTTATAATAAAAAATATTCAGATAATTAAAATGCATTACATTCTTGTGGCAGAAGAGTTCATCATTGATAAGACAATACAAAAAGTGGTTTTAGAATACAATGTATTGTTTACTACCATATTATTTATTTGTTTGTCGCGTTGCGTCATAAATATAAAATTTTTAGGTCACTGTGTCAAGTTAAATATAGTTTAATGAACACATCTTGAGATCTGTTAGTTCGAATTTGCACTCCAAGTGTTTTGAACACAAGAACGTAACGCATGTTTGTGTTCTTCTGTCTGCTGAATTGTTGTTTTGTTCACTGTATAAACTTTGTGTTGCCCATACAGATGAAGTTTCGCTTACTGCCATCTGTAGTAAACAGGTGGTACTACAAGCTTGCATTTCTCAGTAATCTTCCTTGTATACGATCGGGGGCCATTGCGATTAATTGCATTTTTTTTTAAGGCGTTATATTTGATGAAATTAATCGCACTGAATTAACGCTTTAAATCGACAGCCCTAATTTTTTTATGATATTTATGGTTTCAGTGCATCATATTCTTCATATTTTATGTTGGTCAGTATTTTATGTTGATTTTTATATTTTATGTTGGTCAGGCTTTGGCAGAAAGGACGTTGTTGAGCATCTCCTGCAGACCGGAGCAAACGTACACTCGCGTGATGACGGTGGTCTGATCCCGCTCCATAACGCCTGCTCATTCGGACATGCAGAGGTTGTCAGCCTGCTGTTGTGTAGCGGCGCGGACCCCAACGCACGAGACAACTGGAACTACACACCCCTGCACGAAGCTGCCATCAAGGGCAAGATAGACGTGTGCATTGGTACGGTTTCTCTGTTTTTGTGTTATTTTACTAATCCATTGTGAGCTGTCCAGCTTTAGAATTCAATCATATTATTCCACTGTATACCAAAACACAATTTAAGGGATATCTCAGCTCTGTAGTTCCATACAATGCAAGTGAATTGTGATCAGAATTTTAAAGGACTAAAAAGCCCATAAAGGCAGCGTAAACGTGATCCATATGACTCCAGTGGTTAAATCCATGTCTTCAGAAGTGATAAGATTGGTGTGGGTGAGAAACAAATCAATATTTAACTATGTTGTTACTATAAAGGATCGCCCAGTAGGTGGCAATATATATGAAGAATGTAGAAGTGAAAGTGGAGATTTATAGTAAAAAAATATTTATGTATTAAATATTGATCTGTTTCTCACCAACACCTATCATATCGCTTTTGAAGACATGGATTTAACCACTGGATTCGTATGAATTTCTTTTATGCTGCCTTTATGTGCTTTTTTGAGCTTCAAAGTTTTGGACGTTGTATGGAGCTGAAATATTTTTCTAAAAATGTAAGTTTGTGTTCAGCAGAAGAAAGTCATACACATCTGCGCAGGCATGACTGAGATGACGAGAACATTTTAATATTTGGGTGAACTATCCCTTTAATTCCACTACAAATGCAGAAACTAGGGATGCACCCAATTTTGACTTATACAGATAACTGATTATTGCTTTTCTGTCATGGCCGATGGCTGATATTTTCACTGACGACCAAAAGTTTGGAATAATGTACAGATTTTGCTGTTTTGGAAGGAAATTGTTACTTTAATTCACCAAAGTGGCATTCAACTGATCACGAGTATAGTCAGAACGTTACTGATGTGAAAAAAAAAACAGCACCATCACTATTTGAAAAAAAAGTCATTTTTATAAAATCTAGACAGACCCCATTTCCAGCAGCCATCACTCCAACACCTTATCCTTGAGTAATCATGCTAAATATATAAATTGATACTAGTAAATCACTTATTACAACCGTTATATCAAACATAGTTGAAAGCTGTTTGGTTTGTTAAATGAAGCTTAACATTGTCTTTGTGTTTGTCTTTGAGTTGCCACAGGCTGGCATGTCTTAAGGTCAATATTGGGTCAAAAATGGCAAAAAATTGAAACGGCTTTCTCTAGAAACTCGTCAGTCAATCATTGTTTTGAATCATAATCCTTATTGTGTTTTAGTGGTTGTCTAGCTGTTACTGAGTGGTGTGCTGTGCTGCAGTATTATGTTGTGATAGTGCTGGTGTTCTGCAGTTTTTTTACCGTTTCTCTTCTGCACCCCGATGTCATAGAGTGCTGTTGAATACTCCTCTGCTGAAACAACACTGTGTGTGTGTGAGAGGAAAAACTGACTTAATCTCTGATGTGTGCATTTGTTGCATGATGAATGGTTTTGTCAGAATTTATGCTTTGTGTAAAAACATTTTTGTTTCTGTGCACTTTGGCAAATAGTTTTAATTTAGTTCAGGTATGTAGGAATTATTTTTATAATCTTTTAATAAATGGTTTCTACCCCTCTGTTTTGGTCTACTTTTATTTGTTTCAAAAGTGGAGAATGACTATGTTTTGCTTGACTTTGTTTCTTTTAGTGTTGCTCCAGCATGGTGCTGATCCAAACATCAGAAACACTGACGGTAAATCAGCTCTGGATCTGGCAGACTCATCTGCCAAAACAGTCCTCACTGGTGAGCCAAACACATACAATCTACTGCTCCGTCTTAAGGCCTATTCAGCACCGAGTCCGAGACGAAGTGCAAACGAAAGGCCTGTTCACACCGAGACCAAAACTGATCAAATGAAAAACAATTTCACCCCTGTACAGTAGGTGGCGCTGATCTATAAACATATTTATTCTGGATTACTGCACAGAGCTTTCAGCATTCTGTGTTTATCTTATTTACCTGCATAACAGTTTTTTAGGCATTTTTATTTTTATTTTTTTCTCCCTTGAACTCCATATTAACAGGATCTCAATTTTATTGTAAAAGTGGAGTTTCAAATCTAAAACGACGGGATTAAAACTAAAGTGATTAAATCAAAAAATAGTACAAGAACCGTTCACCTTGAACCTAAAATGTAGTTTTGTTTTATTGTCTTTAGGCAGCATTAACTGCATTACCAAAACACAATACAAGTTCAATAAGAATACACATTTAGCAGCATTATTTTGGGAACACAGTGGAATTTATTAGGCTTTATTATTATGATTATTACTATCTTTACATTTATAATTGTTGTAGACTATTAGTAATTTTCCACCTGTGGTCATTGTCGTATACTTGCATGATGGCAAATGGGGATGTTGGAGACGGTGAATGTTTAAATAAGGTGGTTAAATGTATTTTTTATCACTTCGTTATTTTATAGATAATTGCATATTTGTATTAAATTCAGGGTATCTTGATGTGCAAAAGAGTGCCGTTACAGGAATACTTGTTTTAGATTATATTATATATATTATATCGAAGTAAAATATTGCTTTTTATGCAATATTTTATTACAAGCTTAGTTTAACTGAATTGGCAAGCATTTTTTAATGCTATTTTTAATGCCAGGATAATATAACATATTAAATAATGGACATTTAGACAAAACACTAGTTATATATTTAAAAATATGAGGTATCAGCTAGGGCTGGGGCGGTATGGATTTTTTCTAACCGCGGTTGAAAAGCAAGATATTACCGCGGTAAACCGCATTAAATACATTACATTGGATCAGAGAAGTCCCCCCCACACACACACACATCAGAAGTCGCTTTTGATAGACAGACTTTAAATATTGTCACCTACATCCGAAGAAAAAAACGAGCACAATTTTAAATAGTCAAATTTTCATCAAGCAGTAATTTGGCATGAACTAATCACTGTATAGATTTCCTTATTTAAGATTATTCTCAGATACATTCGCATTGAAGATGGGTCAGACATGATTTTGACCACTTTATTAAGTTTTGTTTTGTAGAAAGCCTTTCTTTAACTTAAAATTTCGTTTTGTATAAATTGTATCTTAATTTTAATCACTGTTTCATTAACTAATTGCCTGGAATTAATAAATAAGAAGCAAATATAGCAGACATATAATCAGCAGCAGGACGTGGAAGCGCCGATGCGATCTCTTGCGCGTGAGCTCTCTCATAAATGAACCGAAACTCGGCGGCTAGGCCTACTGCCTCACAGACATGAGAAATAAATAGAAATCTTAAAATGCATTTTAAACAAAATTCAAAACAAAATGATAAAATTTTAGGCTACAGTAGCCTAGTAGTCAGGTTTGCCGATGTGCGTTACTATTTATTTATTTATTTTTATCCCTGTGCGCCAATCGGAAACGGACTTCACTGCTGATATTCTGGGGATACAACATAGCCAATAGGCTATAGCCTACTAGGGACTTTAGCCTTTAAAATATCTTTGCTGCATTGGATCAGTCTCCTTTCTAGAACAGCCAAGAGCTTTCTAGCCTCGCGGCAGCAGCGCCTTGCATCGCTCAGACCTTAAAACAGTCAGCGCCATGGATGCGGTTTTGAAAATTTATCAAAAAACGTTGGTGCGGACAGATGAGTTTTGTGATGCGGTTGTGGATTAAATAATAATAGCCCATCCGCGCATCTCTAATACAAATGGAATGTTATTATGTGTCATGGAACATTGCGCTCCCCAACTCGCGAAAGGTCGGATTTGCTCCATATTTTGATAAGTTTTGTTTAGAAAACCTTGAATCCATGTAGGCTAATATCATTAGACATAATCCATATCATTAGAATCAATGAATCCATGTCATTAGACACAACGTGCACACATGTGCAGGCCAATGTTTTTTTTGTTTTTGTTTTTTTACGGTGACAAGCTCAGACCCGCGGTTGGAGTCACGTGACCGCGGTATTGCGGTAATGCGGTAACCGTCCCAGCCCTAGTATCAGCGCATTATGAAAATATGTATTAAAAAAGAAACAATATGTTTAGAGCTATGTTATTTATTTATTGCATATTTGCATTGAATTCAGTGTTTTTGTGCATGAAATGAGTAAAAGCGCTGGCATACTCTCTGGTGTCTATATTTATGCACATTTGAAATACATGCACATATATTATAAGTAGACTTTCAGAAACTGATTGGGTTTATGTTTGAAGTACAAAGTTCATGAACTGCAACTATTTAGTTTTAAGTTTAAGTCATAATTTTCTAGGGGTGTAAACTTATCAGCTGCTGCACGTGGTGGTGGTTTCTTGTCCTTTTGAGACTCATATCTCATTTGTCAGTCAGGTTTATTCGCAGTCCATAGAGAAAAAATCTGACTGTGCTCCAAAAAAAATTAAAAGAACGATTTGTCATACATGGTGTGAATAGCGCCATAGGCATTCATTGTTCCTGAATAGGCCTTAAAAACAGACACACCACTGTACTCTCTAACTATATCATACACACACAATTATGCACATTGTCCGAAAAGCTCTGTCAAGCATACTCGCACATTCACCAGTATAATAACAGTGTTTTTGACACACTCTGTCTGTCTTTAACCCTCAGGTGAATATAAGAAAGATGAACTGTTGGAGGCAGCGAGGTGAGCATGATTATAATTAAATAATAATCAAATTAGTATCAGCCAAAATTACATTAAAGCTGAATCATTTCTGCACCACTAACAGCACCCAATAGAATTGCAAAAATAATATTTTCCAAATGTATGGAAGCTCACAGAGGCCATGTGTTATTAATACTTTTCTGTCTTGCTTTCTCACTTTCACAACATTGGCTTCCGAATGGTTGGAATTTTTAAAGCCTTATGCTAATGTAAATGCTTGAAATTACTGTGAGGTTACCATGACATTACCATCAGTGCTGAGTGCAGTGATGCTGTACTGGCTCACCTTCATCTTTGTGTCACCTTATTGTCCTCCTCTTTTACTAATTTATATGACCTCTGTATTTCCTGTGTTAGAATGTTCTATACAGTTTGGATTCTACAAACAATGTTTGAATGAACGGAACTGCATTGTGCCCATTTATTAAATAACATTATGTCGGGGGCCTGGGTAGCTCAGCGAGTATTGACGATGACTACCACCCCTGGAGTCGCGAGTTCGACTCCAGGGCGTGCTGAGTGACTCCAGCCAGGTCTCCTAAGCAACCATATTGGCCTTGTTGCTAGGGAGGGTAGAGGCACGTGAATGCCCAGTGGTCAGCGGATGTAGAAATTAAGTCCCGCCTTACAGGTAAAAGAGCTAGTCAACTTTTAGATACAAACATCACCTGTCAATCAACTCGAGAACGTGCATGCACATTAGCTATACAAGGAAAGTTGAGTTTGTTTGTGTATGTCTGTGTGTGCGTTAAGAAGCACAAACTCATCACTGCTGCCTTTAAACACTGAGCGCGCTTCTCCTTGGGAGACCAGTCTCTACCTGCTGGCGTCTTTACAGGTTCATGAACGGAGCGATGAGGGTCCGGTTCGATTTAGATGTGAAGCCGGGGTTTGGAGCACGTGTTGTTGCCAGGCCGCTCGATTGAAGCCAGCGCCACTTGCACCTCAGACCAATACAATTTACCTGCTTATTTGAAATATATTCTTTTATCATAATCTTGACCAACCATTTTGGAGATTTCAGTCTTTCCCCATTCAAGTAGATAGGAGCTGCAGTGTCATGACGCTTATCATAGAAACGTTTACATAGAAAAATAGCTGCTCAGGAGCATTCCAAAAATGGCCATGGATTGGACTGACATACCTTGAAAAAGAGACTTTGTTGAAAAGATCCAGAAATACGTTTGGACCTTTTGTAATTCATTTGTTTTTGTTTACATTCTTGAAATGGTCTATAGACACACACATATGGAATGTTCAAACAGGCCAATGGAATGCTCATAAATTCAAACTCTTACCGTTAAAAAATTACGTCTGTCGATTTAACGTGTTAATTTGGTGCAATTAATTATATAAACACTTATTATTACATTATTATATTATTAATTATATTAATATTATAACACTTAAAAAAAAAATGCAATTAATCATGTCCCCGGACTGTAATAAGGAATATTCCTTCTAAGCAATTCAAGCTTGTAGTATCACCTGTTTCCTCCAGGGGGCAGTAAGCGAAACTTCAGCTGTATAGGCAATGTGCAGCTCAAACAAACAGAGAACAAACTGCACTTACTGAGGGCAGACAGCACAAGATGAGAACACATTCATGCGTTCAAACACAGCTTGAATGAGTGCAAATCTGAAATTAGAGACCTCAAGATGTGTTTTTCTATGTTTCAAACTTTGTTTAATTTGACACAGTGACCTAAAAACGGTACGTTTATGATGCGACGCAACCGAAACGCTCAAAGTGTCCATCTAGCTACATTGACGCCTCCTTAAACAAAACCTTATAATAAATCTCGGACTGGTTGACAAATTGAATTGCAAAATGGATTGCTGTGAACTGTAGACCAGTGATCATCATAGGTTCAGTAATATGGAAATAAACAATAGATTGCATTCTAAAGACACTTTTTGTGTTTGTGCATAAAGACATCTAAAGACTTATTTACATTTAATGCTACATTTTAATTATCTGTATTTTTATAATAAATATTTTATTTTTAATATAAATATACTGTAACTATTTATAATTATTTAATCATTGTATATTGAATTATTGTTATTATTGGCTTTCTCAGCAAGTATTTATGAATGCGATTAATTTGGTTATTTCATCGGCATACCATGTAATTAATCTGATAAAAAATGTAATCGATTCACAGCCTTACAAGAAATCTAAATGTAAACAAATCCAGAAAAGGACTTTAATCTGCTTAAAGTTGCTCTATCTCTCTCTCTCTCTAATGGTTTATTTGACTATATTTTGACTATATAACACATTTTTGTCATCACTAACCAACTAGTAAGTTGTTGGATGACTAGTCAACCATTTTGACGCATCCCTAGAATGAACAGGAGAATTTGAGTCTCACCTGTTAATAAACACGGATGTCACTCCCAAATACTGAGCTTGAATGAAGCCAATGAAGACTTCTAACTGTCTGTTTGGAAAATTGTCTTTTCAGGAGTGGAAATGAGGAAAAGCTGATGGCTCTTTTGACCCCACTTAATGTCAACTGTCATGCCAGCGATGGACGCAAGGTAACACAGATCGGATCATTTAATATTTGTCTTATTTAGATATTTGTAATGGGTATTTATAATCAGGAACACTTAATATATTATTTGATATATCTGATGTGCAGTGCCTGCAGTAAAAAATATGTCATAAACTCAGTCTGGTTTAAATCTAGGAGGTGGTTTCATGCATTTCATTGGTTGTGTAAATGATACAGATGTAGGTGAAGACAATCCTAATTCCCTTTGTTTTTAGTTTGTTCTTTCTGTAATACTGTGTGTTTGCAGTAAACAGCTCTGACCCAGTTTTACTCATAATGGTGGACATATGGTTAATGTAATTTTATTATGGAGGTTTAACTGCCTCATTGTTTCACTCTACTTTTGAATGACCTTGATCTTTATCTGGGGTGTCTTTGCGTGTATGGATCAGTTGATCTTTGACATACATTTGATGCACCTCTGACCTTCGGCCAAAGCTTTAGTGATACATTTCTTTCCCTAATTATAATCTAATCACATTGTAAGACAGTTAAGGATGGGCAAGGAGGAGGCGAGAACCGGCTTGTCAACATAAATTATATTTTAATGTAAACTTAAACCAAAAGCACAAACATAAACACACACATGACGGACATGCCCGTAATTCTCTCTCTCTCGAACCATCGTCACCGGCCGCCTTTATCCCTCGCGCGCCTCATCAGGCCGATTGGGGACCGGGCGCTGATATTCCGACCGCCCCGCCTCTGCTCCACACATGAAAATGACAGAACATTGATTTCCCTCCATCCCGATCATTTCAGTCATTTGTCAGGTCACCGTGTCGATAGCCGGGTGCCACCGCATGACGTACACCCCCCCCAAGGGGTGTATCTTGGGTCCGCGTGGTCATCCCCGCCTTCCTCGCCCTGGGAGGAGACAGGAGGGGAAGACAACAACAAAACAAAATAGGCGAGGAAAAGGCCAACACGGTGCGACAGGGAGAGAGAGAGAGAGAGAGAAAAGCTCACTCACCGGTTCTCTGATACCGTCGCGTGGTCCTCGAACACTCCTCCACACTCAGGCGGACGACAGCCGCTCCACGTCAACATAAATTATATTTTAATGTAAACTTAAACCAAAAGCACAAACATAAACACACATGACGGACATGCCCGTAATTCTCTCTCTCTCTTGAACCATCGTCATCGGCCGCCTTTATCCCTCGCGCGCCTCATCAGGGCGATTGGGGACCGGGCGCGCGATATTCCGACCGGCCCCGCCCCCCTCCGCTCCACACACATGAAAAATGACAGAACATTGATTTCCCCTCTATCATCCCGATCATTTCAGTCATTTGTCAGGTCACCTCATACATTAGACTACATCCAGACCTCTGAGAAGTGATATTAAGGAAAATATGCACCGATATTTAGCCTTGTTTACCCTCAGTCCCCTGGTTTGTATTCTAGTTTTTTTTTTTTTTGTATCTCAGTTAGGGCTGGGTATCATAAAAAAATGTCGATACCGATACCTTGACTTCGATACCGGTTCCTAAACCAATCTGTTTTAACAAGATTACAAACATTACACATTACCTCAAAAAAACTTCGGTTTAATTTTTTTCAGTTTGTTGACTTTTTACAGACTTAAAGAATCATCTCCTGAGCCTTCTGGTCTCCTCATGCCAGGTTCAGCAGAGGCTATAACATTAATGTGAAGAGGGAAAAAAAACCCAAGAAAGCTAAACTGTTAATTCAGCCGACCCTAAGGATAAGCACGGTTTAACAAGATAACTAGTTTAATGTACGTTAAACTTGATCAGTTACTGTCAACCTTAAAGCATTTTTAGCATCGATTTAGCTAGCCATCTATAGCCATACATCCATTGTAGATATACAATATCTAACGTTACGTAGGTCCCAGTTTATAGGACTATGTCACCGCGCAAACATTAATTTAACATGTACACAAGCATGTACTACAAGTTAGCTGATTTTGTTCGTTGGTTTGTTTGCTAAACGTTAACCTTATATGTCGTGTCCCAGTCATAGCACCGCTGCATTCATCAGTAGTTTTGGAGGACGACTCGTGTGGTGGGCATGAGGATGCTGAAAGGATGACTGCACCAGCTCGGTCTTCTTGCAGTCGAAGACGGAGCAACTTTCTGCTCTTAAGTGTTTCATCAGATTTATCGTGTTGCCGGTCTTGGCAGCAATTATCTTGTCGCAAATATAGCATTGCGCGCTGTTGGCATCGAGCCTGGTGTAATGTAGCCACACTTTTGATCTTTTCCACATCTTTCACATGTATGGGGGTTGAGATGCACACACACTACAGCCTCACGCGTGAGCTGCGTCTCTGGGCGTAACAGCGTAAACTATTGTTTTTCCTTGATGCCTAAACACAGCCAATCACCGGCACTTTTAGATTTGGACACATCTACCATGCTACATGCTTATCACTGACGTTGACGAGATTAACCCCTTAGGTATCGATATTTGGTACCGAACGACAGGACATTTTTCACTACTCAACCGAGGCAATTCGGTCGGTGCCTAAAATTTATCGAACTCTATACCCAGCCCTAGTCTCAGTCTAGTTTAGTTTATGTTGAGTGTCATATTTCTGTGCCCTGAATCTATTTAAAGGAATGTTCTGAGTTCTATACTTGTTATGCTTAAACAACAGCATTTATTTGGACATAATTTCGACTTGTCCCTTGTTTATTAAAAATGTTTATTAAAAAAAAGCGTTAAAGTAAGACACTTACAATGGAAATGAAATGGAGCCAGTCATTAATATTCAAATGCATAAAAAATGTGTGTTCAACTTTTATTTACATTATACATGTTAACAATATTATTACTGAATTTATCTGTGTAAAGTCTGTGTAAAGAACCCTATATTCCAGGTAAGTGATTGTAACACACTAAAACCATGTTATCAAATATAATGTTGATGTTTTATGGCTTTATTTTTTAAACTTTGTGTATTTGGATGTTTATGGACTGGTCCCATTAAGTGTCTTAACTGTAACCGTGATACGTTTTGCCTAACCCGGAAAATTCCTTTAATTTAGCAGTTAAAGTAGAAGTAGAAGTAGCTGTAGTATAGAAGTGTTACCATATATTGGCCTGTTTTGAGATTATCACCCTCAATAACTGTGCCTGTTGAGATTTTGTCAAATCTGCCTAAAGCTTTGTCAAGGGATAATGCACTTTGTTCTGTTTACAAATATATATTTTTTAAACATTTTGAGTAAGTATTGTGTAAACAAACACCCCTCGCAGGCTTGGGTGGTTGCAGGCAGGCACATTGGATGCATTGAATATTGCGGAAAGTCCCGCACATAAAAATGGTTAAACTTAGAATGTGCCTGTTGTTTATATTGTTTGTAAAATGCCTGAAGAAGGGCGTAAGTCAGAAACATTTCTATGTTTCTAATAATAATAATTCTTTTGTTTAATTTCAGCAATTTTATTTGTCTAATTTCCTATTATTAAAGTGCAATGTCAATATTATCGGTATTAGATCTAATACCGATATTCACATCAAAGTTGCTTCCTGTGTTAACTGGTCAATTATAAAAAACATTCTCCAAGTAGCAACATTTTTAGAAGATTTCTAAGATAAAATAGGATGTTCTAGATGTTGATTTATTAGGCTGCAAACACTAGAGTCGGCACAGATGAAGATTTTAGTTTATAGCTAATTTTCTGTTTTTGTTTTTTTTTGTTCTGGCGACATTCAGTCAACATCACAAAAAATGCTGGTAAGTTTATTTTGTGAAACAGAAATTGGTTTTATTTGGTTTCCTGTGATTTTCTATATATTTTATCACGATTTGTTTTTGTTAATTTGTCCTTAAAACTCCATCCATGCGCTAGCTCACACTTAAAGCACAGAAACCTGCCTTATTTTCTGCTGGTCACAATCCATCAATCAACCAATAGCTTCGCTAACACTTGGTTGTCTCCCGCAGGTTCGGAAAACAATGCTTTAATTTATCTAATTTAAATCTTTTTTTTTTTTAACCTTTTCTCTTTTGCGAAAACTTCTCTAAATTGTCTGCCTTTGCAAGAACTCCCCCATGTTTCCACCCCCCCCACACACACACACATCCATGCATTAGTTTTCACTATTTTGAATCTGTTTGTTTGATTCGTTGTGATCAGCATGCATGCTCTCTGAGAATGTGATATTTAACTCCTGATTTCTGATTGACCTGTACCGTTTAGATCCATTGTGTGTATGCTAGAAAAGTTGCTCTGTTGTCCATTGCTTGTGCCATTCCGCAGTCTCATAATTATCTTTGAGATTGCATCATACTATCAAAGCAGTTTTTCATGGCTCTGCATCGTCATGCGGTTTGTTTTGCTGTCATAAGGGCATGTCACCATTGTGTGTCTCACTGCATGAACTGAAAACAGATTTGTAACTTTGTGTGCTGAGATTTCTTTTAAGTTATCAATGGTTTATTGAGTCATTTATAATCATCTCTTCTTAAGCAATACTGAGCGAGATTTGTCAGTTGTTCAGTGATCGCAGATGCCTATGGACCCGTTTTACATTTCCGGGTCAAGAATGTGGAAGTAACCTATAGCAGGGCAAATTACTCAACATATAGTAATTAAGGCTGTCACATTAAGATTCAAAATATGACTATTCTTCTAATTTAAAATAAAAATGCACTTTCGAATGCTAAAATGAGCATTGACATTTTGGACGATGACTTAATTGAGCTAAAGCAGGCGCAGTGCAATGAATAAAACAAACACGGGGTCTTGAGATGCATTTCAAAGGTTGATTTCCTTTTAAATTGGCAAGGCGTTTAAAAAAATGCATTGTTACATCACAAAATGCTTAAAAAACATGCTTGCATAAATAAAATCAGATGCGTTTATAGTGAACGGCCCCTAGAGGTGGAGGTCTTTGGCAGTTTTGTCTTAATGTGCCTTGCTCTGCTATTAGAGATGTACATACAACTGTATTTAATGAAAATCACTGTGGTACTGTTGATATTATGAAGCTTGAGTCTGTGGTAGTACTATAACGAAGTTATACTAAAAGAAGGCATTTTCAAATATATCCACTTGGGAGAGCGTTTTCGAAAAGCTGTCTCAGTGTGGACGGAAGTCCAAAACATTGATAAAAATATGCGTTTTCAAATGAAAACGTATTGGTGTTGACGTGGCCTTAGTTTCAAATTAGAAATACTCTTTACAGGTGTCTTTAAACGGAGAACTACTTGGCGTAACTTTAGCTATATTGATCAAATGGGTTATAAGGATGTTTATATAATGATACTTTTATAACTTATCAGTAATGCTCCATTTTGATTTTAAATTTGATTATATTCAGTGGGGTTGTTGATATTTTTCTCTTCTCTCTTTTGCAGTCCACCCCTCTTCATCTGGCCGCCGGGTATAATCGTGTTCGTATAGTGCAACTATTGCTGCAGTACGGAGCAGATGTCCATGCCAAAGATAAAGGGTGAGTAACTTTACAACTTCCTTTCTGTCTTTCTTACTGTGTAGGACCTACTATGTATTTAAAGTCAATTTGAAACCGCATTGGCTGCCCATTTTACTTCCATAATGTGATGTATTTCCAAGTGGAACTGGAGACTAGTAATAATTTGTATTTATTAAGTGCCATTTCCACAGTTCATTGACGCTTCTCAAACTAATAAAAACTTGGGAGATTGTAAATGTAAAGTGGGACTTGATTTTATCCATCTGGAATTGATTGGATTATAAAGTTAAAAAGTTAAAGGTGCACTTGGTAATTCTAATCCAATACACTTTTTGTCAAATTCTGCAAATATCTCCTCACAGTCTTCTAGCTGTCCATTCTATGGGTGGGCTGAAAGAAAATCTAGTATTTGTACACAGCCCTGGCTCTGTAAATGGGACAAAAACAAAGTGTATCCGACCGATCCACACAACACTACTCCAGCTAATCAGCAACAGGGGGTGGTTCTTGCACGTGCACAGGATGGGGGGTGGGGGCAGAGCGAGAGGGAAATTCAATAGAAGAGCAATGGCAAATCAGGCTGATGCAAACTTTCTAAACTCAGAAGAAGGACAAATGGCTGAGAAACAGATTAGGAGGAAAAAGGTCAGACGAATATAAACTAAATGGTAAATGGTCTGCACTTATATAGCGCCTTTTTAACCGTAACGTTATTCAAAGCGCTTTACATTGTGACTCAGTCACCCATTCACACACACATTCATACACCAGTGGCAGTAGAGCTGCTATGCAAGGTGCTAGCCTGCCATTGGGAGCAACTTGGGGTTCAGTGTCTTGCCCAAGGACACTTCGGCATGTGGAGTCGTGTGGGCCGGGATTCGAACCACCAACCCTGCGATTAGTCGCCAAACCTATCTACCAACTTAGCCACAGCTGCCCCAACTGAGCCACATCCGCCCCACAAAAAAGAGAGTGGAGAGACTCCGATAAGTGAAAGGAATTAATTTGTATGTATGAATTTGGGGGGGCGGGGCTTCCAAAGGAGCACAGAAGGGAGGGGTGTGTTTGTTTTGGCAGTTGAGTTTGAATATCAGCAGTGTTTCTCAGGAATTGCTGAGTGCACCTTTTAAGATAAGGTGGTGTACGTCAGTTGAAAGGAAAAGTCATTTTAGAGGCAGATTCAATTATAACAATTATGTTTCGCTGAGAGATTTCAAAGACTAACCTTTTTTTTCTTTGGAGTAACATGCACAGTTGAATCGTACACTATAAGACTAGGAAATTTAATTATGATTTCATGTTGACTTTAAATGCTGCCCACATCATCACCATAGTCCTCCAAATAATTCTTAAATATTTTTCTTTTGCTCCCTCACTCTCTTTTTCTATCAGTGGTCTAGTTCCTTTGCATAATGCCTGTTCTTACGGTCACTATGAGGTCACAGAACTCCTGTTGAAGGTAAATTAACATTCTAACTTGTACTTTCCATTCAAATATCTATGTATTTTCAATATATTTGGTCCTTTTGGCACAGATATAGCCATAATTGTTTGATTAACAAATGTGTTTCTGTTCATTAAACATATGTGTTGTGATTGGTTGTTTCATGTAGCATGGGGCGTGTGTTAACGCCATGGACCTATGGCAGTTCACCCCTCTGCACGAGGCAGCCAGTAAGAATCGAGTGGAGGTGTGTTCACTGCTGCTGAGTCACGGAGCCGATCCCACACTGCTCAACTGCCATGGAAAGAGTGCGGTGGATGCGGCGCCCACACCTGAACTTAAAGAGAGACTCACCTGTATGTAACATGGATCATTTTGCATTGTATCCGTGGACATATTAGTTAGTTTACACAATGATAACTCTAAGACTTTATAGCTATTACAGTTTCATTTTTTGTTAATGCATGATTTTCTGTAATCTGCTTTGAAACGATGTGTGTTGTGAAAAGCGCTGTACAAATAAAAATGACGACTTGTTTCTGTTTTTCTTGTTAGATGAGTTTAAAGGTCACACACTTTTGCAAGCAGCCCGTGAGGCGGACATGGCAAAGGTCAAGAAAACAGCACAAGAGATCATCAGCTTCAAACACCCTCACTCGCATGACTCTGCTCTGGTGAGCGCATTACACGGTCTGCTCAGAATCCTGCCGGATTTTAAAAAAAAAGTGTTTATGAAAATCGAATAAAATTTCATTCTTTTTGCAGCACTGCACAGTGACCTCTCCTCACCCCAAACGCAGACAGGTCACGGAGCTGCTGTTGCGGAAAGGTGCCAACATTCACGAGAAGAACAAAGAGTGAGTGTTCCTTTCATAAGGACTAGTTGCAGTAGATACATTGGAATCTCTTAGCCACAGTTTCTCACACTCTCTTGTTCATCCTATTTCTAGTTTTATGACTCCTTTCCATGTAGCAGCTGAACGGGGTCATAATGATGTGCTTGAGGTCCTGCAGAAACATGGAGCTAAGGTACCAGTGATTTAGAAGTATTGTTCACCCTCAAATTAAAGTTTTGTCATCTTTGTAGTTCTAGTACTCACACTTGGGTCATGTCGTTTAAAACTTTATGACTTCCTTTTGTTATGCGAAATACAAAGATGTTTCAATTCACGTTTCTGCCCATCTTTTCAATACAATGGCAGTGCATTGTGACTCACTTTAAAGCTTAAAAAGAATGCAAAAGTAACAAAGATGTCAATGCACGCTAATCAAAGTCTTCTTGAGGCACACAATTTTGGTGAGAAACAAGCCAGTTTCCCCAAAGTCATTTTTCAGTTAAAAGCTTGGCGTCAGTTGTGCATTCATGAGTGTTATGCGTGTTCACATAAGAACACACTCGTGAATCTAACTTAGTGAATCTAAGTTTTTCTTATGTACAACTCTAACAGGTTTTATTGGCTAAAAAACGCTCTTTGTAAGTGCAGTCTCTATAAAATTATATGACAAATCCTTATCCACTAATAACTGGCAACTAGAAAAGTCATGGAAATGTTTTGGTCAAAAGTAGTAGGAATCCAGTAGTGAGCGGCCTTCTACCTTTGACCAAAGGAACAGTCCCACTATATTTTAAGCATCAGAAAATGTTATATTTTAACATTTTTATCTATGTTTTAAAAATACAAATTGGACCACGCAAAACATATAATCAACAGGAAACTATGTTACACTCTAGGGCTTCTTTTTAAAAAAAAAACTTAAATGATAAATAATAAAATGTTTAAGACAAAATATTAAGGCATACCTTCTGCTCCGGTTTCCTGCGACACTGCCATCTGAGCACACGATGCAAATTGAACTTGATTCAATAAGTCTAAGGTTGTAAAAAAAACTGAAAACACCTTTATTGCTCACGGTCAAAATTGACCGACTATAGGAAATGAATGGGAAAGACTAAAACCTTTTTTTTTTTTTTTTTTTTTTTGTCAAATACAATCTAGAAACGCAGCACAAACACAGACACGCACACACTGAAATAAATTGATGTGACTAACACAGCCAGAAGGCAGAATGCACAAAAAACACACAATATTGTGATGATGTTTATATGTATATCCAAATGCATAACTTGTGATCAAATTTAGAATTGCTACACAGTACGTGGCTGCATAGAACACCGCTGCCATCTACTGGCTATTATTGTTATAACATGGTTTTCAATCAAGTTATTTTTCTTTTTTCACCAGATGGCAGCAATCTGCCCCCAATACATGAGACATTCTCATTTTCTTCATGTTTCAATTAGGTTTTTACTGTAGTGAAGTTACATACATTTTCTTATTTGCATTTTCAAATTAATGGTGAGCTAAAAAACATAAAATCCCAAAGTACATTTTATTGTTTTTACTTACATTTTATAACAGCTAAAAAAAAAACATAAATGGTTACATCTGTACTGTTTCCGGTCAAAAATGACCATGAACAGTGAAGCGGCCCTTGTTTAGAACAGGAGGGTTAATTTAAGTTTTTTTGTTTCTTCCTTCAAACAGCTTTGCATCTAAAAATGTTGGTTAGATGGACCGCTCTCTCGGTTTTGGGAGAGATTTGACATTTTCACTCATAGAGAATGTGTTCATCAGTCGGCACATGCATGTCTCGTATAGACCTCATTCTACTGCAGATGTATGACTCATAATATCTGTGTTTCTGTAGGTGAATGCTGTGGACACGCTGGGACAGACCGCTCTGCACAGGGCAGCCCTCGCTGGCCACATCCAGACATGCCGTCTGTTGCTGGGGTACGGAGCTGACCCGTCAATCGTTTCTCTGCAGGGCTTCACTGCTTCACAGATGGGCAATGAAGCCATACAACAAATACTCAATGGTAGAATTACAGTCTTTCTCTGCAATATTAAACGCACTATTATTATTCTGATTGAGTCTTATTAGAATATTTTAATAGATTATCTTTCTCTCAGTCCCGTCAACACTGTTCAGAAATCTATACTTATTTCTCTAGAAAACATTCCTCCTCGTAATTCAGATGTGGACTACCGTTTTCTGGAAGCCGCTAAAGCCGGAGACCTTGACACGGTGAAGGTAAATATCAGTTTCAAAGTTTGGCCGTTTTAAAGTCAACATGATGCCACATCCGCAACCCATTTGACTTCAGCTATGTGACATTTCAGAGTAAAACAGTTTAGACTTTAGATAGTTAAATTGGTCAATTTAAGTGATCAAACTTGAATATTCATTTGGTGGAGATTTGCCAAAATATGTTTGTTTCTATCCCACATAGCAACTGTGTTCCCCTCAAAACGTGAACTGTCGTGATCTAGATGGGCGTCACTCCACCCCATTGCATTTCGCTGCAGGCTACAACCGCGTGGTCGTGGTGGAGTACCTGCTGCATCATGGAGCCGATGTTCACGCTAAAGATAAAGGGTACGACCAGTTTTTGCATTATCAACACCTTTATTATGATTATTGACCATTATGCCTCAAGTAGGCATTATCTGACTCTTTTTCTCTTACGCAGTGGTCTGGTCCCTTTGCACAACGCATGTTCGTACGGTCACTACGAGGTTGCAGAGTTGCTGGTGAGACATGGCGCATCAGTGAACGTGGCTGATCTTTGGAAGTTCACTCCACTACATGAGGCTGCAGCCAAGGGCAAATATGAGATCTGTAAACTACTGCTAAAGGTTTGATACTAGGACTGGGAAAAAAATATAGATTTTTCTTTCAGATGCATTGCAATCCAAAGATCAATATTTTACTATAGGCGCAACATGCTACAATGCAAGTAAATCACTTGCATATGAGACCAAATTTTGTGCCATGTGATTTAAAACATCTGTGATTACCCACTTGTGGGTAAGTGTTCAGATTTCACTCTCCAGTGATTTAAGTTCAGCATTCTTAAAAGCAAAACCTTGGTTTGACTTGTTCCTTGTAATGTGTGTCCAAAGACAAGATCCACACAATCTATTTGTCATTGAATAATGTAATACCCTTTCTGTGCTTTACACTAAGTTATTGATCAAAGACAACTAAACATAAACATATTTTTAGCATGTGTTCAAACAAATGTAAATAGTTTAACTTATGCTTTAAACAACATACATGTTACAAAATATAAGAAATGCATTATAATATAATATTTATTGATGGAATACATGGATTTGTACATTTTTAAAAAGATAAAATGTGACCAAAATGATACAAAACAAAAAAGATATATTTTGTCAAATAAATATGTTCATAATGTAGCTAGTTAGAAGGTTCCCTGTATAATTAACAGCATTAGCTTGGAGAGAATTTCTTTCATATGTGCGTGAAATGGACATTATTACTGATATATATTTACCCATATAAGTCAAAACTGAATGGAAAGCTTGTGAATCAGGACATCTGTATCAATAGCCAGCGTTATTAGATACATCCTCTCTTCTGGAGAAATCATGCTTGAAAGCAATTGCTGACCACTAATAAATATGCTTTAAAATGCAAAATGAAAATCCTAAAAATTCTATTAATACAATAGTATTTTAAGAAATGCCAACACTATGTTCTTCCAGTTTGTATAACTTTACAATGGCTTTTAAGCACCAAAAAGTTCACATCACCACTACAACATGGGTTGCCATCTTGATGGTTTTGATTTGAATAGATCACATGACAACAAATACGCCATCATTCTCAGATATCTCCTTTTCCCCTGTCCACACAACAATGCGAACACGGCAAATGGATCCACTTAAGAGATGAAAAAGCTCAGTTTTCGATGTCAAAAATGTGTTTATCTCTAATTCGCCTCCCAGATGTCCCTAATTTTTGGTAAAATGGGGAAAGTACTAAGACAGTTCATTGAAATTAGTCGGCTTACTGTCATTTTAATTAACAAATAAAAGCAATCAGAAGAGGAGGAACTGCAATCAAAATGGAGCAGTTGCCCTTCTGATAGGACTGCAATATCCTGATTTTGCGCATATCGTAGGTTGCAACCGGTTCCGACCCGAAAGTGAATCGTCATGGTCCTGTTCAAGCTGGAAACCTGCACCAAGTAGTGGTGTAAACTTTCGGTCTTAGTACAAGGACCATCCATCGATGTGTATATGCGGTGTGCACTGCTATTAAAATTATAAAAAAAGATGCAGTTTAATATCTGGGTTTACACATGATACATTTCTGGTATTCAATATTTTGATCAATCATCTAATCTAAAGCATCACCATCACAACTGCATTGTCCCGCATTTTTCTCCAGCAACTTTTAACAACCAACTGAACTTGATTATCATCTAAAATGTATTTTAGCTTCATAAATCAAATGTACTTTTTCTGAAGAAGCAGTAAATGTGATCCGAGGTAAAGAGGGTTAGATTTAAAATATTTAAACGTTTTAAAATGTTCAAAAGCTCGTTTTCTGGAAGTGAACTCGGGATTGGACAAATAGTTCTGATAGTTTATAGTCTTGAAAAAAGTGCAGAACTTTCTGAGAACATCATTCAGCCGACTTTATTCATCTACAGAACAGGGTAAGGGTAGTTTAAGTTTGAGAAAATATTTTTTATTTGATGTATTTTTATTTATTTATTTTTTTTACTAATTGGTCATTTATTTAATTGAATACAGGGAAATTTTCCGGCATTTTTTTTTTTTCAAATGTATAAACAATTATTTAATAGAATTGGGCTATATGTAAGTGTTCCAAAAAAAAGCACACTGATATTTTTCTCCTAGTATTGTGCATTTATTTTTAATTTAAAACATCATTGTGCACAGAAATATGTTTTGTTTTTTGTTTTTTTGTATTGTGGGCTAATTCCTTTGACTGCCGTCTATTATTTTTAATGGTGTGGAAAAGCAACTTTAATAAATAAACAGATGTCTACCATCATTAAATTAATGGCAAATAGTGGCCTTTCATTTGTTCTCCATGCACTTGTCGATGATATGAGATATTTGTGTTGGCACTCCTGGAAGTGTCCTGTTTGCAGATCAGATTTATGTGCCATTAAGATCAATCCATAATCACGTACAATAAATTGGTTTTCAAAGATGTATAGCTTGTGATCATGATTAACACAGGCTAATGATTGGGGTAAATTCTGTCATTTGACACTATATTTTTGCGTTAATGCCAATTTTCTAGACAAAAGGTGTTTCCAAACCAGTTATCTGCGACATTTGATGTATCGACATAGTTTATGCGCTTGAGTTAAATGGGAAAATATTATGTCGACATCTGTGAAATTTTAGCTATAATTTTTGTTTCCATCAGCTTTATTTTGATGCGCAGAAATTTTCCCGCAAACAATCCTTGGATGGAAACGTATTTTGCGTGGACTGAAGGACAAAACATAGAGAAAAAGATGCGTTTTCAAACAAAAATGTATTTGTGTGGACCTGGCCTTTATTCTTAATATTATGTTGCCTTTTTTTACATGGACTTATCAAAACAGCACTTAAAAGTTAAGTTGGAAGCTTGTTTCTCTTACTGTGAAAAATATCTGTAATTTTTTTCCAAAATATATTTTGGGGTAACACTGTTTAATGTAAGGTTGTGTTGATGATTATTTACCTATATTAGTAAGCATAAACTAACAATGAACAATATTTTACAGCACTTAATAATCGTGGTCAATGTAAATTTCAGTTTATACTAGTACATTTCAATTAAAATATTAAATGTTGTGTGTTAACATCAGTTAATGCATTATGATCTAAAATGAACAAAATAATTTTTTTTTTCATAATTTAACAAAAACCAAGATTGATAAATGCTGTAAAAATAATTGTTCATTATTAGTTCATGATTCCTATGCATTCACTATCAAATAGAACCCATTGTAAAGTGTTACTGTTTTTGAGGGCATCCCTACATTTGTTAATTACTGATTACTTTATAAATGATTACATTGTCTATTCTTCTCTGTAGCATGGCGCAGACCCGTCTAAAAAGAACCGTGATGGCAGCATGGCTCTGGACATGGTGAAGGACGGAGACACGGACATCCAAGACCTGCTGCGAGGAGACGCCGCCCTGCTGGACGCCGCCAAGAAGGGCTGTCTCGCCCGTGTACAGAAACTCTGCAGCCCTGAGAACATCAACTGCAGGGACACACAGGGAAGGAACTCCACCCCACTGCACCTCGCAGGTAACCTACCATCACATAGCCGTTTCTCACATTTATAACCAAATATTCAATCTTCTTTTGTTTGAATGCTGCACGTGCTTTTGTTTTGATCAGCTGGCTATAATAATCTGGAGGTGGCCGAGTATCTTCTGGAGCATGGCGCAGATGTGAACGCTCAGGATAAAGGAGGACTGATCCCTCTGCATAACGCCGCTTCATATGGGGTAAGAGAACACAGGCAAAGGTTTTAGTCTAGGTGCATGACTTGGTTATGAAGGATTAAATCAAGCATGCATATTATTGGTCAACCGATATTGTCTAGATATTTCTTATTTATTTGTTTAATCGCCAATGCACTTGTTCATATGAATTTATGCCTAGTCAACTGTGTTTTTGATACTGTATTGTGACATTAGCACTGTCCATAATCTGTCCGTTCTTCTCTCACACTCTCTCTAGCATGTTGATATCGCCGCTCTCCTGATCAAGTTCAACACGTGTGTGAATGCGACAGATAAATGGGCTTTTACTCCGCTGCATGAGGCTGCACAGAAGGGCCGTACACAGCTGTGTGCTCTGCTGCTGGCACATGGTGCCGACCCAACCATGAAGAACCAGGAAGGACAGACGGCTCTGGACCTTGCTACGGTATATGGCCTAACCCTTATAAGAACTTATAAAAGAAGAGTTAAGACTTGACATGTCAGTTTCAGATTTAAAGAGAGAGCCGTTTTAGAGGCTGGAAAGGTTACATTTTATGGAACGATTGTGGAAAAAAAAATGTATCTTGTATTGACATGTATTACTTGTATGAAGAAAGTAAATAAGTACATTTTGACTTCATGTTGTCTTTAGTAATAAGTAAATGGTTATTTATCTGTTATTTGTGTTGGTCAGGCTGATGACATCCGTGCATTGCTGATGGATGCAATGCCCCCTGACGCTCTGCCAAGCTGCTTCAAACCGCAGGCCACCGTGCTCAGCGCTGCTCTGATATCACCTGCTTCCACCCCCTCTTGCCTCTCTGCTGCCTCCAGTATCGATAACCTGGCAGGCCCGCTCAGTGACGTGGCCAGTGGAGGGGCAACAGGACCCGCTGATGGGGCCACTGGAACTGAGAGGAAGGAATGCGATGGTGAGCGATTGGTTCATTCTTTTGTGTAATCTTATTATACAATGATGTGTGTGTGTGTGTGTATATATGTATACACACACATGCAGAAATGCATCTGATTAATGTGGTTTCCCAGCATATATATTTGTAATTTTTAATTTCACAAAAACATTTTTGTCCCATAGCTGTTCTAGATATGAATATCACTCAGTTCCTTAAGAGTCTGGGGCTCGAGCACCTGCGGGACATCTTTGAGAGCGAACAGGTGAGAGAGAAACATCTGTGAACTTTTGTTTTTCATCTGGGAGGATGTTTTGAGGTTTCCTCATGATTGTAACGTGTCTCTGCTGTCTTTTCAGATCACTCTGGATGTGCTGGCTGATATGGGTCACGAGGAACTCAAGGAGATCGGCATCAATGCTTATGGACACAGACACAAACTCATCAAAGGCATCGAGAGGCTGCTGGGAGGACAGCAGGGTGAGACTCCCCACACCTGTCCACTCAATACAGTTATCTCATTAAGCACTAGTCCGTTTAAGAATAACACAATAAGCCACAAGAATGTTGTGTCTTACATTTTTGTTTTCTACGGTTAATTAGTGTTCTTGGGCACAGCGAAGCATAGTACCTTCAATCCCATTGGAAAGGATTTTAAAAACTGACAAAAGACAGAAGTGTGTAATCGCAAGTTATGTCATTCATCAGCCTAACTCTTATGGTTGCCAAGTAACGTGGCTCATCAATTTAGTATTCAACTGATTTGCAGTCAAAGTCGGAACTATCAATTTTATTAAAATCTAAATGTTATTATATTCTTATTAATAAATTGTTTTAATTTCAAGCAAAAGTTACTATGTTGTGATACAGTATTATATATATACCATTAATATGATATAAAGTGCGTGTTTATATTTGAGGTAGACCGAAATATCGCTTTTACCGATTAATCTGTCAATAGTTGCTTTTTGGAACTATCGGTTAGCCGCACAGTAGTTGCCGAAAGATTATTATTATTTTTTTAATCCTCCCTGTTCCTCTGCTGTTGGTGCTGAAGAAGACTACTGTTAGAACAACTTGGTACTACAGTATAAAAGCAGCCTCTAGAGGTGAAATAAAAACAGTCACTGTCTGACAATATTCATCCATATTTGAATCCTCACTTCAATACAAATTGTGAATTATTTGATTGGATCAATCAAGTGCTCTAAATCGAAGTGAGGGCATGCAAAGAAAAATTAAACTACAGGGAAACGTGCTCCGTCAGCACATACATAAACGTACAGTGTATACAGTGGGAAGAAAAAGTATGTGAACCCTTTGGAATTACCTATATTTATGTATAAATTTGTCTTAAAATCTGGTTTGGTCTTCATGTAAGTTACAACAATAAACAAACACAATCTGTTTTAACTAATAGCGCAAATTATTGTATTGTTCTTGTACATATTGAATACATCATTCAAACATTCACAGTGTAGGTTGGAAAAAGTTGGTTAGACAAATTGTCTATTAAAGGAGACAATTTAGTACTGTGGATACTCTCACTAGAAGTGGCCGTCCAGCCAAGATGACTCAAAGGGCACGCCGCAGATTGCTTAGTGAGGTAAAAAAGAACCCTTGAATGACAGCTAAAGACTTGAAGGAATCATTGGAACAGATTAACATCTCTGTCCATGAGTCTACTATACGGAAAACATTAAACAGGCATGGTGTCCATGGCAGGATATCAGGAAGGAATCCGCTGATTCCCAACAAAAACATTGCTGTGCATATTAAATACAAGGGTTCACATACTTTTTGTTTCCACTGCACTGTAAATGTTTAATAGGATGTGTTCAATAAAGACATAAAAGATTATAATTGTTTCTGTTGTTAGCTTAAGCACATTGTGTTTGTCTATACGTTTTTTTGTCTATGACTTTGATGAAGATGAAATCACATTTTAAGACCAATTAATGCAGAAAACCAGCTAATTCCATATACTGTATATGTATCATAATTGATATCAAATTAATCATATCCTGACAGAGTGTACAGCCCACCCTTTGTATATGTGCTTGTATATATATCTTTATGTTTGATGTCTCTCTCCATAATCTGCGATGCTACAGGTGCAAATCCATATCTGACGTTCCACTGCACCAATCAGGGCACAGTCCTGATCGACCTAGCAGTGGATGATAAAGAGTTTCAGTCTGTTGAGGAAGAGGTACAGTCATAAACTCAATCGATTATGGTCTGGTTCATACACCTCTCAGTTTCTGCCATGTTTAATTGGTGTTTATTCCTTCATCACAGATGCAAAGCACAATTCGGGAGCACAGGGACGGAGGGAACGCAGGTGGCGTTTTCAGTAGATACAATATTATCAAGGTAAAATTCTCTCTTAACATAAGTAATATGTCATGGATCTAAAAGAAAATACTGAGGTCCTAAAAAGTCTACCTGGATGGTTCACCCAAAAATTACAATTTGTTATGTTGTTGTTGTTCAAGAAACCTTTATTGTTGCAATTCTATATGACACTGATGGTGCAAATATTACACACTTCATCTTTAAGCATATCTGTATGTGTTGTGGGTTTTCTGGAAGAATGAGAATATTTAACTCCTCTCTGAAATGAAGTCTAACCTGAAGTTATGTGCACATAGCTCCAGAAGGTGGTGAATAAGAAACTGAGAGAGCGATACACACACAGACAGAAAGAGATCACAGACGAGAATCACAACCACCACAACGAACGAATGCTATTTCATGGTAAGAGCCAAACCTAAGATTTGTCTTGTCGAAATCATTAATTGAAAAGCACATTATCGGATTGTTTTCTAATTGATATTTATGACAGGTAGAGAATAATAAATAAAAATTCTCCTCTATAGAAATATTCTAGATTGTACTCTATATGTTCTAGAGCTGTCAAAGTTAACGCATGTGATTTATTTTTTAAATGTTTGACGCATTCGTTTCTTCTTATTCGCAATTAGCGTATTTACCGATTTTACATTTAGCTCCGTGTGAGTTCTGAACAAGGCGGAACCTTTGTGATCTGTCATCTGGGGTCATTGCACTGACACACACACACCCACACAAACAACAGTGATTCCATGTCAGTTATCAAGAGATGGAGAAAGTACATCTTAACCATATTTTTGTTTAAAATAAACCCAGATGTGACCTGTGGAAAGCTGCATTTGCATGACTCACTTGAGTGAAGCATCAGCTTTTACCTGGCGTAAAGTTGTGCTTCCATCTTCGCGGACAATTTTGATAAATTGTCATTCACGTCAGTGCGTACTCCAGGTAGGGAATGAAGTTTTGCCCCAAGTGAAGGAGTTCAAGTACCTCGGGGTCTTGTTCACGAGTGAGGGGACAATGGAGCGGGAGGTTGGCCGGAGAGTCGGGGCAGCAGGGGCGGTATTGCACTCGCTCTATCCCACCGTTGTCACGAAAAGAGAGCTGAGCCGAAAGGCAAAGCTCTCGATCTACCGGTCAATTTTTGTTCCTACCCTCACCTATGGTCATGAAGGCTGGGTCATGACCGAAAGAACTAGGTCGCGAGTACAAGCGGCCGAAATGGGCTTCCTCAGAAGGGTGGCGGGCTTCTCCCTTAGAGATAGGGTGAGGAGCTCAGTCATCCGTGAGGAGCTTCGGAGTAGAGCCGCTGCTCCTTTGCGTTGAAAGGAGTCAGTTGAGGTGGTTTGGGCATCTGGTAAGGATGCCCCCTGGCCGCCTCCCTAGGGAGGTGTTTCAGGCACGTCCAGCTGGGAGGAGGCCTCGGGGAAGACCCAGGACTAGGTGGAGAGATTACATCTCCACACTGGCCTGGGAACGCCTCGGGGTCGCCCAGTCAGAGCTGGTTAATGTGGCTCGGGATAGGGAAGTTTGGGGCCCCCTGCTGGAGCAGCTGCCCCCGCGACCCGACTTCGGATAAGCGGTTGAAGATGGATGGATGGATGGATGGATGGTCATTCACGTGTGCAGTGCTAAAAGCAAAACAAGCGTTGTCTGCAAGCACTTTTCATGTGGAGTTCAAAACGGCATGCGAGTGTGAATGCGACTTCACGATTGCTGTAGAAAAGTCAATAGCCAGTTGAAAATGAGGGTTTCAGAAATGTTATGCTCATTGTAATGAATATTTAACCTATGTGGGCACTAATTCTTTCAATTTGTCAACCTCCTACTTAGACTTGGGAAAACGCTTAATGTTACTTGAATTGGTGCTATTTTAGTGCATTTCTTTTTTTTTCTCCCCAATTTGGAATGCCGAATTCTCAATGCGCTCCAAGTCCTCATGGTGGCGTAGTAACTCGCCTCAATCGGGGTGGCGGAGGACGAATCTCTGTTGCCTTGACGTCTAAGACAGTCAATCCGTGCATGGCATGTTGAGCGCGTTAACGTGGAGACATAGCGCATGTGGAGGCCCATGCAATTCTCCACGGCATCCACGCACAACTCGCCACGTGCCCCACCGAGAGCGAGAACCATATTATAGTGACCACGAGGAGGTTAACCAACGTGACTCTACCCTCCCCAGCAGCCGGGCCAATATGGTTGCTTGGGAGACCTGGCTGGAGTCACTCAGCTTGCCCTGGATTCAAACTTGTGACTCCAGGGGTGGTAGTCAGCGTCAATACTCGATGAGCTACCCATTTTAGTGCATTTCTGTCTTTTATATTGTAGAATACTTTGTTTGGAAATTTCGAATAAAACATTGCTTGTTGTGGACTTCAGGAAGAAAGACGGAGAACACAGCCCCATCACCATCAATGGAGCACCGGTGGAGAGAGTCAGCAGCTTCAAGTTCCTCGGTGTCCACATTACTGAGGAACTCACATGGTCCGTCCACACTGAGGCCGTTGTGAAGAAGGCTCACCAGCGCCTCTTCTTCCTGAGACGGCTGAGGAAGTTTGGAATGAACCACCACATCCTCACACGGTTCTACACCAGCACTGTAGAGAGCATCCTGACTGGCTGCATCACCGCCTGGTGCGGCAATAGCACCGCAGTACAACTGCAAAGCCCTGCAAAGGGTGGTGCGAACTGCCAGGAACATCATCGGAGGTGAGCTTCCCTCCCTCCAGGACATATACACCAGGCGGTGTGTGAAAAAAGCTCGGAGGATCATCAGAGACTCCAGTCACCCAAGTCATGGGCTGTTCTCACTGCTACCATCAGGCAGGCGGTATCGCAGCATCAGGACCCGCACCAGCCGACTACATGATAGCTTTTTCCCCAAGCAATCAGACTGTTGAACTCTTGATCTATCAGGATCAATAATTAGCACTGCACTTTATTAATCTATAATCTCACACTGGACTGTCAACATATTCTCCTCAATACAACTGCTATATATATATATATACACATATATATTTCATATACTCCCACTTATTGTATTGTATTGTATATTCTGTTCTATATTCTGCATTGTATATAATTACTGTGTTGTGTAAGTATGTGTACATCTGATTTGTAAATTGTTTTGTGTAAGTATGTGTACATTTGATATGTAAATTGTTTTGTGTAAGTATGTTGTTTATTGTAATTGGTATATGTCTCGTCACTGTCATGACTGCTATGTTGCTCGGAACTGCACACAAGAATTTCACCTACTGTTGCACTTGTGTACATGGTAGTGTGACAATAAAGTGATTTGATTTGATTTGATTTGATTTGATATTGTTACATATTGTTTTCTTTTCCAAGACGGAAATGCATTTTGACAGGAAAAGAAGTATGGCTGGGTGATAAAACGCTATCGATATTCATCTGAATTTTTTTTTTTACATCGATGATAAACATTTGAGTAATGTTCGATATTTAGCCTATGCTATACATCTAGATGGTCGGATCAGGTACATGTCGCTAAAGACGCACGCAGCTCGGCAAAGTTATACTCCGCTAGCTAACTGGATCACTGTCATGAAATCAGCTGGTTAGGAAGTATAATGCTTGTTAGCAGTTAGTCCTGCTGTCATGGAAACTGGTGATGAGGCTCAGTAACCAGTATCTAGCACCTAGCTATCTGGCTAATATAACATCGTTGTGTACCGAACAAGACAGCATTGACAATGCAATACAGCTATCGACTGAACACAACAACTCCAACATCAACACCATTGCTGTTTGTTTATGTACTATTTAGTTAAACATATTTTCATGAGCCATAGCGCTGTCACAGGTAAAGAAGTGTTTCTTCTTCTTGTGATGTTTATTGTTAGTTAGCAATCCAGCTTATGGTGCATTACTGCCACCTACTGAGCTGGAGTGTGGATAGTTACAAGAAAGTCTTCAAGTGGAGTGAAATGTCAGCTGAAGATGAAATTGGAGAAATGTAATCGAAAAGAGGACACACACACCTTATGAAGGATTAAATCCTAAACTAAATATACTTGTAAAAACAAAATTTATTTTAATTTATTCTTGAGGTCTAACAAATGTGGAATGCAATTCAGCCCCCATTAATGATATGAAATGTAACGATAAATATCGATATCAAACGATATGGAAAAAAAATATTGTGATAATTTGTTTTGGCCACATCGCCCGGCCCTAAAAAGAAGTATATAGTCAAATTGAAGTACTTTTAAAATCTGCGATTAACTGTGATTGTTTGCGATTAATCGCGATTAACTTTGAAAAATGATGCAATTTTTAAATATTTTCATCGACTACAGCACTGATATGTTCATAGTTAAAAATTATGTTCCAAAGTAACTCCAAATATACCAAATAAAAAAACAAAACTTTTGTTTAACTGGTTTAAGCTCTTCTTTGTTTTGTCTCTTGTATTTTTTCATAGGATCTCCATTTATTAACGCCATCATCCATAAAGGATTTGATGAGCGTCATGCATATATTGGTGGCATGTTTGGAGCTGGCATATATTTTGCAGAGAACTCCTCCAAGAGTAACCAGTATGTCTATGGAATCGGAGGAGGGACTGGCTGCCCCACTCACAAAGACCGATCCTGTTACCTGTGCCATAGGTAAATACACACACCTGTCACGAATGTGCTTCATCTCTTGGGTGTCTGCGTGATATGAGATTGTTTTATTGTAACGATGCTGTGTGCTTCTCAGTGGCTTCTTACAGAATACTATTTTGGTGTATCTTTAAGCTACATGCTGTCATATAAACATTCAGTCAGATGTTAATTCAGTAACCACTCAATGACTAATTTGTTAGTCATAATGACACAAGAATCATTAACTTGTTCAGACTCACAATTTACTGGTGCATCTATGATCTTGCTAGACATGTTTAATATATTGCTGTGTGTCTGGTTCTCATAGGCAAATGTTGTTCTGTCGGGTGACGTTGGGCAAGTCCTTCCTGCAGTTCAGTGCCATGAAGATGGCTCACGCTCCCCCGGGACATCACTCTGTGATCGGACGCCCCAGTGTCAACGGCCTGGCCTACGCAGAGTATGTGATCTATCGCGGAGAACAGGTAAGTGAATGGAGCATCTCAAACACATAAAAGAGCCAGTGTTTTCTTCCATTCACAATCAGGTGGAACAAACTGATTCCATTTCATGCATACATACCTAAGTTACAAAGAGTTACATTTTTTTATTCTAACAGGTAAATAGAGAAGGCACACCCCTTTGATAGTCTGCTTACCAAATGATGCCTCATATCTCCCATTCATATGTAATTGATAACTCTTATTAGAATTCACTCATTGCTATAATGTTCAAAACATATTAATTGAAATGTTATTATGTTGAAAAGGTTTTCATTAGAATTCAGACACAAGGTCATAGACATTTATTCATGATAATCATTCTTTTCCTGAATTTTCTGGTCACGCTCTCGGATGCCAACTCTTGATTATGGTGTATTAATGTGTTTGTTTGCTGGTGTTTTCCAGGCCTACCCGGAGTATCTGATCACATATCAGATACTGAAGCCAGACAGCACGCCTCAGTCCTCCACAGGAGCGGAACAGAAATCATAGTCGGCACACTGCGTTTCATCACTCACTCACTGCTCACTCACTCTTTCACACTGTCCTGTTGCACAAAGGAAATGTGAACTTTACCATTTACCCACGTCTTACCCATGGAATTACCATTTATGGATTATGAATTTGCACTTTTAAAAACAAGTTACTTAAGTTATTTGAAAATAGTTGCAATTGTGAAGTCTAATGTACAGGTAGTATAAAGAAAGCGTAAAACTGACTGCGTTTAACAATGATATTTGAGTTGTATTTTAATGGAACTGTTTTTTTTTTTTTTTGGAGTCTGTTAATTTCTTTTAAATAAATCTCATCAGAACAAGACTCACTCGTATGACTTTGTTTATTTTAACACTTATTTTATTGTTTTGACAGTCATTGTAAAAAATGTAAACTGAAATTAAAATAAATTGCATTTAATTGATATAGTATGGAGAAAAAATATCTTAATTGTAAGAAATAAGGTTTGTAATTCACTATTCTCTGCTCTAATGCTGATTTTGATCAACTCTTTTGGTTTATTGTATACTTTTATACATTTATTTACGTAGGGCTTTTCCCAATAAATACAGTGGCAAGAAGAAGTCTTAAATGTGATCTCATCTTCTTCAAAGTCACAAGTATACACTCACCTAAAGGATTATTAGGAACACCATACTAATACTGTGTTTGACCCCCTTTCACCTTCAGAACTGCCTTAATACTACGTGGCATTGATTCAACAAGGTGCTGAAAGCATTCTTTAGAAATGTTGGCCCATATTGATAGGATAGCATCTTGCAGTTGATGGAGATTTGTGGGATGCACATCCAGGGCACGAAGCTCCCGTTCCACCACATCCCAAAGATGCTCTATTGGGTTGAGATCTGGTGACTGTGGGGGCCATTTTAGTACAGTGAACTCATTGTCATGTTCAAGAAACCAATTTGAAATGATTCGAGCTTTGTGACATGGTGCATTATCCTGCTGGAAGTAGCCATCAGAGGATGGGTACATGGTGGCCATAAAGGGATGGACATGGTCAGAAACAATGCTCAGGTAGGCCGTGGCATTTAAACGATGCCCAATTGGCACTAAGGGGCCTAAAGTGTGCCAAGAAAACATCCCCACACCATTACACCACCACCACCAGCCTGCACAGTGGTAACAAGGCATGATGGATCCATGTTCTCATTCTGTTTACGCCAAATTCTGACTCTACCATCTGAATGTCTCAACAGAAATCGAGACTCATCAGACCAGGCAACATTTTTCCAGTCTTCAACTGTCCAATTTTGGTGAGCTCTTGCAAATTGTAGCCTCTTTTTCCTATTTGTAGTGGAGATGAGTGGTACCGGTGGGGTCTTCTGCTGTTGTAGCCCATCCGCCTCAAGGTTGTGCGTGTTGTGGCTTCACAAATGCTTTGCTGCATACCTCGGTTGTAACGAGTGGTTATTTCAGTCAAAGTTGCTCTTCTATCAGCTTGAATCAGTCGGCCCATTCTCCTCTGACCTCTAGCATCAACAAGGCATTTTCAGCCCACAGGACTGCCGCATACTGGATGTTTTTCCTTTTCACACCATTCTTTGTAAACCCTAGAAATGGTTGTGCGTGAAAATCCCAGTAACTGAGCAGATTGTGAAATACTCAGACCGGCCCGTCTGGCACCAACAACCATGCCACGCTCAAAATTGCTTAAATCACCTTTCTTTCCCATTCTGACATTCAGTTTGGAGTTCAGGAGATTCTCTTGACCAGGACCACACCCCTAAATGCACTGAAGCAACTGCCATGTGATTGGTTGATTAGATAATTGCATTAATGAGAAATTGAACAGCTGTTCCTAATAATCCTTTAGGTGAGTGTAGAAACACAATGTGCTCAAGCTAACAACACCCAAATTATACAATTAGAACACTTATAATCTTTAATGTCTTTATTGAACACATTCCATTAATCATTCACAGTGCTGTGGAAAATATTAAGAGAACCCCAGAATTTAATAACTGGTCAATCCTCCTTTAGAGAAATAACCTCAACCAAGCATTTCCAGTAGCTGCGGATTAGATCTGCACAACGTTATGAAGGAATTGTGGAACAATCTTCCTCAGAACTGCTTCAGCTCAGCCATATTCTTATGATGTCTGGTGTGAACGGCTCCCTTGAGGTCATTCCACAGCATCTCTATTGGGATAAGGTCTGGGCTCTGATTGGGCCACTCCAAAAAGTGGATTTTCTTTTTTGAAGCCATTCTGTAGTGGATTTACTTCGATGTTTAGGGTCATAGTCAAGGTGCATCATCCAAGTTCTACTGAGTTTCACCTGGTGCACAGCCACCCTGACATCCAATAGGATATCTTGATAACCTTGGTGTTAATTCCCAGGTCATATTTGTTGGTTTCTTTCTTTGTCAACTTATTTTTGTTCAATCACATCTGTAGATGTATGGCATTGGCCTTATTGCAATTGGAGATTTTGCACACTTTATGCTGCGCTTTTCCTGTTTCTCTCTCTCTCTCTCTCTCTCCATCCTCCTTGCAGGGTGATTAACATCAGATGTCTGCAATGATGATTACCAATCACTCATTGGTTGGTGAGGAGAGGGAAACAGGATAAATCCCAAGCAGATCTTCACAGCAATGGGACTTCCTCTTTCCATCCCAGAGAGTTGTGGTTGATGTTTTAATTTAACTGAAAATGTTTCTCTTCAGGTTTATACATCTAAAATTAGAAAAGTAAATATTTTCCAGATAATTAAATTTATTATCTTTTTATTTTAATATACACATTACAATATAAAAGCCAATTACTTGATCTCAATTTAAATTGCTACTGTCTCCTCATGTAATCTCAGAATGACTTGATATTCAGTGGGGTGGGGTGGGGGCTCTGTGAGGTTCATGCCATCTGTTGCTGGGCTCCCTGTTCATCTATTTGGAAAATAAATGGTTGGGAGTCTAAAATGTATATTTCCTATGGACAAACTAAAGCACTAAGACCAATGTTTTTGTGAAACAAAACAATGAAGACTTTTACACAAGGAAGACCACCCCTCCTCCCAATCGACCAGGTGCTCGGTCTTACCACGGCTGATGTGAGGAAAACGACTCGGTTACTAACGTAACCTCGGTTCCCTGAGAGAGGGAACGACTATTGCGTAAGTAGCTTACGCTATGGGAAAACTCCGTTTCTCGAGAAATATTGAAGTCTTTATGTAAAACGCATTGCAGCTGCACAGCAGACAGTGATGAGCGAAGCAGCTCGGTCATTGGCTGTGCTGCGGCAACTGCATCGAACCAATGACGGGCGATTTAGAACGCGCGACCAATGGGGGCGCGCCTCGCTTTCGCGCGCTCATAGCCTGCTGAAATTAGCATATGAGGGCTATATAATGAGCATCCCGTCATTCTGGTTCTTTAGGTTCAATCGACTGAAGCGACTGACCAAGCACAGGCACGGCAGCTTACGCAATAGTCGTTCCCTCTCTCAGGGAACCGAGGTTACGTTAGTAACCGAGTCGTTCCCTTATCGAGAGGTCTCTCCTATTGCGTAAGTAGCTTACGCTATGGGATACCCATGTAAAACGCCGTGCGTGCTGACTTCGCTGTATAAAGCCAGAGGCAGGTGCCTGAGCCTTAAAGCAAAGTGCTTATTCCACGAGCCGGCCGGAGGCGAGCTATTTAGTGGGGTATGACAGGGCGCCCTTACCTACAAGGTGGGGTGCTCCTTGTACAAACACAAATACATATCTTATGTACTTTTTTGTGTACTGGTACGCATAATAAACCCTTTAAGCCGGTCAGAGACGGACCTATAAGGGAGGATATAATGCCCAGCATGTACATACTCCAATTCATTCCACAGTCAGACTGATAAAATGTTGGAATGTAGTGAGGGGACCTGTAGGTTATAAAACCTGATAAATGTCGAAGGTGAGGCCCAGCCTGCCGCCGCACAAATATCTTGAATAGGTATCCCACTCGACCATGCCCACGAGGAAGCCATGCTTCTCGTAGAGTGAGCTCTGACGCCTAAGGGGCATTGAAGGCCCTTGGCTTCATAAGCTAAGCTATAGCATCCACTATCCAGCGCGATATTCGTTGCTTTGAGACAGCGAGACCCTTAGTTCGGCCGCCAAAGCATACGAATAACTGTTCCGTCTGTCTGAACAGGGCAGAACGCTCCAAATATACTCTGAGCGCCCTGACCGGGCAGAGTAAGTTTGCGTCGTCCTCGTCTGCTGAAGATGATAGCGCTGCCAGCGATATCACCTGTGCTCTGAAGGGTGTAGAGAGCACCTTAGGGATGTACCCGTGCTTTGGCCTAAGGACCACTCTGCAGTCGTTAGGTCCAAATTCCAGGCAAGCAGCGCTTGATGACAGCGCGTGCAGGTCGCCTACTCTCTTAACTGAAGCGAGTGCCAGCAAGAGCGTGGTTTTGAGCGAGAGCTGCTTGAGGTGCACGGTTCGGAGAGGTTCGAACGGGGCACCTTTGAGTGCGTCCAGGACCGTGGCCAGGTCCCAGATTGGCACCGAAGGTGGGCGAGGAGGGTTCATCCTCCTAGCGCCTCTTAGGAAACGAACGATCAGATCGTTCTTTCCCAAGGAATGTCCTTTATCAGGATCATGTGACGCTGCTATAGCAGCCACATAGACTTTGAGCGTGGAGGGTGTGCGACCCGCCTCCAGCAGCTCCTGCAAAAAGGCAAGTACACTTGGTATCTCGCACGTTTTGGGGTTCAAGCACTTGGTATCACACCAGTTGCTGAACACTTTCCATTTTTGGGCATACAAGCGCCTCGTAGAGGGGGCTCGTGCCTCAGCAATGGTTTTCAGAACTCCACTGGGGAGGTTCTCGGGAACCCGTTGAGGGGCCATGCATGGAGGGCCCACAGATCGGGGCGGGGATGAAGAATCATCCCGCTGGCCTGTCTGAGGAGGTCTTGCCTCAGCGGAATCGGCCATGGGGCAGATTGCATCATCTGTACCAGCTCTGGAAACCATGTCTGGTTTTTCCAGAGTGGGGCTATCAGGAGCACTGCACATTTCACCTCCCTGATCCGACTGATGACCTGAGGCAGCATCGTGATCGGGGGAAAAGCATACAAGGGGCGGCTCGGCCAGATTTGGGCGAGCGCGTCCGTGCTTTTGAGAAGAAGAGAGGGCAGTGCGTGTTCACCTTGGAGGCGAAGAGGTCGACCTCTGCCTTGCCGAAGGTTTTCCATAACCACTGAACCGTCAGAGGGTGGAGAGACCATTCTCCTGGGAGAACTTTGTCTCTGGATAGCATGTCCGCTCCTTGGTTCAGGACGCCTGGCACGTGCGCTGCTCTTAGCGAGCGCAGGTGGTGTTGTGACCATAGGATGAGCTCCCTGGCCATAGAGTGCAGGGAGCTCGACCTGAGTCCACCTTGGCGATTTATATACGAAACTACCGTCATGTTGTCCGTTCGGACCAGGACGTGTTCGTTTTGCAGATACGGAAGCAGGGCTCTGAGAGCCAAGGCGACCGCTTTCATTTCCAGACAGTTTATATGTAGGCGCTTTTCCGGGTTTGACCAAAAGCCGGAAACAGGCCTGCCCTCGTAAAGGGCCCCCCATCCTATTTTGGAGGCATCTGTCATGATCATTTTTCTCCGCGTATTCACGCCCAGACTCACGCCGGTTTGATACCATTTTATGGCTTTCCAGGGCGTCAGGGCTTTTATACAGCCGTGATTCGCTCTGATCAAAAAGTGGCCCGAGCGCCACGCATGAGTGGGGACGCGGCTCTTGAGCCAGCGCTGGAGAGGACGCATGTGCAACAATCCGAGCTGAAGTACAGCTGATGCCGAGGCCATGAGACCGAGCATTCTCTGAAATCGTTTGACGGGGGCGTGCGCGCCCGTTCTGAACGATGTTGCAAGGCGTCGAATAGAGAGCGCGCGCTCTGAGTCTAGCACTATTCCCAGAAAAGAAATATTCTGTCTGGGGGACAGCACGCTCTTTGCAAAATTTATTCTTAGACCCAGGCATTGTAAATGGCTGATAGTCCAAGATCTGTGTGTCATTAACTGAGCCTCTGATTGTGCTATGATTAGCCAATCGTCGAGGTAATTCAGTATCCGCACTCCCCGCTGTCTCAGGGGGGAAAGTGCTGCGTCCATACATTTCGTGAATGTACGGGGGGCCAATGACAGGCTGAATGGTAGTACTGTGTACTGGTATGACTGTCCCTCGAAAGTGAATCTCAGAAAAGGCCTGTGATGAGGCGCTATCGGGATGTGAAAGTAAGCATCTTTCAAATCCACTGATAGAAACCAATCCCCGGGGCGAACTTGCGCGAGGATTTGTTTGGTTGTTAACATTCTGAACGAGCGAATCATTAACGCTTTGTTCAGACGTCTGAGATCCAGGATGGGGCGAAGGCCACCGTCCTTTTTCGGGACGAGAAAATAGTGGCTGTAGAAACCCGCCCCGCTCAACGAGGGAGGAACAGTTTCTATAGCGCCCTTCTCTATCAGTTTGAGCACCTCGGTGCGTAGAACATGTGACACATCTGTCCTCACTTTCGTCTCGACCACAGCTGAAAAGCAGGGTGGTCTGCGAGCGAATTGAAGTGAGTATCCGTGTTTTAGTATGTTCAAAACCCATTTTGGCATGTCGGGGATTTTTTCCCAGGCTTCTGCTCGCACTGATATGGGCTGCATGCCGGCTGGGGGTGTGTCGCAGTGACGCATGGGCCCCGCCGGCAAATCGCCTTGTGCTACCACAGAATCTACAGCTCTCAGAGGCGCAGGTGCGCGCTGAGCAGCCATATTGAGTGCCGAGTGCAGAGGTGCGTGTGAGAGTACAGGCACATGCGCTATTTCCGACATGTTGACAGCATGAGTGCTTGAAACTGTATGAACAGTATTTTGGAGTGGGGGTGCATTCATCGTGATGGGCACGCGCGCCACGTTCATAAAGCTTTCCGCATTTAGCGGGGAGTTTCTTGGCTCGCGCATTACATCTGTGATGTTTGCGGCATAGCTGTTTGAAACTGTGTGAGAAGCTGTGTGTAGGGGTGCGTGCAATGCAGCAGGCACACGCGCTACACTTACAGTAATTCCCGTTTTTATTTTCATAAAAACCTTCCGCATTTAGCGGGGAGTTTCTTAGCTCGCGCATTGCATCTGTGATGCTTGCGGCTTTTAGAGAGCTGTGTGAAAACTGTATGGGTATGTGTGTGTAGGGGTGCGTGCAATACAGCAGGCACGCGCGCTACACTTATAGCATTTCCCGTTTTTACTGGGGAGGTGATTTCTGTGTGTTGCCGTGAAAACGGCGTTCGATTGCAGGCGAGCGAGTTTTATGACTGGCCCACTGACTGCTGAATAGACATTTCCAGCCGCCTGTAAGGGGACTGGGTAATGTTTTAATGTTTACAGCTCTCAGAGGCGCGTGCGCGCGCTGAACAGCTGTGTTGAGTGCCGAGTGCGTGTGAGATTACAGGCACGCGCGTTATCTCCGTAATGCTCTGCAGCAAGAGCCGGAGAAAATGTTAGAAACTACAGTGTTTACGGGTGGGGGGTGCATACATTGTAACATGCATGCGCGCCACTTCCATAAAGCTTCCCGCTATTAGCGGAGAGTTTCTTGGCTCGCACGTCGCATCTGTGATGCTCGCGCTTTGTTTGGAACCGTATGGGCAGTGCTCATGGGTGGGGGTGCATACTGTAGTAGGCACGCTCGCTACTTCCATAGAGCTTCCCGCTCGTGGCGGGGTTTTTGGCCATGCATACAGTGTCTGTGTGTAGGGGTGCGTGCATGACAGCAGGCACGTGCGCTACACTTATAGCATTTCCCGCTTTTACTGGGGAAGCGTTTATAACTGTGGGAACAGTGCTCGTGTGTAGTGGTGCATATATGACAATAGGCACACGATCTACATTTATGGGTCGTCCAGCTGGAGCTGGGGAAGTATTTGGCACTGTTTGGACAGTCTTGATATGTGGGAGTGCGCACTTTAGTGTGGACACGTGACCCCCTTAGTTACACAGGCAGAAATGACATTTGTGATTTCTGTGTGTTTCCGTTAAAACGGTGTTTGAGTGCAAGTGAGCGAGTTCTGTGACTGGCCCATTGACTGCTGTATAGACATTTCCAGCCGCCTGTAAGGGGACTGGGTAATGTTTTACACGTTTTGCTCGCTGCTGCTGAGGCGGGCTCTGGCAGCTCTGTGACGAGCTGGAGCGCTTGCTGGTGCCCGCGCTGGTGTCCGCTGATGTCAATGGCGCGGGGTCGTTAGCGAGCCCGGCCAGTCGTCGGATGCAGCGTCAATGGAAAGCATGTCATCCTTTCCATCGTCGTCCCCTGGCGCGCCGAACGAGACGAGACCCACCGCTCTGTTGGAGGGGTGCTGGTCCGCTCTCGTGGGCGGCGGGGAGATCTCTGGTAGCGGTGAAGCACGCGGGGACTGGGCCGGCGTGGCGTCACCGAAGTCTACGTGCTCTGGCAGCCTCTGTGAGCGGCGCTTTGCGCGGCTCGAACAGAGGTGGCAGCACGGTGGCAGCCGGCTCACTTGCGGTGAAAACGGCAAGCGAGCGCGCAGCTCGGCGAGGCCCAGAGTCGCATTCGGGGCATCCGCCCTGAATGAGTGCAGCTTCTGCGTGGTCTGGTCCCAGGCAGCGAGTGCAAATGATGTGACGATCCCCGTCAGGAAGAGGGCCTCTGCACGAGGCGCAGGCTGAAAACATTTGAAACAACACCTTTAGAACATTGCTCTTTTACTTAAAAGCGTCGCGTGGGGCGAGCGCTTGCAGTAAAAGGATATGCATGTGAAAGGATATAGCGTTGCGCGCCGGATGGCGTAGCAGAAGGCTTCGAAGGCGGCTGAAGGCGCCGGCGTCTTCTAGCAGTCCCGCTGTAGGCTTTTCAACGGCGGTGAAAGACTCCAACAATCCGGAGGATCCAGCGAAGAGAAGGTCTTCGCTGAAGGAGATTAAATCTAAAGAACCAGAATGACGGGATGCTCATTATATAGCCCTCATATGCTAATTTCAGCAGGCTATGAGCGCTGCGAAGCGCGGCGCGCCCCATTGGTCGCGGCGTTCTAAATCGCCCGTCATTGGTTCGATGCAGTTGCCGCAGCACAGCCAATGACCGAGCTGCTTCAGCTCATCACTGTCTGCTGTGCAGCTGCAATGCGTTTTACATAAAGACTTCAATATTTCTCGAGAAACGGAGTTTTCCCATAGCGTAAGCTACTTACGCAATAGGAGAGACCTCTCGATAAGGGAACTCTATGTAACTTTAAGCTGTATTTTTTAAAACGGGATATTTACGGTGTAAGAATTCTGAACCAAAAAATTGCTGTTTGAAAATACATATTTATAAAATTGTGCCATACATTTTTTTTTTTTTTAAATTGGTTAAATATGAAATGTCCAGGATTGGAGTTTAAAAAAATTCGAATTCAAAACTATTTAAAATACAACGTAATATTACATTTGTCAAAATCACACTTCAAATTCAAATTCAAAAGTCTAAAATTCAAATTTACACAATTCTAATTCAAATTGTTTTGTCATATTTCTGGCTCCATAAAAATTGCCATCAGATGGCGCCCTGTACCAGAGTCTGAAAACTACAGTTTGAGAACTCAAAACAACAGTTGAAGTTTATTAAAACATTTAACATATTACCATTTTTTTTTTTTTAACCTAATTTGGCATTACTGGTCAAAACTATTAAAAACTGCTTTTAAATCTCTCATTATGCTATATTATCACCAAATATTGGATCTTTTTGACAACTTGTTTCTTTCAATTAGGACAGGTTTTGTTTTTCTTTTTGGAATTTATTGATTGTAGGACTCTGATGACCTGATGCACCTTTTTATGGGTTACTTTGAATAAATTAAATATCATAAGAAAATATCTGTGTGGCAAGGAGGAGGCGAGAACCGGCTTGATAATATAAATAATAGTTTAATGATAAACTTAAAAGAAGACACAAACACACACATGACGGACATGTCCGTAAACGATCTCTCTCTCGCGGACGGCCCTCTGCAGTCGACCTTTATACCTCAGAGGCTTGATTAGCCTAATACGGGACCGGGTGTGTATGATCACGACCCGGCCCCGCCCTCCGCCCTGCCACAATCTGCACTATAAAGATTAAGCACTAGTTTGTTTAAATGTTAAACAGGAAGTGTGTTTTGAAGCACTTATTTAGTAAAAAATTTATAAAAAATAAAAAATACAATTGGCAGAAATTCACACAAAAAACACGACCCGGTCAAAAACGAAATTAATGGGGAAGATCACAACAAAAAATACTTTTACATTTTTTTTTTATTAATGAGCCTAGGCAAGTGTTCTAGTGTCATGATTAATGGATGCTTCTCATTTCTAACATTTTGCATCCTTGTTTCCTTTTCTTGCTTCCTAGCTCCACCCTCTTAGGAAATGAGTGTCAAGCTGCGTTCACACTGCCAGCAACACGCAGTGACAAACTGCACACAACAATGTCCAAGTTGGTCTGACATCTTTTCTTGCTAAATGTTTGGAGTTTTTAAAAAGTTGCTACTGGTTGTTGCTTACTGGCCCTTCCCTGAGTAGGGTTATCAACTGTCCCGTATTAGCTGAAAGCGTCCCATATTTTGGCCGAAATGAAGATCCCAATTGTCCCGTATTTAAGCAGTGAAATGCTTGAGAAGCCCCTGGTTTGACTTCAAAACATCCCGTTTTGTAGGCATTTCGTAGGCGGAAAAATGCTCAAGGGGACATTTTCCAGTCGGGCGGCAAAACACTTAAGAGGGGACCCCTCAGTCCCATGTTGAAGCGCTCAAAATGCTCAAGCGTCAAAAAGTCTGTCTTTTTTCTGCCTGTTATATTGTTGTTTAAATCTATAATCATATATGAGCAAAAATAACTCCTCCCAAAGTAATATGATTCTTGTTTATTTAATAGTTTTTAAAGGTGAAGTGTGTAGCTTTTTCCACTTTAACATACTTTCTCCCAGCTTAATTTGCATAGACAACTATAAGTTATAATAGTGTATACACTGTGGCTCTGTGGCGCGATCAAAACATTGCTTTGTTTTTTTGAGTGGCCCAACACGGCAACATTGACTCAACCAATGCCATGAGCGTTGGGTAAGTTACTTAAAAAATAGCAAACCACTACAAATGACTGATTTTTTCTCAAAAATTGTAATCAGATTACTTTACTAATTACTTCATTTGAGTTTTGTCTTGACAACTTAGCAGCCTTAAAGGTTGTTAAAGATGGATAGTTAGTTAATCATCAAATAGTAGTAGTAGAATTTTAGATAGATGGATGAAACTTTACCTATCAAGTTATTTTGCAGTTTCCTTTGGTTACAGAAGTGGCACAGCAATTCCACACTACACCTTTAACAATGCATTGTTTTTACCACATTAGGGGTTGCGAGCTTTGCACACTCTAGTCAATGTTGCTGATCCAAACACAAAAGCATCAGGTCTCCAACTACAAGAACCTTCTCCTCAGGCCCAACCAACATACATCCTTACAGCACTGCCCCCTGCCGGCCCAACAAACCCTAGACCAGCACAGGAACCCTCTGCACCTCATATCAACCTTTACATCTCCGGCATTCCACAGCAGGACAAGATAAACCCAGTAGAACTTCTGAAACAAGCACCTTTACAGCATCTAGTGGTGGCTAACCCAGAGTCACTGCCCGGTCTGCCATACCCTGCCCCGAACAACTCGATCCTGCCTCAGAACACCCTAATGATGCCAGTCAGCTTGCCCTTTCAGGCCTATCCACACATGGTCCCTGTCCCACCACAGGGCAGTCCACAACAGAGCCCCGCTTTACTCGACCCATACCTTCAGCCTTATGGTAACTATGGAATGCCTAATATAGCCATATCACCCCCTATCATATTTAGGGAGCGCGGGCAGACAGCTACAACACAAGTGTAGTTTGATGTCAAATGATAACCTGTATATCACCTAAAACAGATCGGATAACATAATTAATTAGATAAAAAAGTCCCACAGGATGTCCTCATCTCTTATTTGCATTTTGCTTTAGCTTAATGTGTTGAAATCTGAAGAATTTGTAATATGTTCTCTGATTTCTTAGCTCATTCTTCAGAGCATTATTTGATCTTGTTTTATTTTTAAATATGTTTATTACAATTAATTTTAATCAGTTTTTAATTCAACTTTGTCTTTTCTTTCCTTACTTATTTTCATTCGCTTATTTTAGCCCAATTTTATAAGAACTTAATGTATTTCAATTTTTAAAGATATAATCCCCTAAAAATGAAAATTATCTCATCATTTACTCACCCTCATGCCATCCCAGATGTGTTCCTTTCTTTCTTCTGCAGAACACAAAGATTTTTAGAAGAATAAATCAGCTCTGAAGGTCCACACAATCCAAGTCAACAGGGTCCAAAACTTTAGAAATGACTCCAGTGGTTTAATCCATGCCTTCAGAAGTGATATGATAGGTGTGGATGAGAAACAGATCACTATTTAAGTCCTTTTTTAACTATAAATCTCCACTTTCAAACAGCCACACTAAGAGCTCTTCTCTCTTCTTTTGTCTTTGGCGATTCACATTCTTTGTGCATATTGCCCCCTACTGGGCAGGGAGGTGAATTTAAAGTAATAAAGGGCTTAAATATTGATCTGTTTTTCACTCCCACCTATCATATCGCTTCTGAAGACATGGATTTAACCACTGGAGTCGTATGGAGTACTTTTATGAAACTTTATGTGCTTTTTTCAGCTTCAACATTTTGGACCCTGTTGACTTGGATTGTATGCACAGAGCTGAGATATTCTTCTAAAAATGTCATGTGCTATAAAGGCTGGGCTTGCCTTGCCTGTTTGGACATAATCTTTTTTATGTTTCTTGAGTGGAGTGGTAGTGGCTAAAGCACAGGGCTGTTAATCAGAAGGTCACAGGTTCTAACCCCACGGCCACCACCATTGTGTCCTTGAGCAAGGCACTTAACTTGGCAGATGCTTTTATCCAAAGCGACTTACAGTGCACTTATTACAGGGACAATCCCCCCGGAGCAACCTGGAGTTAAGTGTCTTACTCAAGGACAAAATGGTGGTGGCTGTGGGGAACGAACCTACAACCTTCTGCTTAACAGTTTAATGCTTTAGCCCACAACGCCACCTAGTCACATTATTAACAACATTAAAGTTGTCAGACAACAATTCTTACTCTGAAAAGTTTATGTATAATTCAAAGTCATTTTTAAAATGTAAAAAAATGGGTTTACAAAGAGCCCATTTCTTCTTGTGTATGTGGTATTTTCCTAATAAAATAATAACTGCAGTATGTATTGTCATTTCGCTAATTAAAAAAAGCACATCAAAAGCATCCATTTCATTAAAAAGTTACTTTAAAGTAAATTCAGTAATACATTCACAAAAATATATAGTCCCTGAGATGTAAACAATAATACAATGTCATTCTGTGGGTGCTGTAGAGTAATATACACACTAGCTACTGTAGGTGTGTATAGCTGTTACTATACTGTCTATTCCAACAATTTTATACAGATTTATTCATTTATTAGAATTGATTTTAAACCAGCATTATTGTTACTAGTAGAAACCATGTTTTTGTTTCGGATTGCTAGACGTGTTGTTCTCAAATACAGAAATAAACCGCCTTTTGTGGCGAGCATTGGTCAAAACAAGAATGTGTCTGACAAGTTTGAACAATGTTTGGGGACTGAAACCATTTTGAATGTCGGAAGAATTTGTGGTTTTGCCAAGGGCAATGTATTCGCCTCATTGTGGTTAGACACATTTTTCCGGCTCCACTCCTCCAGGGTTTCTGAACTATTATAATGCCTGTTCTGAGGGGCTTTGTGTAGCGAATCCTTTGTTGAGGTTTGGGGGCCCGGCGACTCCTGTCGTTCTCTCCCACACTCACCGTATTGCTGGAAATGCCACAGCACTGTTACAGTGGCACAAACTACTTCACTGGAGAGACGGGTGTATGGCTTGTCTATTTCGCTCCGCACAAGAAGGTACATTTATTGAGAGTAAAAGTAATATACCCAGTACTTGTGTGTGGTGTGAAAAAGAGCACCGTAACAGAAATACTTGCAATACAAATAGCAGTGAGGTTCGGCAATTAGTTTGTCTACACTTGTAAAGAGTCTTTTATGTTATATTTTACTACGAGCAGCGACTCGGGAAAAATGACAAAAATCTTGTACCTCATTGGTCAGTCAGTTTTCAGTGCAGTCCGAAGAAAATAAATCAGACTACTCTCTGCGAAATAAAATCTTTGGCTCGTCAGCGGACAATTTGGCGAATAGCACCATGGGAATCCATTGTTCCTATTCAAAAGAAGCTAATTCAGAACAAACATTCAGTTTGGATTAATGTGCCAATTCATATCTTAATTAGTAATTTGTAATAATCAGTACAGTTTGTTAGAATATTGTAAAAGTTGACAAAATATTTGATTAAAAAAAAAGTTTTTTTGATTGTGGAATCTCATTGGTAATGCTGTTCAATTTCATTATTTCCTCCCAATGTGGGAAATAAGACATGACTACACATGGATGTTGATTTGGAGGTCCACAGTAAAGTTCTTTGTAAGACAGTTAAGGATGTGCAAGGAGGCGAGAACCGGCTTGTCAATATAAATAATATTTCATTAAACTCAAAACCAAAAGCACAAACATAAACACACACATGACGGACATGCCCGTAATTCTCTCGCTCTCGAACCGTCGTCACCGGCCGCCTTTATCCCTCGCGCGCCTCATCAGGCCAATTGGGGACCGGGTGCGCGATATTCCGACCCGGCCCCGCCCCACTCCGCTCCACAATCCTCTCGGCATTATCTCAGGCCGGGGTGCCACCGGCATTACGTACATCCCCCCCTATCCCTGGGGCGGGGTGTATCTTGCGTCCTGTGTGGTCATCCCCGCCTTCCTCATCCTGGGAGGAGACAGGAGGGCAAGACAACAACAACAAAAAACAAAATAGGCGAGGGGAAAGGCTAATACGGTGCGAAACAGAGAGAGAGAGAGAGAGAAAAAGCTCACTCACTGGTTCTCTGATGTACCGTCGCGTGGTCCTCGAACACTCCTCCACACTCAGGCGGACGACAGCCGCTCCAACCCCGGGCGAACCGGAGTCAAACCTTCGACCCCCAGCGGGCAGAACGCCCCTCAGCCTTTCTGGCAGCAAATGGGGACACTCCTCCACCCCTGGCAGCGGCCCTACCGCTCCTGGCGGTCAGGGAGTTTCTTCCCTCCTCCCCTCGCGGACAGCGGTCTCCCTCGACCCCTCTGCGTCTCTGGGGACGGCAGGGCACTGCTCCGCCCCCGGCAGCGGCTCCCTCACTCCAGGCGGTCAGGGTATCCAGTCCCCACTTGCCCGCATCCGGGCGGTCGGGCTACTCCGTCACCCGGCAGATGACAGCGGCGCTCCCCTGGGTGGACAGCAGTGTCGAGGACTCTGCAATGGGCATCCCTCCTCCTTCCCGGGTTTCGGCACCAATGTAAGACAGTTAAGGATGGGCAAGGAGGAGGCGAGAACCGGCTTCTCAATATAAATAATATTTAATTAAACTCAAAACCAAAAGCACAAACATAAACACACACATGACGGACATGCCCGTAATTCTCTCTCTCTCGAACCATCGTCACCGTCCGCCTTTATCCCTCGCGCGCCTCATCAGGCCGATTGGGGACCGGGCGTGCGATATTCCGACCCGGCCCCGCCCCCTCCGCTCCACATTCTTGTTTTTGTTTTCCTATGTTTTATTGAGGGAGAGGGAAGCACATTACCAGTCCTGCAGCAGGAAGTAGCCACTCTGCAGGAGATCCAGCAGTGGTTTTCTTGCTTTCCTTCTGTGCCGATGTACAATGACGAGGTTGGCTGGAATAAACCGCTCACCTGGAGAGCAGATGTCACCTAATACATGGTGGTTAAGGTGGAGAGAGTGTGGTGATCTCGCAGACTTTCCTATCAACCAATCAAGTTAGCTCAAATCCAAACCCGGAAAATCTCTGTCCTTCTTGTTCAACGTCCTGAGACCCCTGCATGACTGCTGTGTACATTTGCCATTTCACTTTTTGATTTGTAACAAGTAGCACCTAATAAACAAGCAAAAAAAAATAAAAAGAAATAAATTCTAGAGCAAATAAGATTTCCTACAAATTGATGTCCACCTATGTGGACAGCAGGACTAAGTTGTGAAATTTTAAATAATACCAAGCTATAGAAAGTCAGATTTGTTTCCTCAAATTGTTTATTATGTTTCTAGGAATGTTGGTTATTTATGTTTTTGAGACATTACAGTCATCAGAAATTAGCATAATTAATTCTGATTCAAAGTAATGTCCGGCATCATCCAATCACTGCCAAACATGTTAAAATAAAATTATACATTATAAATTCTGAATCTATGTACTGGTTACCATTGTCCCATGTCTGCCAAATATGTTGAGAGGTCCAAACATCATCTGCAGCTTGAAAATGAACTTTTGGTCGGATTTTAGGAGCGAATGCACTTAACTGCATAAAGAGCTATAGGATGCTCCCTTGCTTCCTATTTAGTGAATGACTTAATCTCAAATGTGCTGTCTGTCTGCACTGGTCTCAGAACAGTTAGAAATGCAACTTATTTTCATCCTAACTCCTTATGAAGCCTCTGAAAGCAAAATTTTTCAGCTTTTGGATGAAGCCATTTATTCTCAATGTGAAAATGCAGAGGAAATGTATGGGGATGCATTTACTAATGTTAATGAATTGTACAGTGATAACAAAATAAAATAATGAAGCAAAATGACCCACAGATGTGTTAGAGTTGAAGTATTCAAAGTATCTATCATGTTTTTTCTACTTTTGAGGAAATGCGGTGCCAATTTCCACATATGTGGACATCATGTTTATCAGCGCGCTGATGTGTAAAAAATTTAATAATTTTTAATGCACTTCACCGAAATCAACGGCGTGTTGTGGGACGTGACTCGGCGCGGCTGAAGTTCAACCCTTAAATGACAGTCTAGAGTGTTGTGAACAGTATTCAGTCGGATTTTATTCATTTAAATGATGCGTTGCGTACAGTGAAGCCAAAATACAACAACGTCCACGCATGTGGTTGCGGGGTCGCACAAGGATAATAAAATGGTTTGATAATAACAATTTCCTTTCCTTTGTTTAACTATTTCCTTTCGAAGCAGGGAGTTGGGGTGGGACATATCAAAGGACTTAAGATTCTTATGTTTTAAATAACCAATAACCTTTAGCTTACATCACATCCTGGCAAAACCATGATTTGCTGCTGCTTGCTATTACTAGTCAATTGCAGATGGTATCAGGGGAGGAACATTCTCATTCTAGAGAGCATTTTATTGGATGAAAAAAATGTTATAGGCTGAAAGACTGTACATTTTAAATGGGGACATTTGGATACCTATTCGACTGTATTCGAATACCAAAATCACTATTTGGTTATTCTGCAATAAAGGTCTTCAACCCGATCCGAGCCCGATGGTTCCCCGACAAACCATCTAATTTTGGGCCCGGTTCGGGTCAGTTTTTTAAGTATGAGGCGAGTTAAGGGCTATTCACATGTGTCTCCATTCTGAGTAAATTCTATAAACTGTTGTGCATGAAAATCCCAGGAGATCAGCAGTCACACAAATATTCAAACCAGCCCATCTAGCACCAACAATCATGCCACGCTCCAAATCACTGGGATAAAACATTTTCCGCATTCTGTTCGTTGATGTGAACATTAACTGAAGCTCCTGACCCGTATCTGCATGATTGTATGCACTGCCTTACTGCCACACGATTGGCTGATTAGATAATCGCATGGATGATTGTTGGTGCCAGATGTGCTGGTTTGAGTATTTCTGTAACTGCTGATCTCCTGGAATTTTTGCACACAACAGTCCCTAGAATTTTTTCAGAATGTGCCAAAAACAAAAAACATCCAGTGAGGGGCAGTTCTGTGGATGGAAATGCCTTGTTGATGAAAGAGGTCAACAGAGAATGGCCAGACTGTTTTGAACTGGCAAAGTCTACGGTAACTCAGATAACCGCTCTGTACAATTGTGGTGAGAAGAATATCATCCAAGAATGCTATTCTGAGATGCGGGTTGGTGCTGTTTTGGTGGCACAAGGTGGACCTACACAATATTAGGCACGTGGTTGTAATGCTGTTGCTAGATTTGGTGTGATATTAGAGTGCTTGTGTTTCTTTCTGTTGTTTTTGTAGGTGATCTCACAGCATCAGAACCCGCTTATCGCTAACCACAACAATATAATCAACTAATCGCTGCTTAGCAACGACAATGCTTTCCTTAGTTACCACCTGCACACGTTTACCCAGCACACTTTCATCGCCCGATTCCAGATTTACAACACAACTGCCCCATGTGCAGTTATTAAGGAAACCACCCAGGTGAAAAAGACGTACAATTAAGTGTATTAAAAATGTACTTAAATATGTTTTTAGTACAATACAAATATAATGTAATGCATTTTTAATACACTTAATTGTACGTCTTTTTCACCTGGGCAGTACTGACGCTGTTGGCACTATTGGGTAATGTGTGGTTATTGTTTGATTAATTTAACTGTTTGATTGTTTTCTATAATGTAATGTACTGTTGTTATTATGCTGTTTGGCTTATGGAATTGTTTTTGATATTTCAAATGACAGCAGCATGTAGTGTAGTTAAATAAAAGTACTTGTTCCCTTTCAAAAACGTTCTGTGACAGTATCATGGTAGAGTGTTGAGACCATTGTTTAGTGTTGATACTTACAGAGGCATTTGAGCACAGCAGTTCTGGTGGGAGTTGATTTTCTTCTCCTGTTCTTCAGGTAAGACTCAGGTGCAGGCCAAAGTCTTGACTGATGGATCTGTAGTATTTTTGCAGCTTATTTCCATCAATGGTCTGGACTGATGGGTGAGGGAGCTTTGAGTTGTGAACGTTAGATGATTTCAACATACATAGAACATTTAACTTTTTCATTTCAATGGAGCAAGAAAAGTCCTGTTTTCCATGATACAGTATGTCCCCTTCAAATAAATGCATATGTGCCATAGGATCCAGACTGTTGGACCCCTGCCAGTCCCCTCAGATGGCTTTGATGCTCAAGACCATTCTTCCTGTCCCCTCAGTGCTGCTCGTACACGTGCGCCCAGTCTAAAGAAGTGCCCAACCAGGGCAGTGTCAAGAACAACAACAATACATAATTTGAAGAAGCAAATATATAAGAATTTGTGGGGTAAATTCAAAGCACCTGCTGTACTTCTACACACAAAAAACTCTTTGTAATTATCCTTGGGTTGTGTGGTTTGGTTATAAATAGTTGAGTTATCATTCCACAGGTGAAAGGGGTTCGTTTCATCACTATCACCAAAGATCAAGGAAAGATCATTGCATCGGTACAAAGTAAGAATTATTTATTAAAAGCCAGCTCTTAGTCTAATTGTTTTAAACAATAAGGATCTGAACTTGGATTTCATTTTTAGGTGTATAAAGACATACGAAGTGGAGTTGTCCAAAGATAAATCCGCATTGAGAGGATTAATCGCAGAGATACTATCTTTACATATTTTGACTTTAGGGTGTTCCAATTTCTCCCATTCATTTTAATAGAAGTGGCCCATCTCTGCTAAATAATCTGTGGCTAATGGGAGAGATTTAGTTTCTTTACGCGCCATCTTCCGAGTCTGGGAATGGAATGCCTTTATGGTAAGAGATCAGAGATATCAAATAGGAATATACCACGTCCGACATTGAATGGTACCAGAGATTATTTAGTCAAGATGGGCCACTTCTATTAAAATGAATGGGAGGAATTGGAATGGCCAACGCCAGCCAAAGGTCAACGGACATAGAAAGGAAGTCCCTCCTTAAAGGAGAAAGAGCCAATCACCTTTAAGATAGACATCGCCTTTCAATCTACTCAACAACGCGCATGCGCATTAGCAATACAATTAGCATTTTGCATAATCTGTGGTAAAGCAGCACAATTTATGATACCAGTGTTGTCAGATTTTACTGCTGATTTGAAATACGTTCTTTGATCATAATCTTGACCAACCAAGGAGTTTTCGGTCTTTTCCCATTGAAGTAGATATGAGCTGCACTGGCATGACTGGAAATAGCCTCCCGAGAGCGTTCCAAAGATGGCCGACAGTGGACTGACTTGCTAGAAAGACTTTGATGGAAAGCAGCACAAAAACTTCTCATCATTAGCTTTGTGTGCTCTTTGTGTGTAGATAAAAGAGCGTTCATCAACCTTAAAGCACGCAGCACATGCAGACTATATGTTAATATACTTAAATCACAGCCTTTTGTGGTTTAATAAGCACATTAAGCCATATTGCGTTGGGAACTGCTCTTCCAGACGTGTGGAGCTGTCGTAAAAACATACAAAAAGTGCTTCATCCAGTTTTCTGCCAAAATAAAAGCTCAATTTGATTAGAGGAATGAAATTGAAGTGCAACATAAATATATTACAACTGTATAGTAAAATGTAATATTCAGCGTAGTAGTAGTAATTATAATATATCAATAATAATAACATTATATTCAAGCAATATCTTGCAATCGTGCTGTTGGACTGAATAAAACAATGATGTATCCTGTGATGCTCTGCTGTACAGTACAGTACAGTACTTGACAAAAATACTAATTAATGGTCAAAATAATGCAATGGCATATTGAAATTGTTCTGTTTTTATTTAAAGTTCTATTAAAAAGCAAAAGGTTAACGGATTTCATAGGGCCTTACACAACAATGTGTCAGTGTGCCCAATTCTGCATCTAATCCATTTTGCCTGCTCCAATTTCCTCAAGCAAAACAATGAGTCTAAAGATTTTATGCCACAGACCTTGGCAAATCCAGGACCTATTTCTTCCTCAGAACCCTCATTGTAGCAACCGGTTACCTTGGCAACAACTTTGTGTTGGTAAAAACCTGACTTTCATAAAGCCAGCCAGTCAGATTAGAGCATTTGTCTGGAATACGCGTCAGACGGTCTGTGGGCGTGCTGTCTGAAGCGAAGATTAGAGAACCAGTAACAATCTTTGCATATTTATTCCTGTACAATGCACATCTACTGGTATTCTTTTGAATGGACTTTGATTGTATAATGTATTTGTGAACTACAACACATTTTTTATTTTACTTTTGTATTTTTACCAGCGAGTGAGGAAATATAATTATATTAAATGATGCTTAGTGACCATTTTCGATCTCAGCACAAACGATCACGTTTTGAAGAATCTGGACATTCAAGCTGTACATATCAGATCAAATGAAATACAAAGAAAATAGGGTACAACAGTTTATTAATAAATATTTGTGTGAATGTTTACTGAAGTCCAAACCTTAGCTATGATTCAGTGTATATTTAACATGTCTTTTATTGGTGTCATTTTAAAATAAGTGATTTTTTTAGAAATAACTGATTAAAGAACAAACCAGCATCAGACATGAGGGATCTGTTACAAGGTCATACTCATATATTTGTAGGAGTATTTCACAAAATAAGGTATTAGTCTGCATGACCCGTTACAGACAGTGTAAAGTGTGAAAAAGGCATTGTAACACCAAAAAGGCAGATAACAAGTCTTTATCCAGATACGTAGATAACAGAGATTTTTACAATGGAAACAATGCAGGCTTCATTTTGGGCAGCTCACTTCAGGATTGTGTCCTCATTAGCTGTTGGACAAAAATACATCCAGAATTAGTCAAGATCAAATTAACAAACAAATTAAAATGGGGGAAACAAATCTAATTGATCAATAGAAAGTTTAAATATTAACATTAAAAATAGTTATTTCACACAAAAATGAAAAATGTGTTGTCAGTTTACTCACCCCCATGTTGTTTCGAACCTGTATGACTTTTTCCATGGATTACAAACGGAGATATTAGGCAGCATGATAGTCTCAGTCACCATTCACTTTCATTGCATGGGCAAAACGATGCAATGAAAGTGAGGAATTCTGCTTAAAACATCTACTTTTGTGACCCATGGAAAAAAAGTCATATAGCTTTGAAAGTTTGAGTAAATTATAGAATCGCCATTTTCAGTGAATGATCCCTTTTAAGGATTAGAGGAAAACGTACCTTCTGCAAGCTGTTTAGCGATGCGTTCCTTTTCCTCTCTGACCTTTTTCTCCTCCTCTTCAATCCTCTTCTCCTCCTCTGCAATGGGCTTCAGATGATCTGAAGATAATAAAAGTATTTTAATGGAATTGAAAGTTTTATTTGTGTAGACCGGTTGTTATGGAAAAAAAATGCAAGTTAGTGCAAATTCTGAAAAAGGCCCATCTAAAAATTATAATTCAAGTAAACATCTTAAAACTTAATGTAAACCTGTAGAACCCAATTTGCAATTGAATCCTACTAAAACAAGAAATGTACCCTAGTGCTGAAAACTAAAGCCAAGGATTTTTTCTTCTGGCCCGGTTTTCAGACTTTTACTTGCCCTGCAAAATTCTCACTGGCCCCAAAACAAAAATGAAAAAAAGCTGATACATCATGGCTTAAAAATATTGTCCAAAGCTAAATATTTTATTCTCTCTCTCTCACTCACTCACTCACTCACTCACTCACTCACTTTGGAGTGATGTAGATTTTGCTCTTATGGAATGAAATTGGTACTTTTATTCACCAAAGTGGCATTCAACTGATCATAATGTAAAATCAGGACATTAATAATGTGAGAAATCACTATTACAATTTGAAAGAAAAAATTAAACTACTTCAAATATTTCTCATCAAATAATCCTCCATGTGCAGCAATGACAGCTTTGCAGATCCTTGTTATTCTAGCTGTCAGTTTGTCCGGATACTCAGGTGACATTTCACCCCACACTTCCTGTAGCACTTGCCATAGGTGTGGCTGTCTTGTCGGGCACTTCTCACGCACCTTACAGTCAAGCTGATCCCACAAAAGCTCAGTGGGGTTAAAATCCATAACACTCTTTTCCAATTATCTGTTGTCCAATGTCTGTTTCTTTGCCCACTCTAAACATTTCTTTTTGATTTTCTGTTTCAAAAGTGGCTTTTTCTTTGCAATTCTTCCCATAAGGCCTCCTGAGTCTTCTCTTTACTGTTGTACATGAAACTGGTGTTGAGCAGGTAGAATTCAATGAAGCTGTCAGCGGAGGACATGTGAGGCGTCTATTTCTCAAACTAGAGACTCTGATGTACTTATCCTCTTGTTTAATTAAGCTTCATTTAACGAACCAAATAGCTTTCAAATGTGTTTGATATAATGGCAAGAGATTTTCTAGTATCAAATGATCAATTTAGCATGATTACTCAAGGATAAGATGTTGGAGTGATGGCTGCTGGAAATGGCCTCTCTAGATTTGATCAAAAATTAATTCTTTTCAAATAATGATGGTGCTGTTTTTTTTTTTTTAACATCAGTTGAATGTCACTTTGGTGAATTAAATCACCAATGTCCTTCCAAAACAGCAAAATCTGTACATTACTCCAGACTTTTGGCCACCAGTGTGTGTTATTTATTTATACACTCACCTAAAGGATTATTAGGAACACCTGTTCAATTTCTCATTAATGCAATTATCTAATCAACCAATCACATGGCAGTTGCTTCAATGCATTTAGGGGTGTGGTCCTGGTCAAGACAATCTCCTGAACTCCAAACTGAATGTCAGAATGGGAAAGAAAGGTGATTTAAGCAATTTTGAGCGTGGCATGGTTGTTGGTGCCAGGCGGGCGGTCTGAGTATTTCACAATCTGCTCAGTTACTGGGATTTTCACGCACAACCATTTCTAGGGTTTACAAAGAATGGTGTGAAAAGGAAAAACATCCAGTATGTGGCAGTCCTGTAGGCGAAAATGCCTTGTTGATGCTAGAGGTCAGAGGAGAATGGGCCGACTGATTCAAGCTGATAGAAGAGCAACTTTGCCTGAAATAACCACTCGTTACAACCGAGGTATGCAGCAAAGCATTTGTGAAGCCACAACACGCACAACCTTGAGGCGGATGGGCTACAACAGCAGAAGACCCCACGGGTACCACTCATCTCCACTACAAATAGGAAAAAGAGGCTACAATTTGCAAGAGCTCACCAAAATTGGACAGTTGAAGACTGGAAAAATGTTGCCTGGTCTGATGAGTCTCGATTTCTGTTGAGACATTCAGATGGTAGAGTCAGAATTTGACGTAAACAGAATGAGAACATGGATCCATCATGCCTTGTTACCACTGTGCAGGCTGGTGGTGGTGGTGTAATAGTGTGGGGGATGTTTTCTTGGCACACTTTAGGCCCCTTAGTGCCAATTGGGCATCGTTTAAATGCCACGGCCTACCTGAGCATTGTTTCTGACCATGTCCATCCCTTTATGGCCACCATGTACCCATCCTCTGATGGCTACTTCCAGCAGGATAATGCACCATGTCACAAAGCTTGAATCATTTCAAATTGGTTTCTTGAACATGACAATGAGTTCACTGTACTAAAATGGCCCCCACAGTCACCAGATCTCAACCCAATAGAGCATCTTTGGGATGTGGTGGAGCAGGAGCTTAGTGCCCTGGATGTGCATCCCACAAATCTCCATCAACTGCAAGATGCTATCCTATCAATATGGGCCAACATTTCTAAAGAATGCTTTCAGCACCTTGTTGAATCAATGCCACGTAGAATTAAGGCAGTTCTGAAGGCGAAAGGGGGTCAAACACAGTATTAGTATGGTGTTCCTAATAATCCTTTAGGTGAGTGTATAATATATAATAAAATTATATATATATATATGCATGCTCTGGAAATGCGTGGCTGTGAGAAAAAAGTAAAGCAATGCTTCACTTCCCATAAAAATGTGAGTAATGCAATATTCTAACGAGTTACTTTTAAAAGTAACATTACCCAACACTGGTTATGTGTAGCTTAATATGTGATTGACAGCCAGTTGCGTCTCATGAAATTTCCATGTGGACGTAGTGAATCCTGTTCTATATTTATTGCATCATCTCTTTGCTATATGAAAAATAAAAAACTTCAAAGTATATCAGAATACATTCTATTATTTTCAGATTGCCTTGACATTTAAACACCTGCCAAACATCTTACCATATCGCTGCTTTCCATAGATGATCCCAATGATCAATGCAGACCATCTCGCTGTCTGAAAGCCAAAACAAATGTTGCTGTCATTCATACATTTCTGCTTTTATGAAAGGAGGTTGGAAAATCTTGACTTTTCACCATTACAACACACGTCAACTGCGTGACGTTCAGCTGTGACTTCTGATAGCGGCACGACAGCTCGTAAGAAATAATCCAAAAGATTGCGTTTCTTGGTTTAAACAAAGTAATGAACGTTTAGAATGGTCGATTCGTAAATTAAAAACAAACCTTAATCAGCGGCGACACTTGCACTGGAGGAACCATTTGTTCTGCCTTTAGAAGCACAGTCAGTCTGCAGAGGTCAGGGACGAGCAAGAGCACAGCGAGAAGAAGTGACGTTTATGACGTCACGCGGAGACAATACTGACACTTACAGGTGTGGAGTGCAATTGCGTTAACCCTTGTGCGCCCTTAGAGGTTTTCCAATTTCAGTGGCCGCAAGGGAGTCCACAAAAAATTTCAGAGAAAAAAAAGTGTAAAAATGTTGACATTATTTCACATAATTACTGTTTCATTCTGAAATCGTTAGATTAATCACAAATATTTTTTTTTCTCATATTGACAGCTATAGCAAGTAATTTCATATATTATAATAATACATCTTATTTGTAAGAAATTAGGTTTGTAATGCACTATTTTCTGTAAAGCTGCTTTGAAATGTGTTTGTTTTGTTTTTAATATTTTGCTAATTAATTTATATAGTGTGTTTCACAAATAACATATATATATATATATATATATATATATATATATATATATATATATATACATATATATATAAATGTACTTGAATTTAAAATGTTTATACATCTAAAACAACTCCAGCATAATAAGATACAGTCAACTTAATAAAAATTAATTATTTTCCAGATAATATTTAAAAAAAAATATTTTGGCTTCAGTACAATATAAAAGCCACTTATTTAATTTGGTGAACAAAAAAATCTTCATAATATCATGTTTACTAGTTTTAAGGGGATCATCAACTTTGGGGGTCCTTGGCACAAAAAAGTTTGGACCAAAAACTGCCATAAAATATATAAATTAATATTATTTTCCACGTTCACTGACTTCAGTCACCAATATCAGTCCTGATTATAACTACCAAATAGTCATTCATTTTCAGGATTTTAACCCTTTAAATGCCAGTTTGTTTACATAATGCCACTGTTGTTTTTACTCTCTCTCTCTCTCTCACACAAACACATACAAAACACTCTGACATCCATACCAACACACCCACACAATTCTAGCTGCATCATTTATTCAATTGGCCTGCAATGCCCTATAAATACAGCAAACATATATTTGCTCCATAGGCTAATCATAGAATTCATGATGTTATGCTATAATGGCACTGGAATCAAATATTGCAGTTTCAATCGAGACATTTTTGTCCTGAAGGTCCTGAGTGTAACTGTTTTGTGTACACAGTGTATTATAGATGTATTTTAGGAACTGAGGTTGAAATAAAAAAAATAGTCCACATTAGTGGAAGGAGATTCCCAACTCCATCTGTGAAGCAGACCTCATTCTCTGACTTCAAAAAAATTGCTAAAGACACACACACACACACATATATATACACACTATATAAAGTACATTGTCAGTTGCTCATGGAAAAGATGTGTCAACATTTTTTTGAAGACAGAGAGTGAAATGTACTATATATATATATATATATACATATATATATATATATATATATATATATATATATATATATATATATATATATATATACTGGCAGCCATAAGTTTGGAGTGATGTAGATTTTGCTCTTATGGAATGAAATTAGTACTTTTATTCACCAAAGTGGCATTCAACTGATCATAATGTAAAATCAGGACATTAATAATGTGAAAAATTACTATTACAATTTGAAAGAAATGTTCAGAACTTCTTAAACTGCTTCAAATATTTCTCATCAAAAAATCCTGCACGTGCAGCAATGACAGCTTTGCAGATCCTTGTTATTCTAGCTGTCAGTTTGTCCAGATACTCAGGTGACCTTTCACCCCACACTTCCTGTAGCACTTGCCATAGATGTGACTGTCTTGTCAGGCACTTCTCACGCACCTTACAGTCGAGCTGATCCCACAAAAGCTCAATGGGGTTAAAATCCATAACACTCTTTTCCAATTATCTGTTGACCAATGTCTGTGTTTCTTTGTCCACTCCAAACTTTTACTTTTGATTTTCTGTTTCAAAAGTGGCTTTTTCTTTGCAATTCTTCCCATAAGGCCTCCTGAGTCTTCTCTTTACTGTTGTACATGAAACTGGTGTTGAGCGGGTAGAATTCAATGAAGCTGTCAGCGGAGGACATGTGAGGCGTCTATTTCTCAAACTAGAGACTCTGATGTACTTATCCTCTTGTTTAGTTGCACATCTGGTCTTCCACGTCTCTTTCTGTCCTTGTTAGAGCCAGTTGTCCTTTCTATTTGAAAACTGTAGTTACACCTTTGTATGAAATCTTCAGTTTTTTGTCAATTTCAAGCATTGTATAGCCTTCATTCCTCAAAACAATGATTGACTGATGAGTTTCTAGAGAAAGCCGTTTCTTTTTGCCATTTTTAACCTGATTTTGACCTTAAGACATGTCAGTCTATTGCACACTGTGGCAACTCAAAAACAAACACAAAGACAATGTTAAGCTTCATTTAACGAACTAAACAGCTTTCAATTGTGTTTGATATAATGGAGAGTGATTTTCTAGATTTTCTTGCTGTCTCCTTAAGCAAGGTGAATCACTTATTATGTATCATTCCTCATTTGTAAGCCACTTTGGATAAAAGCTTCTGCCAAGTTAATAAATGTAAAAGTGTTATTATATTACATTACATAATATTATATTTACATTTATGCATTTGGCAGACGCTTTTATCCAAAGCGACGTACAGTGCACTTATTACAGGGACAAACCCCCCCGGAGCAACCTGGAGTTAAGTGCCTTGCTCAAGGACACAATGGTGGTGGCTGTGGGGATCGAACCAGTGACCTTCTGATTACCAGTTTACCAGTTATGTGCTTTAGACCATTACACCACCACCACTCGCATTATATGTTATGTCTCTTTCTCCTGAGACAGGAGTATATAAAAGACCACCACAGCTACAGGGGGAACGCTGTTGAATTTGTGCTTTTCTGTTGATAATATTGATGTAGAAAACCTGTTGTGCTAAGAGTGTTTGTTGTATTGTGTGTGCTGTTGTTTGCTTGCTTGCTTGTTTGTTTTTGCTCGACTTTGTGACTGTTAAAAATAACATTGTGATTTTTGTGTTGATAGTTGATCAACATTATTTTTTTTTTTATATATATTTGTGTAAATGTTGTAAATGGCCAATTCACCTGTTGGAAGCAGAATGGAGTGGGTGTCATTTTCTTTTATATCTTGTTTTTCTCTTGTTTAGTGTTAGTCAGGGAGTAAGGGTGTTTATTTTATATTTTATATTTCAAGAGTTAGTTGGGGTTTGTTTTTGTGTTTTTGTTTTGGCTGACGCTCACCCCTGAAGCTGTTGTTTCCACTGTGGTGTTTTTAAATAAAATTGTAATAAGACATTTAATTTTGTGTTCCAGTTTGATGTTGCGGCCTCACCCTAGCATATATTCATTATGACAGAATTTTCATTTATGGGTGAACCATCATGACATTTATATTTTTTCCACATAATTACAGTGTTTAGCACTAAAGAAACGTAATATAAAGATTTTTTAAAATACTCGATCTGTGTATTATTATATTATATTATATTATATTATATTATATTATGATAGAATTTTCATTTTTGGGTGAAACATCTTGACAGTTATAATTTTTCTACATTTTTATAGTGTTTAATATTTAAGAAACTTAATATAACGTGTTTTTTTTTAAACACGTAATCTGAGTATTATTATATCATATTATGACAGCGATGATAAAAATACTTTTTCTTATCAAAGGACCGGGATACAAGTCCTCAAGAGCACACGAGTCGACACATGAGCAGGAAGTGTTGTAGAAGAATCACAAGTTGACATGGTTGCTTCAACAATTGCATTTTCATCTCACATTTGGTTTTTATGACTCTGTTGGTTAGGGTTATGTTTAGGTTTAAGGGGTAACCATCGATAACAAGCTAAATTTCACAGACCACATCTCAAAGACTGCAAGATCATGTAGATTTACACTCTACAATATCAGGAAGATAAGACCCTTCCTCTCTGTACATGCCACACAACTGCTTGTTCTGTCACTTGTCATAACTAGACTGGACTACTGTAACGCTCTCATTGCAGGCCCTCCTGCATGTGCTATTAGACCTCTCCAAATGATCCAGAATGCAGCAGCACGTCTGGTCTTTAATGAACCTAAGAGAGCACATGTTACACCACTCTTTGTCTCTCTCCACTGGCTGCCGGTTGATGCACGTATTAAATTCAAGGCTCTGATTCTGGCATACAAAGCAGTCACTGGGTCTGCTCCAGCATACCTAAAATCATTTATGCAGATCTACACTCCTGCCAGAAGCCTGCGGTCGGCTAATGAACGTCGGCTAATGAACAAAGAGGCACCAAAACACTTTCCAGGACACTCATTTTCATCATACCACATTGGTGGAATGACCTTCCCAACTCCATCAGTGAAGCTGACTCACACTCTGTCTTCAAAAAACGGCTAAAAACACGTCTTTTCCATGAGCACTTAACCAGTAACAAAAAAAAAAAAAAACTTAAAATCTGTTTTGAATACTATTCTGATGCTAGTGAATCTTTGGATTATGGCTCTTTTTGTACAAATGTCTCCATAAGATTTGCTTATGTTTTCCTCTTTTGTAAGTCGCTTTGGATAAAAGCGTCTGCCAAATGAATAAATGTAAATGTAAAGGTTTAAGGTAGGGAGTTCGGTTTTGTTGATTTAAAACTCAATAGAGCTTTAAGCTTAAAAACCTCATCTGCTGCTTCTAGCGCCACTCAGTGGATATTTCACCTCGGAAATGCCGTGATATGTGTAATGAACTGCGTAATATCCTATTGCAAATATATCACCACAGTCACATCATTTTCATGAGATCAGGGTCATTATTTAAATCTGTATGATTTTCTTTCTTTCCGTGGAACAGAATATTTGGGACTCCAGTCTTTAGCCCAAAGTATACTTCAGTCAGACGCAAACACTGAGCATCTGCATACAGGACTAGTGCCACAAATTTTGACATCAGTAGAGTGCTCGAGCACTGAATGGAATTATTTGCAATAATTAGTGGGTCCACAAGGTGACAACACTTACATTTGAGCCACTGCTGTCACGAAGAAGTGCTAGAAGAAGATGCAATCGCTGGTAAACATCAGGAGATGAATGTGGAAACAACAACATTGGATGTGCATGTCAAGACTCAAATCTGAGGAATATAAAGTCATTTTTATGGGTCAGAACCGAAGTATTCATTGGGATTTAGTCATTAGTCACTTTCATTACATGATGAAAGTGAATGGTGACTGACACTGCAAGTCCCTAGCATTTTGCCTAACATCTCCTTTTGTGTTCATGTGTTGGAACAGCATGAGTGTGGAGCTAAGAGTTCACCAGCCAACTTAAATGCTATTATCGTTAAAGCTTTTGCTTGGTTGTGACATTGGCTTGGAATCCTTTTGAAATGTCATGCTTCTTTTAGAAACGTCTAATGATCCCCTCCAACATCCAAGTGCCCATTCATAAACTAGAGGCATTTTCAGCTAGTTAAAGATGGAGCGTAGTATTAACTTGACATAAATGTTAGTGAGTGTGAAAGTGTTGAATGAAGGAAGCTAAGTGGCTTTTTATAGAAGCTAATTGTGTTGATAATGATATATTCTGTTGTTGTTGTCATTGTGGTTTTAAGAAGAGTTGAATGGTAACACTGGTAAAGATTTAGTTGATTATGGGACTGTTCATCTCTTTAAATAAGGTCACTAAAATCATACAAGCTGTTGGTTCACTTACGATGTTGTTATATCTATTAACTGTATAAGATTGTGAGATATTCTTGACAATTGCTATTAATAACCATCCAGTTATCTGAATGATTTTGATTGCATTTCTTTTGTATTGCTTTTATACTGATTTGCTGCTTCTAATTCTTTTTATTTTATTATTATTATTATTTTTCTGTCCGAAAAGTGTCTGGGCAACAAAAACCGAATGTCCTAGAATCAAATTGGGCAGAATGGTTCCAACAAGATTAATGTTTTTTTTTTTTTCTAAAACAAAAGCATTTCATCACCAAACGTTATATGACTACCAGTGGCTGAAATACAAAAACAAATGGCCAAAAAAGGCCCGAAGCCCAAAAGTCATTAGGTCTGCTTTTATTTCAAACCAGTTATGGGAACGGCATAAACAAAGGCATTCCATATAATTACAGAAATTTCACATTTAAACCAAAGCAATGGATATATTTAATGTCTACTTCTCTTTTAAGACTGCAAAGTGGAAAATAGCTAGATTTTAACTGAATAAAATTTTCTGTAGGCTCCTTAAGCCAGTATCCTCTGTTAATCTTTAACTGTTTAGTCATCGTGGGTGGACATCAATCAAGAGGGCATGCTGTATTTTAAGAGTAAACCTTTGTCTGTGTACAGCAATCATCATGTAAACATTTCCATTGTCTGTCATCGCAGACAGACACACAGAATGTTTCTGTAATAATGGAAATGTCCATAAATATCACAGATGGCTGAGGAAAGGATATAGTAGACAGATGATTAAAAGGAGAAAGTTGTTTACGCCCTTGAATATTCTAGTTTATTTTCCCCCTGGGTAGGATTATTTTGGAAAGTCAATTTCTGTATAGACATACTTTAAAATCCTAAAAAAACTTTTGAGCATTTTAACAATTATTGTCCTGGATAAAAATATACAATTCATTGAACACCTTGCTGATTGACCTTTTGTGACCCCATGCACCATTATTGGTTCATGTTATCATACTTAAAGGCATAAGATGTCACAATTGGAACCATAGGCTAATTTGTATCATAATTATTTAATCATAAAAATTACATAATTTAAAACACATGTGAAACCTGCCGCAACCTGACATTTCATAATGATATATACCCTTCCCTTGTCCCGAGAACATAGTTCAAACTTTCTGTTAAAATCTACTTACATTAGATAGATAGATAGATCGATAGATAGATCGATAGATAGATAGATAGATAGATAGATAGATAGATAGATAGATAGATAGATAGATAGATAGAGTTTGTTTTTGATTCACCATGTCCAATCCACATATACAGAATCAATATGATAGGCGTAGTTGAGAAATCAATATTTATTTTTTACTCTCCTCTTTGCCCAGCAAGTGGCGATATGCACGAATAATATGAATCGCCAAAAACAAAAGATTTATGTGGAAGTGAAAGTGGATCTTTACAGTAGAAAATTACTTAAATATTGATTTTTTTTCTCACCCAAACCTTTCATATCTCTTCAGAAGACATGGATTTAACTGATGGAGTCATAGGGATTACTTTTATGCTGCATTTATTTGCTTTTTGGGGCTTCAAAGTTCTGGTCACCATTCACTTGCATTGTATGGATCTACAGAGCTGAGATATTCTTATAAAAATCTTTGTGTTCAGCAGAAGAAAGAAACTAATACACATATGTGATGATATTTAGGGTGAACTCTCCCTTTAACAAAATAAACAAAACAAATACCCCGACATATTTAAAGATAATTAATTTAATTAAATCTTATGGCACCTATTACACAATTTAATTTAATATAATTTCATTATGTTATGAAATTAATATGCGTAAATCCTAAAAAATAGGCTAAAATACATTTAAAATGTATCCGTCACACACACTGACATAAAAGCATATTGTGTAAATAAAGTTTTTGCGCATTTGAATGAAACATGGCCGCCACAGATGCCGGATGTGAGCATTATGTTCGCAGCTGTTTGTTAAAAGTGAGCGAATTTATTTACATTCATTGACAGTTTACAGCGAATTTAAAATATTTCGTAAAAATGTCCTTGATCGCGTGTTAACTTGATCGTGGTTTAAATAAAAGTCTAATTAGCACACTAGTTAACTGTATAGGGAATGCACATGCGATCATTAAACCTGTTTTATATGTTTATTTTGAGAATATTTTATAAAGTATATTCTTAAACTACTTTAAAGAGTTCTTATCAAATAATCCTCCACGTGCAGCAATGACAGCTTTGCAGATCTTATTAATTAAGTATTAATATAATACACAATATATACACACACACACACACACACACACACACACACATATACAGGATTGTGGAGTAACGGAATACATGTAACTGGATGACGTATTTAAAATATAAGTAACTGTATTCCACTACAGTTACAATTTAAATAATTGGTAATTAGAATACAGTTACTTTAAAAATGTATTTTGATTACTAAAGAGATTACTTTGCATTTTATTGTCATTTGTTTCATTTAATATTTAGTCCTTTCAGATGGAAAACATTTATACCTATACATGATGCGATCCAAAGTGCATTTGAACAGCGGTGAAACACTTTCTTATCATGTGTTACATTCATACGAGCAGACAGAGAAGTACGTTTGGAGTAGAAGAAATAGAAATAAACCTTGTGTAAATTGTCAGCTTTACGGTAAGCTAAAATGCTATTTCTAGCCATTTTACATGCACATGTAACCAGACACAGTCATATTTTTTATCAAGGAAATTCACGTTGGATCATAATTCTTTTTTTCCAGTAAGAACTTTTGATATTAGGGCAAAAAACATATTCTTGATAATCATTTTTGTATTGTTTTCCAGTACAAATATCTAAAAGATATCAATTTGATTAATCTTGTTTTAGAAACAACACTGCATAAGATATTTAGGTTTTTCAGAGAATGTATTTTTAACGTATATTTTGTCTTACTGTACTGACAGAGTTTTTATAGTTAAAACAATTGAAAAAAATCTACCAGTGCTGAAGAAGTAATCCAAAGTATTTAGAATACATTACAAGTTACATTTTACAGCATGTATTCTGTAATCTGTTGTGGTATACATTTAAAAAGCAACCCTCCCAACCCTCAAGTATATATATATATATATATATATATATATATATATATATATATATACACACACACATTTATACATACATATTCATACACAAACACACGTAGTATAAAATTAAATTCAAATATGTTATATATATATATATATATATATATATATATATATTGCAAGGGAATGTAATGGCAGAAGAGGTTGGATGTGTTGGATAAATATAAAAAGACCAGACTGTGTATTGCACACAATTATTGCTCAGTGGGGCAGTTTTAACTGTTCATGAAACGGATCGTCTGAAAGAAAAAACTGTTCCTGTGTCTGACGGATCTGCTGCTCAGAGCTCTGAAGCGTCGGCCAGAAAGCAACAGTTCAAAAATGTAGTGGGCTGGGTGAGTGGGGTCCAGAGTGATTTTTCCTTCTTTATTCCTCACTCTGAAAGTGTATAGTTCTTGAAGGGAGGGCAAGGGGCAAACAATAATCCTCTCAGCAATCCGAACTGTCCTTTGTAGTCTTCTCATATCTGATTTTGTAGCTGCACCAAACCAAACAGTTGCTGAAGTGCAGAGGACAGACTCAATGACTGCTGAGTAGAACTGTATCTGATGTACTTATCCTCTTGTTTAGTTGTACATCTGACCTTCCACATCTCACAAAGACAATGTTAAGCTTCATTTAAAGAACCAAATAGCTTTCATCTGTGTTTGATATAATGGCAAGTGATTTTCTAGTACCAAATTAGCAATTTAACGTGAATTGTTGGAGTGATGGCTGCTTGTCTAGATTTGATCAAAAATGACTGTGTGTGATGGTGCTGTTTTTTACATCAGTAATGTCCTGACTATACTTTGTGATCAGTTGAATGCCACTTTGGTGAATTAAAGTAACAATTTCCTTCCGAAACAGCAAAATCTGCACATTATTCCCAATTTTCTTCTGCCAGTGTGTGTATATATATATATATATATGGTACTTTAATTAAAAATGGTATTTCCTTTTTTTTAATCTGCAGGCACCCTGCTGTGGGAAGTTTTATGTGTGCCGACTGTGTCATGATGATGAAGAGAATCATCAAATGGACCGATTTAAGGTTCAAGAGGTTAAATGTGCAGTGTGTAATACTATTCAAGAGGTAATGTCATATTTAAGCTCTTTTAAAAATGCAGTATACAATGTGCTTGGTCATGTTTTCAGTGAATCTGACGAAAACTGTCAAGAACATATCCAGGTTATATTCGACCCCACAATAGGTACAAATGAATTAATTAATAACATTTTACTTAAAGTTGCACTTTAAGGTCCTAAATTTGTTCCTAATTAAAAAAGTTGAACTCCTAAAGACACGCTGTAAAGAATCAGACATGTCGGGCAGATCCATTTGCAACAATATTTTAATGGGCAGACTTCAAGGAAACGTAAAACTTCTCAGCAATGAGCAAACACAAGGCAAAGGTCCAGTCTGATGCCCGGGAGAGGGTTCAAGTCAGGGGAAAAGGTCCGGCTGGATCCGAGATCGGCAGCAGGTGACAGAGAGGCGTGAAACAGGCTTGGTTCGGGGCAGGCGGCGAGATATCAGAGTCCAGTAGCAGGCACGGGTCGTTAGGCAGGCTGCAGACAGGCAGAAAGGTTAGTAACAGGCTGGGATCGTAACAACAGAATCACTTAGAGAACACTCAGACATGCAACATGGGGTGAAACAATACTTCGCACAAGATGCCGAGTTAATCAGGCAGATATAGTCTCAGGGCGAGGGTTTAATGCGGGACAGCTGGGGAGCAATCAAAGCATAATGATCCATACTGCGCTGAAGCTCTTAGTACTCAGGGGAGAGAGCGCGAGAGCGCGTGGAGTTAGCAGAGCAGGGTGCCGTAACAGAGCCCCCCTCCTGCGAGCGTCTCCTGGCGCAAGGAAACTGGTGACGGCGCGGTCTGCCGTGAGGTCGAGGAGCCGGCCTGTCAGGGTGATGGCGGTGGAAGTCTTGAGTGAGGGACGGGTCTAGTATGTCATTGGCGTTGACCCAGGAACGTTCCTCTGGCCCAAAGCCCTCCCAATCGACGAGGTATTGGAGATGCCCACCGCGACGCCTAGAGTCCAGCAGACAATGCACCTGGTAGGTCTCTTCGCCCTCTAACAGGATAGGTTGGGTGGCCGTCTCCTCTGAGTCCTCTCCGCGCTCTACAGATTGAGCAGAGGCTGGTTTGAGCAGGGAGACGTGGAACGTGGGTGAGATGCGCATGTGTCTGGGCAGGTCCAGACGAAACGACACAGGGGTGGTTTCACGGACGATCTTGAATGGGCCCAAGAATCTCGGACTTAGTTTCTTGCAGGGCAGCCTGAGGCGTAGGTCTCGTGTGGATAGCCACACCCATTGGCCGGGCTGGTAAACAGGTCCTGCCCTGCGATGCCTGTCTGCCCCCTCCTTGCCGCGTCTTATAGCATGCTGGAGGTGAGTGTGGGCCAAGTTCCAGGTCCTCTCACTCCGCCGGAGCCAATCATCCACGGCAGGGACGCTGGTGGGCTCACCTGACCAGGGGAACAGTGGGGGCTGGAACCCGAGGACGCATTGGAAAGGGGTCATCCCGGTAGAGTGCTTGCGGATGGAGTTCTGGGCATATTCGGCCCACATCAGGAAACGATGCCAATCCCCCTGCTGACGATGGCAGTAGGAGCCGAAGGAAGCGGAAATCTCCTGGTTGAGGCGCCCACTTGTCCGTTGGCCTGGGGTGGTACCCCGAAGTGAGACTCACGTTGATCCGTAGTCTCCCACAGAAGGCATTCCAGACGCGGGAAGTGAACTGGGGTCCCCTGTCAGACACAATGTCCTCTGGTAATCCGTAGAACCGAAAGACATAGTTACACAGATGTTCCGCCGTCTGCAGAGCGGTGGGTAGCCTGGGGAGCGGGATGAGCCGGCATGCCTTAGAGAAGCGGTCGATGACGGTCAGAATGGTTGTGTAGGGGAGGCAGATCCGTGATGAAGTCCACCGCGATGTGGGACCAAGGCCGTTGGGGAACAGGCAGGGGTTGAAGGAGGCCCGTGGGTAGCAGCCGAGAGGATTTCTGGGTGTTACAGACCCTACAGAGGCGAATGAATACGCTCGTGTCTCGAGTGAGCGTGGGCCTCCAGTACCGGTTCTGAAGGAGCTGGGTCGTGGCAGTGATTCCGGGGTGCCCGGAACAGGGAAGGGCGTGCACGTGGTTTATCACCTTGTCGCGGAGGGTTTCTGGTACAAAGATCCTCCCAGTGGGGCAGTCCGAGGGAATCTCGAGGTCAGCGTTGGCCTGGGTTCACTCGGTCTCGAGGTCCCATTGAATTGGTCCGAGGATGAGAGCTGGGTTGAGAATGGGTTCTGGAGTCGGGACCTCCGTTTCGGAGTCGAACAGTCGAGACGGGGCGGTAACTCACTGAAGTGGAACCGGGAAAAGAAGAGAGACCACCGGGCTTGACGTGCGTTCAGTCTCTTGGCCGTACGCAGGTACTCCAGATTCTTGTGGTCTGTGTACACGGAGAATGGGTGAGTCACTCCCTCGAGCCAATGGCGCCACTCCTCGAACGCTGACTTCATCGCTAACAACTCGCGTTCTCCGACGTCATAGTTCCTCTCTGCGGAACTCAACTTCCTGGAGTAGAAAGCGCAGGGATACAGCTTGGGGGGTTCGCCCTGACGTTGGGAGAGTACCGCTCCTAGCCCGGTGTTCGAAGCGTCCACCTCCACCACGAAGGGTAGGTCAGGGTTAGGATGGTGCAAAATGGGAGCAGAAGTGAAGCTGTTCTTGAGTTGCTTAAAAGCCCGGGAGGCAGCCTCGTTCCAAGCTAGCCCTCTCGTGCCCTTCCAAACCAGAGCTGTTAACGGGGCTGCTACGGAGCTGAAGCCTCTGATGAAGCGGCGATAGAAATTGGCGAAGCCCAGGAAGCGTTGCAACCCCTTTAGGGTGGAGGGTTGGGTCCAGTCTACGACTGCTCTCACCTTATTCTCATCCATGGCCACGCCCTCCGGGCGGATGACGTACCCCAGAAAGGTTGTAGATGTCTGATGGAAGTCACACTTCTCTATCTTGGCGTAGAGTTGGAACCGAAGGAGCCTTCGAAGTACCGCGCGGACATGCTGGATGTGGGCTTCATGGGTGTCAGAATAAATCAAAATGTCGTCAATGTAGACGATTACACTTCGGTGGAGCAGATCACGGAGGACGTCGTTGACGAAGGATTGGAAGACGGCAGGGCTGTTAGAAAGGCCAAAAGGCATGACGAGATATTCATAGTGCCCAGTGCTCGTGGAGAAGGCAGTCTTCCATTCGTCCCCCTCTCGGATTCAAACCAGGTTATAGGCGGAGCGCAGGTCCAGCTTGGTGTAATATTTGGCCGTGCGAAGAAGCTCTAGAGCGGCCGGTACCAGCGGCAGTGGGTAACGGAACTTAACGGTACATTCGTTCAGTGCTCTGTAGTCGATGCAGGGTCGCAGTCCTCCATCTTTTTTTTTGACGAAGAAGAACCCGGCTGACAGAGGGGAAGTGGAGGGATGGATGAACCCCTTTGCGAGCTCCTCCTCCACGTATTTCCGCATGGCCTCGGTCTCAGGTTGGGACAGTGAGAAGATGCGGCCTCTGGGTGGTGTGTTATTGGGTACGAGGTCTATGTCGCAGTCGTATTCCCGATGGGGCGGTAGGTTGGTGGCTTTGACCTTGCTGAAGACCTCTACTAGATCGTGGTATACGGTAGGTAGGCGAGATAGCACGGCGTCGTCTCGGGGTTCGGTAATGCCTTGGACCCTTAAGGGTTTGACGACAGACAGACACCTCGAAAAACACCTCTCTCCCCAGCTGATTATCTGCCCGGTAGTCCACTCCAACTGGGGGTTGTGCTTCCTTAGCCAGGGTAAGCCCAGGATGACCGGAGTGTGAGGAGCTTGGAGAATGTAGAACTGGACCTTCTCATGATGGAGTTGGCCGGTATGCATGCGAAGCGCCTGGGTCATGTGTGTGATGCATCCTGTGCCGAGTGGACGTCCGTCGACAGCCTCTACTGACAGCGGAGGTGTGCAAGAAATGAGGGCTATCTTGTGAACCTGGGCAAAAACTTTAGACATGAAATTACCAGCTGCCCCGGAGTCAACTAGGGCGACGGTACTGACAGCTTGCCCCTTTATAGTGAATTCAAGAGGCACTGATACACAGGTGAGAGGATTTAAACAGTCGAGGGTTAGACTCACCGTGGTTCTGTCCTTGTGTGTAGGTCGCAGAAGGCAGTGCAGACGGAAGTGACCGGAACCCCCGCAGTACAGACATAGGTTCAGAGATCAGCGGCGCTCCCTCTCCTCCTCGGAGATGTGTGAGGCGTTGATCTGCATCGGCTCGTAGGTCTCAGCAGACAAGTTAGAAGCACGTGGTGCGGGACTGACGCGCATAGCGCCCGTTGGGCGGAGACTGGGGCGTCGTGAGCGCATCAGGTTGTCCAGCTGGATGGTGAGATGAACAGACTGATCCAAATCCTTTCCTTCGTCGCGACAGGCCAGCTCCACTTGTAAATCGTGTCGGAGACCCCTTCGGAAGACCACCTTGAGAGCGTTCTCCGTCCAATTGGTTTGGGCTGCTAGCGTCCGAAATTTGAGGGCGTACTCTGAGGCGGGCGATCTCCCCTGTGAGAGTTCCAAGAGAAGATCCTCGGCTCCTTTCCCCTCCCTGGCATGCTCGAACACAGCTTGGAAACGTTCCAGAAATTCTCTGTAGGAAGAGAAGGCGGACCCATCTGGTTTCCAGACCGCGGTGATCCATTCCAACGCGCGACCGGTGAGTAGCGTGCACACAAAGGCAATTTTGCTGGCATCTGTGACGTGCAGGGCTGTCTGCTGGGCGAGATACAAAGAGCATTGAAGAATAAAGCCCCTGCATTTACCTGGGTCACCCTCATACCTCTCAGGGCACGCGAGGTGCGGGTTGGAGCTCGCAGTGTGCGGCTGGTCTAGCGAGAGGGGCGGCGCGGTGAGTGTTGGAACGGCCGTGGGTGCCGCGATGGACTTCTGTAGGGCTCGTACCGCTGAGACCAATTCCTCCGTGAGCGTGGTCAGGCCGGATAACTGGTGATGATGGGCGGCCAGCTGAGAGGCTTGGTTGGTGACAGCGGCCGACAGAGGAGTTATTGTCGCTGGATCCTCGTTTGGCGAAGTATTCTGTAAAGAATCAGACATGTCGGGCAGATCCATTTGCAACAATATTTTAATGGGCAGACTTCAAGGAAACGTAAAACTTCTCAGCAATGAGCAAACACAAGGCAAAGGTCCAGTCTGATGCCCGGGAGAGGGTTCAAGTCAGGGGAAAAGGTCCGGCTGGATCCGAGATCGGCAGCAGGCGACAGAGAGGCCTGAAACAGGCTTGGTTCGGGGGAGGCGGCGAGATATCAGAGTCCAGTAGCAGGCACAGGTCGTTAGGCAGGCTGCAGACAGGCAGAAAGGTTAGTAACAGGCTGGGATCGTAACAACAGAATCACTTAGAGAACGCTCAGACATGCAACATGGGGTGAAACAATACTTTGCACAAGATGGCGAGTTAATCAGGCAGATATAGTCTCAGGGTGAGGGTTTAATGCGGGACAGCTGGGGAGCAATCAAAGCATAATGATCCATACTGCGCTGAAGCTCTTAGTACTCAGGGGAGAGAGCGCGAGAGCGCGTGGAGTTAGCAGAGCGGGGCGCCGTAACACACGCATTGTAATTTTGCACTATATGTAGGAAATCATGACCTACATATTAAAATGAAGACTCCAGTCATATCAGTAACCTTATAAAAGCTGTTTTATTCCACATGGAGAGGGTCTGCACATGGGGGCTGCCATGTTTGAATCACATGACCAGCCGAATACTACTCGCTTAATCTCAGTAACCATCCTGTTATTTGACACTTTCACTCATTGACTAAAATAATCATGGCTGACTGTGAATTCTTAATTTCCACAATGGAATCTGAAAATGAAACTTATAGATTTTTTGGGGGGGCTTTTAAGTCCTCGTGGTCGCGTAGTGACCCGCCACAAACCGGGTGGCAGAGGATGAATCCCAGCTGCCTCCACGTTTCAGACCGTGGCTTGTTGAGACCGTTGCTACAGAGACATAGCGTGCGTGGAGGCTTCACGCAATCCACCGCGGCATCCACGCACAACACATTACGAACCACATTATAGTGACCACGAGGAGGTTACCCCATGTGACTACCCTCCCTAGCAACCCGGCCAATTTTGGTTGCTTAGGAGATCTGGCTGGAGTCACTCAGCATGCCCTGGGATTCTAGCGAACTCCAGGGGTGGTAGCCAGTGTCTTTACCGCTGAGCTACCCAGGCCCCGAAAACATTTGATTTGAAATGATGTTAGGTGTAAATGTAAGTCCAAGATGACACAAATACAAAAGTGCACCTTTAAAGAAAATGAAGCCTATTTAATATATATATATATTTTTTTTTTAAATGGGGACCTGGGTAGCTCAGTGAGAATTGACGCTGACTACCACCCCTGGAGTCACGAGTTCGAATCCAGGGTGTGCTTAGTGACTCTGGCCTGGTCTCCTAAACAGCTAAAATTGGCCCTGTTGCTAGGGAGGGTAGAGTCACAAGGGGTAACCTCTTGTGTCTCGGAAGCGGAGGCAACTGAGACTTTTCCGCCGCCACCTGGATTTATGCGTGTAACCGCGCCACCACGACGACCTACTAAGTAGTGGGAATTGGGCAATCCAAATTGGGGAGAAAAGAGGATAAATATTAAAAAAAGATCGTTTTTTACATTTTGACATTTTAATGACAATTAAGCAAATTTCTTTACCACAATACCTAAAATGAAAATTCTTATTACTGTGATGCAAAAAAAGACTATATTTAAATAATGTATGTATACGTCATTGTAGTATTTGTTGTAATGCACGTTATATTTGCTGATTTAAATAATAAAATATTGCATTTCAGTAATTCATAGTAGTTAGAACCTAATGAAAATTTGGGAACTACAATGAAAATTCTCTCATCATTTACTTGCCATCCCAGATATAAATGACTGTCTTTCTTCTGCAGACTACAAGAAAAGTTCTGCTCTCCGGGTTCATACGATGCAAGTGAATGGTGATCAGACCTTTGTAGCCTAAAAAAAGTCACATAAAGGAAACTTCAAAGTAATCCATACGACACCAGTTGTTAAATCCATATATTTTGAAGTGATATGATAGATATGGGTGAGAAATTTAAGTCTTTGTTTTTAACCCTAAATCTCCACTTTCACTTTCACTTTTACTTTTGCCTGTTTAATTTCACTTTAACATCTGAAAGTGAAAGTGGAGATTTAGAGCAAAAACTAAAATTTTTATCTGTTTCTCACCCACACCTATAATATCGCTTCTAAAGATATGGATTTAACCACAGGAGACTTATAAGATTACTTTTATGTTTCATTTATGTGATTTTTGGAGCTACAAAGGTCTGATCACCATTCAAATACATTGTTTCAGCACTGTAGGTCCTTACATTCTTCTAAAAATCTTTGTCTGTGTTCTGCAGAAGAAAGTCATACACATCTGAGATGGCATGAGGGTGAGTAAATGATGAGAGAATTTTCATTTTGGGGTGAGCTATCCCTTTAATTGAAGTTTAACATTTTTAATTCTTTAACCTTATTTGACATGACTGAAGGTGCTGAATGTTATAAGCTGATTTTTAACTCTGATTTAGGATTAAATTGCCTCTAAATACCTCTGTCCTTCTGTATTGTTCAGGCTCAACATACATGTAAGGAATGTAAAGTGAAGTTCGGCGAGTATTACTGTGGCATTTGTCATCTGTTTGATAAAGACAAGAAGCAGTACCACTGCCAGCCCTGTGGAATATGCAGGTTTGCATAACATTTACATTTATCATCCAGCACACACTTTTATTCAAAGCAACTTTGTTAATCAAGAGAAGCAGTAACTCTGTGATTATTCATTTAAAGCTATTTCTTAATTGCTATTCTACTCTATGTCCTTTCTTCACCTTCAGAATTGGTCCAAAAGAGAAATACTTCCACTGCACAAAATGCAATTTATGTTTAGCCACTGATCTTAAACATAATCACAAGGTACACAACTAATTATCTTGATTCTGCCTGAGTCATTGGTTCTATTCAACTGGAAATACTTGTTTACTTTCTTGTTGTTAGGGAATAATTAAGCACTGCTTTTTGTGTCAGTGTGTTGAGAATGTCTCCAGACAGAACTGTCCTGTATGTATGGAAGACATCCACACGTCCAGAATAGGGGCTCATGTTCTTCCCTGTGGCCATCTCCTACACAGGTGAGTGTTTTTTAATGATCTACATGTTAACTCATAAATTAGAATGAAAAGAAGCTCAGAATTAAGTCACTAGTCAGGACTGTAGGGCACATATTTATACTGTTTATGTAAAGTAATTAATTGCTGAAATAATTTACAGTGCTTATCTTTTTTTATGCAGTCACAATATTATCCATAGAAACTTTTACCAAGTTGCTCACAATAACTTCAAGTAAAAAAAAAAAAATGAATTAATTTAAAGGGCTAGTTCAACCCAAAATGAAAATCTCTCATCGTTTACTCACCCTCATGCCATCCCAGGTGTGTATTCTTTCTTTCTTTAACAGAACACATTTGAAGAAAATTTGAAGAATTGAAAAATAGGAATATATCTTAGCTCAGTAGGTCCTTAAAATGCAAACGGATGGTGATCCAACCTTTTGAAGCTCCAAAAATCACAGACAGTCAGCATAAACATCATCCATACGACCAGGGTGCGATTTGTTGAAAAACCAGAGGGCGGGGGGACATGTCAATGTGAATGTCATCATTTACATTTTTATGTCGAAATTCAGACAATGGTGTAACTCATATCCAAAGCAGTCTTAAATTCTTAAACCGTAGACTAAAACCACAGAAAATAGTTATTTTAACTGAATTTAAATTAATCAAAATAATTAACGGTAAAATTATTTTAAACAATTAACAGGAGGCATTAGTATTAGCTGTCAAATATTTTGCTGCAGGGCTAACATTATCTAAGAAATTACAGATTTGATCATCATCCATCACCATTTTTATGGACTATAAATTATAAAGATTTCAGCGTTTTTACCTTTTATAAAACACCTGGTAAAATAATCCCAGGTTAAGGTTTACATTTTGTGAATCTGAACTGTCTGTTAGCCCTAGGCTTTAATTATGGCCCAAGCACTGAAAGTGCGGAGGCCCTATTGTTCTTCCAAGGATTATTAGGGGGCAAGCAGCGAAGCTGCTGGAACCCTTTTGTAATTGTACTGATTTTCTTCTTTTTCCTTCTTTTTTCTGCCCTAAAAGTGTCGGGGCGTCAGAGACCATGAGTCGTGGAGACACCAAACTTGGCAGGATGATCCCAAATCCCCCTCACTACACAGGCGCACAAATGCACACCCATCTGGCCCTAGGTGGCACTATAATACACTTTTACGTTATAAAACACTTTTACGTTTCGGCTCATATCACTGCAATTGTAAGGGCTAGAATATACATTTTACACTGATTCCTTGAGTACAGCCATACAAAAGTATATCTTCCGATTTCATTTCCGTCTATAATTTTTCGAACTCCTAGACCGTTAGTCCGATCGGCATACATCATCTACATACCCTCCTGACAAAAGTTATCAAAAGAATTTTGGTACGTCAAATCGATATTAACAATACAATTCCTTCGTTTTAATGCAATTTGAGTAATTGATCAATATCTACTCATCGCAAACTCCAAATGTAACCAAACTTTGTACACATAGTCAACAGGATGTTTAGAAGATGTTAACAAAGTTTCATACAATTCCAACACTAGAGGACACTACAACTAAAAAAACTGTCATAACTTTGCAGCCGTCTGAGCGACAAAGTTCAAATTAAATATGTGCATCTTCTTTGGTTCAAATGCTAACATATACTTAAAAAATCTATTTGACAAATTAACAAAAATGTCCGCCACCAGCCAATCAATCTTTCAGCACCATATAACTCGTATTGGGAATGGCCGAGGGTTATGGAAATTACTATAAACAAGCAGGGTGTCAACTTGAAGCCACATATAAAATTTTGTGACAGTCGGCCACACGGTGTTGTTATAATTAGCTAATTTGCATTTTTGCTCATAACTCTGAAACCGTATAGACTACAATAAACATTTGTAGCTTCTCTGAATCCCCAGTGATATTGTCACTTGAATTTCAATTCCGCAAGCAACTTTTTTTACAATTTCGATTAATTCGAAAAACCTACTTTTTCGAACTCGTCACGAAACTTGGGATATATAATTTACAGACCCTCCAGAAATTTGATGCGTCGAATCGTTCCAAAGATATAAGCAAATATGTTTTGGCCATGGCTTATAATGACTAATTAGCCTGTATCTTGTGAGTGCAATTTTCAAACTTAGCAAAATTTGTTCACATGGACAATGTTCACACAAGAGAACACTCTGAGGTAACATGACGAGTTCCATTAATTTTTGTATGCTAGGGGGCGCTATAACTTAAGAAAATTGCAACTGTGCTCAATGCAAGTGAAATGTCACACCAAAATAGCTGTGATTCTTTTAGTCACCTCTCCATATGTGGCCTCCGACAATAGCCGCTTGTGGCTATATTTATTATTATTCTTTTCAAAGTTTTCTGTACTTTTGGGGTACTTAACATGCATGAAATCTTGCACACACATCGTCGTGGGCTATTAGGGCCTTTAAAATGGGCATGTAAGACGGCCTCTGTAGCACCCTCATTTTCACCTACAGTCACCAAAATTGGTACGTATATAGTTTTCATCGAGCCGGACAACTTTCATAATTATAGTTATTAGCTCTGCCAAACAGGAAGTCATCAATTTTAATTTATATTTTTTATATTGCAGTCTCTGAATTTTTAAATATTCCTCCTTGGGGATTCTTGAGACTGTCACCACATTTAGACAACATTATGACAATACATTGAAGATGCTAAATTGTGGACAGATTTATGATATATCGAATGGTGTTGCCATGGCGAAGCATTAAATTAATAGCGAAAAATGGGAAACAGGAAGTGTCACACAGCTGTGTGCAATGTGTGATTTAGATCAAAATTGAGATGTATGTTTAGTCTTGGGAGCTAATCACATGGATGTGACTATTTTGGGACGCAGTCATAGCACCACCACTTGGCAGGGAAATCCCCCACATCCCGACTCCACTGGTTAAATTATTGTCTTCTAAATTGAAATGATTGTTTTGGTGCAAAAAAAGATAAACAATTAAGTACTTTTTAACTATAAATCATCGTCAGCAGCAGTACGCGCATGTGATGTAATCAGGTTGGCATGTTCAAGCGAGAACAGATGCACGTGCAACACACCTGGAAGAGCAGCACTGTTTACAACTGAGCTGGAGGAACGTTTTACAAAAGCTTAGTTGGTTTTGGTTTAGATGGATTTGATTTGTGTGCTCATCCTGGATGTCTTAACTGAGAGAAAAAAACATGAGATTACATCTGTAACATGCCAGCACAAATACATCACATGAGAGACCGTGTGAACTCTACCCTTCTGTTAATGCACATACTGCTGCTGACAGGAAGCGTTGATTTATCATTAAAAAGTACTATAATATTGATCTTTTTCACACCAAAAGCAATCGTTTCACTTTAGAAGACATTCATTTAACCAGTGGAGTTGTATGGATGAAGTTTATGCTGACTGTTAGTGATTTTTGTAGCTTCAAAGATCTGATCACCATCCACTTGCATTTTCAGGACCTACTGAGCTTTGATATTTTTCCATTTTTCTTCAAAAATGTTCTGCAGAAGAAAGTAAGTTATACACATCTGGGATGGCATGAGGGTGAGTAAATGATGAGAGAATTTTCGTTTTTGTGTGAACTATGAAAGACAGTTACCTATCGACTACATAATGAGGGAAACCATCCACTCTTTGAAACCAGCAGATTTTGACTTCTGAGATATCAGTATGATATCCATTCATTCTGCATGATTGATTTAATTAAGCCTGAAATCACAATATGGCCTTACGCGACTGCTAAACCTTCAGTCAGTGCTGTGTGAGCAAGCAGCGCCCTCTAGTGGTTTTGACACCATTCTTCATTACCTATTATACCATTCTTCAAATACTTTTATTTGCAAATAATCAACATTTCCATTAAAAAGTCCAGTTTAGTTGTCTAGTAAGTCCCTCAGCTTTGATCTCTGTGATTAGATGTAAAATTACACTTTTTTTGTTTTGTTTCCTTTCTTACTTGCAGAACATGCCTTGAAGATATGTTCAGAACTGGGTAAGGGTCATCTTTTTTTGTTTCAAGTTTTTTTTTTACTTCAGTTGTCATTGTTGAATTTTTGCTCATGTCTACATAGATTCAAACAGACATTTTGAATATTAAGAGCCTACACCCCTATGATAAAATGACAGCACCTCTATGCTACATTAAAATATACATTTGGATGTTCCTGAACCAGTTTAAGGTTTAAATAACAATGTAATTTTCCATATGTGAGAAAGGTGTTCAGAGTATCAACAGTGTTTATATTTAGTAGTTGTCTTTCCTGCAGTGCTTACCGCTGTCCACTGTGTAAGCACTCGGCCTTGGACATGGAGCAGCACTGGGAACAGATGGATAACGATATTGCCCAGTCACCCATGCCCACAGAGTACCAGGAAACAACAGTTAAGGTAATGTAGCAAAGAAAAGACACCTAACATTTACGTTTAGCTGATGCTTTCATCCAAATTGACCAAAATGACAAATGAGGAACTATACAAATATGAACATTTGTTTGAGAGTCTGTAAGATTGTAAAATGTAACCTTAGTTTTAAAATGCTTAACGTTCAACGCAGATATTTTTGGTCATTAACAGGATATGTCAACATTAGCAAAGTGTCATTTCTTCAGTGTTGTCACATTAAAAGATATTATCAAATATTAGCAAAAATGTGAGGGGTGTACTCACTTTTGTGAGATACTGTATATATATATATATATATATATATACACACACACACAGGTATATATATAATTAAGCTGTCTATCTATCTACTGTATCTACAGAACTTACAAATATGTGAACTTACTGTTTTTTTCTGCTATTTATAGTTTGAATATCCTATTTTACCTAATATATAAATATTAAATTATATAAATGTATACAAAACTTTGAATACAAAACGTCTTAACATTTTTTATTCAATGTTTTGTATAAATGTAAATTCTGTGTATATAAAGTATATATATAATATATATAGAATTAAGCCTAGTTTTAGGAGCATTAAAATGTTTTGTGACAATTCAGTACATATTCTTACATTTTCGTACATAACCCTAACCCTATTTTTAAAATGATTTAAAAGAATTATCCCCTTTTCTCCCAATTTGGAGTGTCCAATTCCCACTACTTGGTTGGCCCTCATGGTGGCGTGGTTACTCACCTCAATCCGAGTGGCGGAGAACAAAGCTCAGTTGCCTCCGCTTCAAAGACAGTCTATCAGCGCATCTTATCACGTGGCTCGTTGTGCATGACACAGCGGAGACTCACAGCATGTGGAGGTTCATGCTACTCTTGGCGATCCACGCACAACTTACCACCCACCCAATTGAGAGCGAGAACCACTAATCGCGACCATGAGGAGGTTACCCCATGTGACTGTACCCTCCCTAGCAAATGGGCCAATTTTGGTTGCTTAGGAGATCTGCCTGGAGTCACTCAGTATATACTGGATTCTAACTCGTGACTCCAGGGGTGGTAGTCAGTGTCAATACTCGCTGAGCTTCCCTGCCCCCCCCCTTTAATTTTAATTCTAATTACAGCAATGATATATAAATAATGATATTTAAATTGTGACAAAGTATTAAATTGTGGTACTGTTTGTGGTTCCACCTTGAATGTATGCCTATTTTAAAAAATATGACAATGGACATGTTTTTGTGAGATTCATCTTTTTAAATAATTTATGCCAAAAGGGTGCGTTTTCTGTGTTTGTGTGTGTGTATTTGTAATTTTTGCAGATAATATGCAATGACTGCCAGGCTCATTGTATTGTCACCTTCCATGTGTTGGGGATGAAATGCAGCAGCTGTGGCTCCTACAACACCACCCAGGATGGGGGGCTGATCATGCCCCCTGTTGTAGACACACAACATACTGCAGGACAGCCACTTGAAGATGAGCAAGACGCTGAGCAACATGAGTGACGTTATGACTCTAATAACTAATTTAGTAAAAGCTTTCATCTATCTACCATGTCTATACAACAATTCTGTGTTATTGCTTCATTAAAATGAATGAGAAATTGAGAACATTTGGGTTGAGGCTTCTTTGATCGGATAGACACTGTCAGATCTTCTCTTGATGCCCAAGTCAGACCTCTAATTGTCTGGGACACGTGTGATTAAAATGTCCAGATTTACTTTCTCATAAAGAATGATCGAATTTACTTGCACATAATTTTCTGAGTAAGGTCTACTACTAAACTAAATAAAAGTGTTTAGTAAGTGATAGTAAAACATGACTTAAATATTGAGCTTCTCTCATCCATACCCATTATATCTCTTCTGAAGAGAGAGATTTAACCACTGGAATGGTATGGATTTTTATATTTTTAGTGCTTTTGGAGCTTAAAAATGTTAGTCCACATTTACTTGCATTGTATGGACCTACAGAGCTGAATTATTCTTCTAAAAATGTTTGTGTTCAGAAGATGACAAAGTCATACACATCTGGGATGGCATGAGGGTGACATTTTTCGTTGAACTAGTGCCATAAGTTTCAGGTTCCTCGCAATAAATATACCATGGTTTTACCATAGTAACCATATTTTAATCTTGTTATTCATAGTAAAACAGGAAACTAAAAATGATGGTTATAAAAAAAATTACTGTTTTACTACCCCATTTCACTGAATTTTGGTGCTTATGTAATTCAGATGTCCTAACAAGATGTTCATTTTCTCTCAGGCTTTTAATGGTCCTTGGTTTAAAACCTCTGATGTAAACAGAAGTTGTTTGTTTCTCTTTTGTTGTGCTGAGGTAGGTGACCAAACAAAAGTCAACAGCAGATACACTGTTGTAAATGTTTCCAGTACAACGAGAGATGCGGAAAGTATAAATTAACTTCAACATATACTGTACATTTCTAAAGGTTTTAGTTATATTTTATATATGTCAGGGCATCAGTGGGCGAAGAAAAACAAAATTGCTTCACTTTGTCGCTAAAACGGTTCTCAATTAACATATTTTCTGTTAGACAACGGAACGGAACTTAGCTAACGTTACATGTTTATGAGTTTGAAGAAGGTTTATTGTTGTGTTTGGATAAGTAAAATGTACAGAGTCTGTAAATATACGATCTGAAGTCGGACAGTTCAGAAACCGAACCGGAATGAACTAAAACTCTGATTAGTAGTGAATATAAGCGCATGCCAAGAAAAAACGGTCAAATTAAATGTTTTGAATTAAAACAAAGGAGAAGGCAGCTGCTATGTGATCACTGATTGGTTCCTGCTAACACAGCGTGCACATGCGCAGCTCATTCATGTCTATGTCCGCTGGCGTGCAGTCAACGGAATGTGCTGCTCCTCTCAGCCGCTCACTGAACAGAGCAGACGCAGCGGGGAAGACCTCACGCTTGCAGTACTGGCGATATTTGGAATTTGGAAAGTCGCTAGATTTGTCGCTAGTCGCTTTTTTTGAAAACAATGTCGCTAAAGGGGTCTGAAAAGTCGCTAAGTTGGCAACAATGGCTTGCTTCGAGAAAGCGTGGTAAAAATTCGCGTTCGGTGTGCAAAGGCCTTTGCCGCAGCACCCGTCACTGGTAAAATTAAAGTGGAGTCTTTAGATTATTGTATAATCAGTCCTATTTTTATTTGTGGTTTGTTTGAATAAGCACAAGTTAAATGTAACATTACCTGCAATAATGTTCTCAATGGTGTACAAGAAAACAGTGCCAACTTTCCACAAATATGGATCACCGTCTTTCACATGAACAAAACCAATCATCTAGATCTCAGTTTACCCCATGTGTGTTTTATGTAAAGTTATTACAAATTTCTTATGTATTAAATACCACTGTGGACATTTCTTTGCAACAGTCACAATTTTCAGTTCATTCCATTTTCAAAATAATTATGCTATTTTTATTACATATAAGAAAAGGAACATGTTTAATAAGTGTACTTCTAGGCTAAATATAGAAAAAAAAAAAAGTTCAGGTGAATAAAAAGCTTGCTACTCAAATTTACCACAGTCAAGGACAGATAGGATAGGCCAACCCATTTATCAAGGTAGCAATTTCACAAACACAAATACTTAAATATTAATTTTTTGCAGATTGTCGCTTGTGTACTGGGCAATTAAATGTTATCTCCTCTGGCAGGTTCTGGCTGAGGATTGGTGTACATCACCGTGAAACATTGTGGTTCTCTGGTGATAACGTCTGGAACTGAAGCCTTTGGAGTTTCAGGATCTGGTTTACCAGTTACTGCAACCTTGACTGGTAGAAGACCAGGGCTTGCCATCATGTCCCCCTCTACAACAGTTTTCTCAGTGATGGTAGGATGAGATGTAGTTTGCTCAAGGACAGGATGTGGACTTTGGTCAGTGGGTTGGTGCAGGTTGTTTTCGGTGCCCGGTGATGATTCCTCCATAATGTGCGGTTGCATGGTGTCCAGCACAATTGGTCGTGCTGTTGTTCTCAGTATAGTGACCTCCTCTGAAGACTCGCTGGACTCTGATGATTCAGAACTGGATAATGCCTGCTGGTTGTGATACAAGCTGACCTGTCAGGAAAATGATGGGCACACACACAACATGAACAACTTTTTTATATGAGCAATACACGTTTTATTTATAAAGCACGTGTCATACACTTTAGTTATGTAAAACGTCCAAATACCACATTTACATTACCAGCAGCTTAAACCAGCCCAATTGATGCATTTGAGTTTTTGCAGAAATTGCCAGTTTTAATTGGTCTTCCAGTCTGAAAGGGTCTGCATTCGCAAAACCATTTAAAAACTGGCAACCAGGCTTTGAGACCAGCTAGGACCAGCAAACAAGGCTGGTTTAATCATTTTAGTTTCTCTCCCCGTAGGGGAAGCTTTAAAAAAATAAATGAAATTCAACTTTAAAAAATCAGTTACTTAAAGAATGGAAAAAATGATCAATTAATTAATGGTGATTAAAAATGGATAAAAATGTGCAATTAAAAGGACAAACTGAATTCAATTTCATGCAATGATGATAAATGCAGCACAGCGCATAATGAGAATGCACAGTTAAACATCTTTTTAGTCTGGAATAAAAAATAAGATGCAATATACTAACCGGCTTAGACACTGTAAAAGTCACTAAAAAGAATCCAAATAGTGCTGGTCCCAAGCGGTCCATCTTTTATTAAATGAAAATAGTCCTAAAAAAAAATAATAAAAAAACCCCCATGTTAACATGAAACACTGCTTTAAAAATGCATATTATATAAACTGGAAAAACACATTACCTTGTCAGCGTCCTCCTAAAGAAACGAAAAATATGTATTTAACACACTGAACACCATACAGCCTTAGACAGAGTGGAACTAAATGGTGCCTATTTATTTGAGTTAACTTTTCACACATGTACAAATGAATGTTTAGTGCTATGTTTTATGATCCCTTTCTCTGTAATTTAGTTTGACCTACCAGCTCAAGTTTTAAATGATGTAAATCAGTGAAGTTACAGACCACCACTGAAGCTCACTAGAATGATCCTATGATAAAACAACCGTGAAATTAACTAGTAAACTTTTTTTTAGTTTAAGCAATAAAACCCTGTCTCTGTGGCTGCTCATCTTAAATTGTAAACACACAAGGACAGAAGCCATCTTTTTATAGACCAGCGATTTAACTCCTAGTGAAAACGGATGTCATAACACATCAATCATGCTCTTGCGAAAACAATGAATAAACCAGCCACAGTGTGGCAGAAACACCCTCCAGCATAGTTTCCAATCAAGGGAGAAAAACACAAACAAAAAGTAATTAGTCTTCATTTTTAAATCAACAAGTACTCAGAGTCGGAAATAAAACCACAAACAAGAGCCACAAATCTTTAATTCTCTAACATTTCTACATCTACACATTTTTGGGTCTGGCAAGCCTTTCGACCCGGTTTGGAAGTGAACCAATGTAAGAAAATAATTAATTTTGTTACGTGCTGCTGATTGTTGACCATTAATCTGAATTGTAGAATAGAAAAAAAATTGCCATATGTAATTGAGAAAACTCCCTTTAGAACTGAAGGGATAGTTTACTCAAATGATCATTTTCACAATCTCATGCTGTTCCAAACCTACACCGATCAGCCACAACATTAAAACCACCTGCCTAACATGGTGTAGGTCCCACTCTTGCCACCAAAACTGCACCAACCCGCATTTCAGATGCATCTCCGATAGCATTCTGAGATGATATTCTTCTCACCACCATGCTAAAATCACCAACAATCATGCCACGTTCCAAATCACTGAGATCAGATTCCCCCCCCCCCCATTCTGATGGTTGAGGTGAATATTAACTGAAGCTCCTGACCCATATCTGCATGATTTTATGCACTGCAGCCACACAATTGGCTGATTAGATAAATCGCATGGATTGTTGATGCCAGATGGGCTGGTTTGAGTATTTCTGTAACTGTTGATCTCCTGGGATTTTCACACACAACAGTCTCTAGAATTTACTCAGAATGGTGCCAAAAACCAAAAAAAATCCAGTGACCGGCAGTTCTGTGGATGGAAATGCCTTGAGGTCAGAGAATGGCCAGACTGGTTTGAACTGGTATGATAACCGCTCTGTACAGTTGTGGTGAGAAGAATATCATTACAGAATGCTATTCTGATATGCGGGTTTGGCGTCACAAGAGGGACCTACACAATATTAGGCATGTGGTTTTAATGTTGTGGCTGATCGGTGTATATAACTTACATTGAACATGAATGGAGATGTTAGAAATGTTACTTTTGTTTACTGTGAAGTCACTCAACTGGATTTTAAACATTGTGTTTCAAACAGAATTATGATTTTTGGGTGAACAATCCCTTTAATGTTAATTTAACAACCTTCCTGTCAGATTCAGAGGCCTTCAAAGTCCCCACAAATTTGAGCCCATCAATATTTTGCAGAACTTGGCTGCCCTCGGATGCAGGGAGGAACACACCAAGTATGAGGACGAAAGCTGGCTGAAGAACATTGGATCCAGGTTGACCAATTGCAGATGTGTCCACACCCATCGAGCTCCAGTCTTTGGGGTCAGCGTAGAAGAAAATGGGAAGAGGGTCGGTTTTTACATCACCTCTGGATGGACGGCACAGGTCATCGGTCTGGGAGCCATCGAAGGGACTGGCCGCACCATTGAGGTAGCGGTTGGCCTGGGAGTGACTGGTCTGGGAATACAAGGTTTTGGGGGATCGCGGATGTATATTTCAGGGGTGAAGATGTCCTGATCAGGCTGAGGGAATGGATGATAGAACGGATAAGTGTGCATGTGTCCATAACCAAAACCCAGCTTACATCTTCGCTCCTCTCTCTACACATTTAAGAAAAAACTGGTTTTATTTAATTAGTATTCAATTAGATTATGGTTTAAGATGTTTAAAAAATGTTTTGGGATAGGACAGAAAATATGATTCTTCAAATCCAAATCTTTAAAACTAATAAATATTCTAAAAGTAAAAAATTAAAAATGCACAAAAGTACGATGCGCATATATATATATAAAAAATAGACCCAGAAAAATTATCAGCTTCATCCTATTTGAAGTAAAAAAAAAAAAATGCACTTAATTAGTAAATTCGGCACCACAAGATTATTAAGAGGTCAAAATATGAAGTTACCTTGATGTCTCCGATGTTCTCATGAAATACCTTTCTTTGCAGTCTTTAAATTGCACTTTAAAATATGCATCAAACCCCTTTGTTTTATTGATGTAACATTGTGGGTTGCGCCAAATGTTTCCAAACAGCCCTGCGCTTTAACTTCCCTCCCAAACCTTTGTATGCAACAGGATCATTTTACAACAGTTTTCTTTAAAATCAACTTTAATCACTCATTTTGACATGCAAACAAGTCTTGGCAATTCTTAATTTATGAGGTTGTGGCAAAAACTTATGTTGATATCTTTGTTTACCACATAGGTAAAGCAGATATTAAGTTTCACCAGTTATTTTCATTTGTGTTCTTATACAATAAGTCTAATCAATGCAATCTTTAGTGATGTGGTAGAAATTAACAAGTTCAAAATCCTCAGAGAAGAATAGTTATTAAACATTTAGTTATGATTACAGGTTGCCAAGTTGATTGGAGAAACTAGACTGTGAATTTAGGTTGAGTTTTCAAAATGCAACGTGACTTTATTTCATAGAAACCAAGATGCTACAGCCAGCATGGTGATGAAGCTAGTCCACAGATGTTGCCCCATTATCCTGAAAAACAGACCATTTAAAAGTCTTAGAAATGTTGAACATCCAAAATCCAATTTTTCACCTTCAAGGCATTCAAAAGTCACATGGGTTTGGAACATCATATGGATGTGCTTGGTTACCTCCGTTCCTCGCACCATAGACGTTTAATAATAGTAGCTTCCTAGACCTAGCTTTCATACCTCTGAGCACTCGGTGTCTTTCCCATTTGGTTTTGCAGAAGATGGCTCATGTCTTCTCTCAATTTCCTTCATACCTGTTTCCTGAGCACCCACACCCTGTGCTGCTTGCCTAAACAAACAAAGAACTTTAATCGACTGGATGGTGTGTTTCTCCTGAGCTAGATCACCAGATCGATCAATAGCGTTTCAATGAGTAAATACAAAGTAGATTACAGCGTACCTCCTCCGATTTGCTGCTTTTGTCTTCTGAATTATTCCAATGGTTACCCCCAGTACGACTAGAGCGGTACACAGGCCAACTGCTCCATACACAACCGGTCCCTGTGTAAGCCCTCCCAACGGTTCCTGGCAGTGCTCTCCACTGTAACCCACCTCACACACGCACACCATCTCTCCATTCTCGGTCACGCATTTACCGTTCCCATTACAGAGGTTTACGGCACACGCCTCAGACTCCACGTTCTCTAGTATGACATTCTCGCTCAAGCCTGGAACAAACGCTTTGGGTCTGAGCCGCATGTTTGTATCTTGTGCAACTTTGAGACCTGCAAAGTAAAATCAGAGGGGAGAAGCTTAATGTTTCCCAATGTTAGATCAGCATTTGGTGACAACCAGACATGACCAGAAGTGTGAAACGTATTTGTGATTTTAATGGATCCATTTAATAATCTGTCAATCTCATGAAAATTGGATCATATTTCACCACAGAATCTAGGGAGGACAAAAACAAAATGATGATTTGTATAAGTAAAATGAAGCCTATTTTAGGTCAGATTGGTTTGTAAAATTTTCATGACAATTAAGCACATTTTCAACAATTCTCATCTGAATGTTTACTTGTGATTTTTTGAATTTCATTCTTAAGGAAAATTCTGATTAGCTTCTCAATGTAATATTTGTACTCCATTACACTGCAATAAAGTAATTTTAAAATGAAAACATAGGATATAAACACCTTTTTACAGTAATTTTTTTTTCTCCAACATTACAGTAATGAGAATTTGGGGATAAAATGGGCTTAACTCAAGCAAATGTGTCAATGCAAAAATATTAACCATAAAAAAGGCAAAAATATTATAAGGTAGCTCTAAAAGGGCCTGGGTTGCTCAGTGAGTAAAAATGCTGACTACTATCTCTAGAGTCGCAAGTTCGAATCCAGATTGTGCTAAGTGACTCCAGCCAGGTTTCCTAAGCAACCAAATTGGTCCGGTTGCTAGGGAGGGTAGAGTCACATGGGGTAACCTCCTCGTGGTTGCTATGGGGTTCTCGCTCTCGGTGTGGCGTGTGGTGTGGTGCGTGGATGCCGCGGAGAATAGAGCGAAGCCTCCACACGCACCATGTCTCCACAGTAACATGCTCAAGCCACGTGATAAGATGCATGGATTGACGGTCTCCTGAAAGGAGGGGGGTGGGTGGTGGCTCTGAAAAGGTTTTCAATTGTCACTTTCCACATATTATGGCCCACATACTACATTATTTGTAAAAAAAAAAATAAATAAAAAAATTGCGCTTTTATTTAAATTTTACAACTTGTAGAAATCATGGAAATAACATGGAAAAGATAGGAACACTTTACTCCCGGTCATCTGCCTTCTCAAAAAAAAAAAATAATGCTGCCATGTTTTAAATAAAGATTGTGAGTTGATGTTTTTCTACAAAGTCCTTTTAACACAAATTTTGCAGACTCATTCAATGCTCTCTCCTTGGCCTCTTAAAGGGATAGTTCACCCCAAAAATAAAAATTCTCATTTACTCTCCGTCATGCCATCCAAGATGTGCATGTCAGTCTTCTGCGGAACAAAATATTTTATCTGCAGGTCCATGTAATCCAAGTCAACAGGGTCCAAAACTTTGAAGCTCAAAAAGCACATCAAGGCAGCATAAAATAAATTCTTACGACTACAGTGGTTCAATCCTTGTATATTGATCTGCTTTCTCACCCACATCTATCACTTCTGAAGTCCTTTTTCTCCTCCCTGCCCAGCAGGTGGCGATATGCATAAAGAATGGGAATAGCCACGCGCACAATTAATAAATTAAAAAATAAAATGGTAAAAAAGGGCTTAAATATTGATCGGTTTCTCACCCACACCTAGCAAATCACTTCTGAAGACATGAATTAAACCACTAGAGTCATATGGATTACTTTAATGCTGCCTTTGTGCTTTTTTTGACTTTCAAAGTTCTGGCCAAAATTCACTTGCATTATATGAAAGAGCTTAAATAGTAAAGTGTAAATAATGAGAATTTTCATTATTGGGATAAACAATTGTTTTTTTAAATGTTTGCATCTCCCTGGAGACCAAAAAAAAAAAAAAAACATTTTTAGGGGTTAATGATCCTAAAAACAAGGAAAATGTCATTACTTTTTCTACTTATCCTTTTTTATTTTGGTGTGAAATATGATCCAGGTATAGTCTTGTCAGGTTTCGTGAGCTTTATCACTGTATGGTATAAAAATGTTCCTATTTAAAATCACAACTACCTGCAGAAAATCAAGAGTGCACTGCATACTTATAACATTATATAATGTTATAGGTAAAGTAAACTTTCATCCATACAATAAGCAGATTACAGTAATGTAAACAAAATTTAAGATCGTTTTGGGCAGTTCTCACAGATCTCATCCGAATGATCAGGGCAGTCTGCGACACCATTGCAGAACTGCTTCAGGGGTAAACAGATGTCTTCACTCAAGCAAGGTCTTTCGCCTTCAGGGCAGCGGGGATCTGACGTGCAATCTTTGCCATTAACCAGGCGATGATCATGGTCACAATGGCACGTCATTCCTCCAGGGGCCGCTAGACAGAGATGGCTGCAGCCTCCGTTAGCATTTGAACAGAGGTTAGAGCCTGAAATACAAATTTGAGAAGACTGAGAATGGAATCAGAAAAGGGCTTAAACTTAAACCTGCAGCCTTCTGGAGCACAATAATTCCACAAGCATGTACGCCATAACTCCAGCAAAGCTTAATTGAGCACATTAACTGCAGTTTAAGTGGTGAAGTTACTCTAGTTTGCGGAATTGTTGCTTGCTCACCTTTTTGCCTTGACTTAGTAAATGCTTTCAGACTGACGATATCAGTGTTTACTTCAAACCACAGCTTCCCCTTCTGCTGATTATCACTGAACCAACACTTAGTGGAATCTAAACAACATCAGACACATGTATTACCAGAATGAATGTCTAAAATATTAAATTATAAATGCTTACTGAAAATGTCAGTGTAAATATTTTTCAAGCTGAAGTGTACAATTTATGTTCCACTAACATAACGAAACATTTTTCTGATAAAATTTCTGATAATATTCCTGATAACTCATCTTCCATTGGTTGTAGATTGTCCCGCCTCAAATCACATCATTAGTTAAGCCACATCATTAGTTAAGCCAGTGTTGGTGGGTTGGGCTTGATATGTTGCTTAAACACAGCTCTACAGTATTACACTTTTAAGTGAAATCAACCTACAAATAGCTTAAGTTACATTGGAAAATTACATGCATCAGCTTCAAGCCCAGCTGGAAAAACCAGATGAAACCATTTTATGGCAGTAGCTGGTTTTACATTGTTTTCAGCTTGGCCAGGAATGCTCATTTATAATCATTTGCTGGTTCAAGCTGGTCTAAAGCATTGATCAGCTGGACTACCTGCTGGTGGACCTAGTTAAAGACTGTTAGATCTTGTTCTAGGTCATTGAAGATGATAGACCACCTTGCACCAGCAAAAACAAATTATCATAATTTACTCCCCCTCATGCCATCTCAGATGTGTATGACTTTCTTCTGCAGAAGAGAAAGATTTTTAGAAGAAAATTTCAGCTCTGTAGGCCCATACAATTTAAGTGAACTGTGGCCAGAATGTTGAAGCTCCAAAATGCACATAAAGGCAGCATAAAAGTAATCCATAGGACTCCAGGGGTTTAATCCATGTGTTCTGAAGTGATTTAATCGATTTTGGGTGAGAAGACCAAAATTTAACTCCCTTTTCATTGTACAAATTGCCATTGCACATCTTGCCACTGCAGTCTCTAGGCACGATCATGACTTGATGCTTTGATTAATATGGCGCTAGTAAGTATAATCGAGCTTGAAATCATGATTGCCAAGGAGACTGCTGATGTCAAGATTTATAGTGAAAAAGGAGTTATATTTTGGCCTGTTCTTCCCAAAATCGATTACATCGCATCAGAAGACATGGATTAAACCACTGAAGTCTTATGAATTTATTTTATTCTGCCTTTGAATGGTGACCAAATTTTCAAGCTCCAAAAATAACTTGCATTGTTTGGACAAACGGACATATCTTCATTAAAATATATTTGTGTTCTGCAGAACAGTCATACTTGTTTGGAGGCAACATAAGGGTGAGCAAATGACAGAATTATCATTTTTGGGTGAACTTGCCATTAAGAATGTTGGAATGACTTCCAACAAGTAGAGCACAAACATGCCCAAACAAAGGTTTACCTCTTTTTGTAATCCAGACAAGCATTTTGTTAACCAAGGCAAATGCACTCAAGCCTTCCTCCGTCTTAATTTCTTTATATCCAGAACCATCTATGCCAACCCAAGCGATCACTGCGAGACCTAGCGGAAAACATTTCCAGTTGCATTACTCCGTATTAATGAATACAACCCATTGTAAAAGAATAAACAAAACCAAAACTAAAAATACCTTTGTCAGCCCAGTTGAGTTTATTTCCTTCATTGGTCAACAGCAGTGAAGTTGGTCGGACCGAGTTACTCCACACCACTGTCCTATTCTGCCCATTCATGTGTGCACACTCTACCCTGGTCATTTGAGTTTCCTTGACTTTGTTTGAAAAGCAGAGGCGTCCACTGGGCGGGTGCAAAGCAATAGATTCAATAGCTCCAACACCATCTTTGATTAACACACTAGTGTGCTTGCCATCTGGCGAGGTGACCTGCAGGCCAGGCAGTTTCTCGCTGCTCCAATACACATTCAGGGTGACCCAGTCCACAGAAAACGCAGTTATAGAGTCCTTATGTAGTCTGAGTAGCTTCTCACCTGGCACCAACGCAGTGTCCTTTATCTTGAACAGCCCCAAAATGGGCTGGCTGGCGTCGGACACGTACAAGGTGAGGTCACGCAGCACCAAGTCAAACATTGTTGGCTTGGTCATGTTCGGGAGGGCAAACTGCCGGTGTTCAGGCCACTGCTGTAAGCCAGTGCCACTGTGTCTGTTCTGCAAATAGATCTGTGAAAAACAGAGGGGGAAAGCCATTAAATCTTAATTTCTGTCCAGGTGTGTCACCAAATGGAATTGCAAAAATAAACACTTTCATGGATGTACCATTATAAATACAAGACTCATGTGCTTTAGCAAGCACAACTGAATTACAAAAAATGCACAAATAAGAATACTCAACAGAAATTATTACTTCAGTAGAACATGTAGTGAGGCCAATGGTTGTTTACCTGTGTGATGGCAGTAGGAGAGAGAAACAGTAGAAAGGACAAGTCTTTGGGTTTTGAGCAGGTGAGTTTATCTTCATCCAACAGAAACTGAGATGGGCACTTGCAGACACCCTTCAGCCCTGGTGCCAACACACACAGGTGAGAGCAGCGCTTGGATGCACAGGGGTTAGAAACACTCACTTGCAACAGAGGGTGAATAACCTGCAAACACACATAAGCATTTGTCATTGAAGAAATACATCATCTTTTGTACCAGTTTAATTTACCTGATTTGGCTAAATGCACATTGTGCACCTGAGTAGCATCAAACAGAATTGCAGAAACAAAAGGCAGTTTCTCATGCAAAATACAAAGTATTGTTACGCTCAGTCAAGCTTATTTTACTTCAGATGCATGAAAAACAAACGACTTGTGTGCGGACTGCAACAGACTTGAAATTGTCCGGCAAAAATACTTTTGATTTTTAAACTTGCAGAGTGAAGTTGAAATGTGAGCACTGAAGAAAGCTTTATACTGAAACATTTGCTTGTGTAGGCCTGACTTTTCATTCAGTGCACCCCAGGGAAGAAGAACTGTTGGAGGGTCTAGGGTATCAAACAAGCCAACAACGGCAGTGACGCGGAGCTTCTCAAGGAGACGATAAATCGACATTTCTTCTTAAGTGCTGTCTGATGATCAGATCGAAGTTTTGCCCAAAGGACTATCATTTGTTCCTACGTGTGGTGTAAATGCTTTTGGCTTTAGACTTGTTCAAATATTTCAGGCAAATTAAATTATGACATTTCTTTTTTAAATCTTTTTCAACCAGGACTGTAACCACCATAGACATTTAGGGGGACATGTGCTTGTGTATATATGTGATGTATACATTTCTATATTCTGTATTTATTAGGCGTTTTCTAGAGGTCCTCCATTTAACTGATTGTCATTGGTTATGCAGAGTCACGTCATCAGATGCTCCATTTTAAATTTTCGGTCTCCAGCGTGATCACTAGTATATACATTGCGGTAATGTAATCTCCAAGTTATTACATTTGTAAAAAAAAAAACATGGCTGTATAGTACCGATACTTTACAGAGTTGAGATGACCCATTTCTTAATGACACACCTGTGTGTGTAGATATCATGAAGCGATTGTCCGAGGCTAGTTACGTTGATTACTTGAGTTATGACAGCCAACAACTGCAAAAATACATTATAACTCCACAAAAAAAATCTATTGTTCTTCATCTGGATAGCTCATTTTGACAAACCGAAAACTGGCATCTAGAATCATGGCGCCGCCCAGTGGTTGCTCAGGAAAACGTCTCCTGTTACTCTTGTCACCTCGGTTCCCTATCGGTTCCGTTCACGAGACATTGCCGAGCGCTTTGGTCCAATCACGCCGCGATATATAACGCAATGCCCTTGGATGCATCATGGTATAAACACTTCGAGAACATCTATATGCAGTACGTTGACTTCCGCTTTGCTTAACAGTTCCCAAATCATGACAGAATGGCCGCTCCGCAGTTCAAACGCCAGGGACATATGTCATGTGCGGGGAGAGATGGCGGCGCACACTCCAAACAAGGCGCCATTGCTTACATAACGGGGTAGCGGGCGCTTTATTTGACACAAATTGCGCATTGGGAAGCGGTTGTGCACAGTGTGTGAAATGGCCTAAGCCAAAGTTAATAAGTACACCAAGGTATGGTTTGAGCGTGCAAACATAAGCGAGAGAATGTGATTAAATGCGTTTGTATGTGATTATGAGCAGAACTCAATTCAAGTGTCACAGGTGCAGATAGGTCTTTGTGCTTTGAGAAAACATCTGTGACATTCTCTGTGCATGGTACAGGGAACTACTATTGCCTCTCACATGGAGATTTACTACCTCAGAGCACAGAATGGGCATGTCCTGCACTGTAACGTGGAGGATACAACACTGTTGAAGCTAGGGGGCCACATTGCGGACCGGAATGTATAACCACACACTACAGTTTTTTTTTTAACACACACTGAAAAACGCTCTAACGTGCTCCATGCGACCGCGCAATGCACAGGTGGGCGCAGATTTTGCGCATGTGTCGAGCAGCCGTTTACAAGACGGGAGCATTTTGTGTGGGTTGATTACCGAGATGCCCAGAAGCATGCCACGTGATTGAAATGCGCAAGCGCAGATAACGAGCACAGATAGCTGCCGCTTAACAGATGGGAGCTTCTCAGAACTAGTCACGATCCATCCATTTGTATCAGCACTAACAATGTAAAGGATCGAGCGAGCTAACAATAGACCCACAGTTATCGAGAGCTTTTTCAACCTTCAGCACATGTCGAGCAGCCGCTACGCCAAGACAGTGTGCGGGATTTTTCTCTTTTTATTGACTTTGCTACAACTTGTGTACGCACCATTCAAATTACTTTTCAGGTGAGAGCTTAGTTGTTCACTGGCAAAAAAACATTATTTTTTTTTTACAATTGCATAAACACCCCTCTTCTATTGTAGGGGAAAAAACGTTGTTGCAAAATTTTACGTCCACATGTCCAAAAGTCTTGTTTTCATGCAAACAGATTGCAATAGTGTTTGCTGCCACTAGTGGTGATAGTTGTGCATTTCATCTAAAAGTTGTATGCGTTAAAACAATGTTCTTTAAACATGCACTAAAATATCTGCTGGCATCAACATGATTTTTAATGATTTGTTTTCAGAAACACTTGCTTTCAAACCAAATGGCTGTCCAGGACGTTTTAGAAGGACCTGGTGCTTTTTGCCAGTCATTCTGTGAGCTCTTTGAATAGTTCCTCTTTTGGTGTCAGACCAGTACACCATATCATTGAACACAGATACTGAGAACGGACTGGGAGTCTCCATAAGCTGCAAGATCTAGGGAAAAATGAAAAAATTAAATTGGAGAAAAGCAATTGAACATTATTAAAACATCTAGATCAAGTATACTCAACATCATAGACAAGTGGGCCAGATGAAAAAAAACAAAAAAAAAAAAAACACATCTTCGATGTATGTAGGCCAAGCCAGAATATTTAGTTAACTAAAATCAGATATCGTTTTCCAGTAGGCCTATAATTTGTCCACTAGATCAATAAAACAGAAATTTTCAGTAAGAAAATAAATAAAGTGCTTTAAAATTGGTCCATAACTGCGAAAGTATATCAGATTGATGCTAAAAAAATGTATTGAACAGTTGTGTTTACATTTATGCATTTGGCAGACGCTTTTATCCAAAGCAACTTACAGTGCACTTATTACAGGGACAATCCCCCCCGGAGCAACCTGGAGTTAAGTGCCTTGCTCAAGGACACAATGGTGGTGGCTGTGGGGCTCGAACCAACAACCTTTGATTACCAGTTTACCAGTTATGTGGTGTAGACCACTACACAACCACCACTCCTGTTTATAAATGCATACTTTAACTAAAATCATGGACTACTGACAAACTTAACATTTTTATTAAGTTTGTCATGTTAATAATTATGGATAATGGGGCCTGTGTAGCTCAGCGAGTATTGACGCTAACTACCACCCCTGGAGTTAGGAGTTCGAATCCAGGGTGAGTGCTGAGTGACTCCAGCCAGGTCTCCTAAGCAACCAAATTGTTCCGGTTGCTAGGGAGGGTAGTCACATGGGTTAGCTTCCTCGTGGTTAAGATTAGTGATTCTTGCTCTCAGTGGGGCGTGTGGCAAGTTGTGTGTGGATCGCGGTGTAGCATGAGCCTCCACAAGCTGTGAGCCTCCGCGGCGTCATGCACAACAAGCCATGTGATAAGATGCACGGATTGATTGTCTCCGAAGCGGAGGCAACAGAGACACTGGAAAGAAGTCATGCCAGGTCTCGATGTTTTTACAGTGCAAGTTTACATAGGTAAACAATTGAGCGATCGGACACAATGCATTCAGTGTGAACAGCCACTTAGACAATTGACAGCCTCAAGAGGGCCACTGAAAATAAAAAAAATAAAAAACTGGCTTTAGCCCAAGGGCCACCAGTTGAATAGGCCTGAGAATACGTTTTCAGCTCTATTAAACTGTAGACTGTAAAACGTGACCATTGTTGTTCAGGGCCCAAACCCAGCCCTAAGCCTAACCTGAGCATCTGATTTGTTGATAGGAATGTTTTTCCACTGATCCAGGAATATGTTCTACTAGGAGAAATCGAGGTAAGCATATGCAAACCTTTCCAAATTGTTGACCACAATAGACAGAATGTTAGAAGCATTGCCAATTTTTTTTCTCCCCCCCAATTTGGCATGCCCAATTCCCAATGCGCTCCAAGTCCTTGTGGTGGCGTAGTGACTTCAATCCGGGTGGCAGAGCATGAATCTCAGTTGCCTCCGCCTCAGGCGGTCAATCCATGCATCCATTCACATGGCTTGAGCACATTACCGCGGAGACCTAGCATGTGTGGAGGCTCATGCCATTCTCCGTGGCATCCATGCACAACTCACCACGTGCCCCACTGAGAGAGAGAACCACATTATAGCAACCAAGAGGTGGTTAGCCCAACGTGACTCTACCCACCCTAGCAACCTGGCCAATTGGTTGCTTAGGAAGTGGAGAGAATCTTAATATATTGTCCTTCTTTGACCTTCTGCTGGTTGATTCCAACTACCTGCTAGACTGTAGCTTCTCAGACTTTGTTTGAATTTTGTCCCAAGCTCCACTCCAATGAGTGAACTTAACTACCTTAATGTCACCTCCATCAAGATTGGCAGATCCAATGCACTTGAGTTTCTCATCCGTCCAGTAGATTCTGTTATGAAGGGAGTCCACGGTCAGACTGACAGGCCAGCGGAGAGACTGACTGACCAACACTCGTCTGTCTGATCCATCCATTCCTGCACATTCTATCTGAGCATCACCCCCCGTTTCTGACCAGAACATTAGACTGAAAAGAGAAACAGAAGCCATGACTGCAGCTCAGATTTATTTTTACTTGTCCAGAAGAATCATAAATGCACAGCTTCAAGCAGACCCTTGTTTACATTGAGAAATTAAGATGAAGAAATTATTATTCTAACCCTTTTTGTGGCAGCAGAGCCAAGGAACGAAGGTGTCCCAGATCTTTGTCCAGAATCACCACACAATCTACATTTTTGGTTGCATTACTGTCCAATCCTACAGCATTGATCTGGCTGTTCACGTTATCAGCCCAGTAGAGGTTCCTCGCCATCCAGTCCACAGCCAGGCTGTCTGCATTTATACCTTAGACAAAGACATTTACATACTTGAACTTGCTTTTCACACACACACTTAACCTGGTTTTGTCATTAGTGGTTAAACCAATATAGGCTTGTCAATGGGCAATGCTGATATCCAAGAACCCACCAAGACCTTACCAGTCTCCTCCGCAAAATAACCATATATGGAGCTTACAATGCCATGCATTTGTACCATGCATATCCTCATCTGCATATAATAATCATATGCATATTGCCATCCAGACAATTGACACTACCACTTTTAATGGTAGCAAGAAGCGATAGATGATACACACTGAAGCCTACATGTTGCATGTGAATAGACTGCTCTTAAATCATTTCTTAATCTTTGGCTTGTTTTAGTGTATAATGATCTATACATCCAATAAACAAGACCAAATTAACTAAGATGCATAATTATATATTAAGACTAGTTTATGGAGAATATATTTTATAGGCATATTTATGGCCCTATTTTAAGAGCGCAACCATTAAGCACAGCGCAATGCATTAAGTCATAAGAGCAAAGTCTGTGGGCATGGCCATGAAGTTTTTGTATTTTCATGCAAGCATGTGATGAGTCTTGGTGAAAGAGTTTGGCGAAATCGCGCACGCAACGTATGCAATGAATTACAAGAATAGAAATATGCTCTTACGTTCTTTTGAATGCCAGGTATATTTCTTTGACAGTGACATGCTCCTTTTATATGCATAGAAAATGTGATTCTCATCAGAATTTGGATGTATGCTCTGTTAAATTATATAGAATGTAATCATTTATATTAAATGTTAATCATTTTCATATACTGACAGAAAAATCTTGGCTAATATTAACAGTGATTGTATCGGAATATACTTCACTTCTAACTTCTACCAGTCGATTTTGATAAAACAATATTGATGTTAAAACAAATAAAATTCAACCAAATATATTTCTAAATTCAAAATTACACATTAAACAAAACTAAAATATCAAAATAAAGTGGTCAAAAAATCATATCAAATCCAAACATTTTACTCTCTTCCGCCGGCCACTTTTGCAGTGACTTAATTTTCCACCCGTTGTTGTAGAGTGATTTTTAAGTCAAATTTAAATCATAAATACAACTGTAAATATAAACAAATGATAACTGAAAAATAAGCCATGACCTTTAGATAGTTTAACACAATCTAAATGGTTCTCAAAACTGGCTACAAAAGTGATTGTCAGAGACTTAATGTTCCACTATATTTTAAGAGTTTGGACATGAACTTTATTTCCACCTGCTGGTGGAATCCCCAAAATGCAAATGCAGGAACGGAGTTTAGATTTTGCACTGAGATAAGAGGTGGTATTGAAATGTCTTGGCGCAATGACCTATTACTCAGGAATATAGCAATTTGTGCTTTGCACCACTTCATTTACAGACAATACACCCACAGTAGCGCAAACACTCCCATCAACTCCCACTTGCGCTGGCACTAAAATTGGATAAGTTGTTGTCCGCTGTCATAGCGCATAGCTACTCATGAAAACAGCCCTTATGCTCACAACATTGTGTATGCTTAATATAGTCAAAAATAATTTCCCAATGCATGCAATTTTGCTTCTCGGGTAATATATACAAAATTTTTTTAAAAAAGTACGATGTTTTTATAGATAGTTAAAAAGTTAGATGTTTTTTCTGACAGCGAAACGAATAGAGATTAAGAAAAATATTTTTCACAGTGTAAAAAAAAACACTTAGATTATAGCCATTTATTTTATTTTTTACATGAGCAATATTTATGCTTATCTTTATGTTTGGAATCGAAAATATCACAAGCCAAGAAATCGTCACTGTTATTAAAAGTACGGTCTCTCAGTTTAATGCCAGGGGAAAGTCTCCCAAAAGCAGCACATCCATTACTACGGTCTTTTAACAGCCTAGATTTTAAGAACTATTACTTCTGAATAAAGTGCTTAATGCAAAAGTTTATTTTTTATAAATCCCGATGTGTGCAGTAATAATTGCTCATGCACATTTCAATGCTCATGTTGCACGTATGCAAATTTAAACATCTGGCCCCAGTGGCTGGTAGCACCAGCTGTGCGCAAGTTAACAGTTAACATAGTTGTGGTGTCAATGGGCACCAAGTCACAATTTACGCACTTAAATATTTGAGCATTGCACCATTAAAATAGGGTAGGACGTAACTCTACGTATAAACTAAATTACGGAAGCCTCCGACCAGGAATGACAGATGGAATTAAAAAACAGACTGATGCATGACAGGCAATGATATGCATGATAAATATACTATTTATCAAATCTACTATGCATATTTTAATGGGGATATAATTTACAGCTGACTGTTACTTGAGCAAACAAGGTTTGAACATCAACCATAACTAGATAAAATTTTCATTCACAGCTTTTTAACACTTGTGTATACATTTACATATTTATCCAATAAGCAGCAAACGCCATAATATGCGACTACGCATCACTATACAGAGAGCTTGCGACCTACTAGTTCAGTCTTGCTTTAAGAACAGATGGTGCAACCAAATTAAGCACTAACATGGTTACAAACTAACTAGAAGTTACTAAGCCCTTAGTGTGAACATGTCCTAACTTACGCATAGCTGGTGCAACCTTACCCAGGTGTTTAAGCAGTGATGAGACAGGAGCTTTTATTGCAATACTTTTTATTGGACAATATCAGCAATATCATTTTTCATGTAAAGGTATGCAAAAATAATTCTACTCCCTGAAAAATATTAATTAAATAAGTGTTGTGAGAAATCTCAGCGGTGTCTGACAGCTCTAGACTTTGTAAACCGCAAACCAAAATGTGTCCGTGGGCCACGGTCTGACACTTTTTGCCTGTCAATCATTTGCATGTACTCATAGTACTGTAGTTGCAGCAAACTGAGGCTTAATGCCATTTCTATGCCATGTTGTTCATAACTGTTGTTGGTTGAGGGCACCATTTTTTAACATCCGTTTCTGCTTGATGTTGGTCTCAAAGCTCATTTGGTATCTTTGGAGTGTGGGGTTTTGGAAAGAGGGGCGTGGCTAATTCAACAGCTCAGTCTAGCAGAAGTAGAACAGCTAAAAATCACTTGAAGCACATTTAATAGGTCAAATACTATTCCTGCTCACCTTTAATGATGGTTCCTTTGCTTTTCTGATCCAGTGACAGCCACTTTATGTTGTCAGTATTGGGGTTGATCCAGTACACTCTCTCCTTCTGCCAGTCACAATCAAGTGAGAGGACAAACCGTTTCTCTGCAGAGATGAGAATATCCAGACTAGAGCTCCTCAGACCCAGCAGGAAGACCTCAGATTGCACAGATGCCAGCAGGTATGGCTCACCTGTGACGGGTAGATATTTTGACAAGGACTCAAAGAAAATGGAAGAACAGTAACTTGAGATAATTTATAAAAAAAAAAAAAAGGATTACAAAAAAAAAAAAATATATATAGAATTGTGAACTTTTGATTGGAGATACCTGTAATTTTGCAGGTGCGGCCATCAGGTTCCAGCACATAACCTTGGCTACAAGAGCACTTGTATGAGCCTTGAGTGTTGTTACAGTAGTGTGAACAGATGGCTGGACTGTCCAAACACTCATCAACATCAACACACACTAGACCGTTATCTACAGGCTTGTAGCCAATCCTGCACCAACAGTGCTGTAGGAAGACAAAGAAAAAAAAAGAAGAAAAAAAAGAGCAATGAATGAAATCACAAGAGTGTAAAGGCCTCAGTGGTCATTAGGGGCCAAGCACCAAAAGTGCATAAGCACCTGTATTTGTTGGTGCCGTTATTCTTCTGGCTGGGAGTCTATTGCAGCCCATAGAAACAAATGGTGACAAAGCGGTGATATTTGGCACACTGACTGGTGAGGGTCCAAAAGGACCAATTTTGGGTTCAAGGAACCAGTTGCGGTTAAGAAACCCCTTTGTTATGTTGGCATGACAAAGCTTCTACAAACTTTCAGGTTTTTTCAAAATCCCTAAACAGACCAACATTTCTAGCACTAACTCCTCCTAGAGCTTTGAAGCCACATTCACCAAACTTGGTACAAACGTGGACGTCACACTGTTCTGGAATGGTGCGTGAAGTCTTTTCTAACTGATCATACTAACACTGTCTACACCAGAAGTGGGCATCAGTTCCATTTTGTGCCGCACGGCTGGCGCTACTACTGACAAAAACACAAATGCTTAGAACTTTACGTTGGTGTAGAAAGGGTGTAATGGTTTTTGCACGGAGGATGATCAAAAATGGGAAAAATACCAGACTTATATTGACGGAATGCTCATTAATTCAACCTGTCAAAAATTTGAAATGTAAACAAACCCACAAAAGGCCTTTAATCTGCTTCAAATGAAGATTCCAGATTCAATTGACCCATTACAGTGATGTCACTTTACCTGCAGCCGCCATATTTGTAATCAATCAATGGGACACCCTTAAAACACTAACAAGAAAAACCTCAGTGCTTTTGATCCATGCCAAGTCCCAGGATAGGTGTATATAGGTCTGAAGTCAGTGCAAATATTGCCAAATTTGAATTTCGCAGACATTTAAGTATTTTATAATATCACAATACATCTGTGATTGTCCCATCTGTATGAACGTAAGAGCTGCTTTTAACTCATTAAGAATACACAGGATGCAACCGAGACTTATTAGTGAATAAGACTATTCACACAATCAGACTACAATGCAAATATACTGTATTAAAGTCTGTGCTTCATGATCTTATGATGTGTTGCATATTGACTAACATTAGTATATACACATTAAATATATACTATATATACACACACATATATTCTTTGAGTCGTACTTAAGTTGGTTTGTGTGCTACTGCTGACATGCTTTGCTTTATAATTTTTCAGCATGTGCTTTTGACCAAAGGGACAAACAGTGCTTTTATTACAGGTTCAGTCCCCCTGGAATAACCTAGTGTGTCTTGAAAGCACAAAGGTCATATTTTCAAGGATTGCCTCTTGCAAATGTTCCATCTACAAACTTTTGTTTACCATCTCAGATTTCTTAAACAATGCACCCTACCACAATTAATGACATTTGTACGCTGAAAACGTAATAAAAAAAAAAATATCCAAGAATGAAAAGGTCAGGAAACTAATCCTCCATATATTTTGCATGGAGGCCAGTAGCTCTAATGTTCAAAGCAGATTTGTTAAAAGGAGGGAGAAGCCATACTGCCCCTGTAGGTGTGCTGTGGCAATCCTGTGCACACTTTGACTTTTCAGAACATTTCTTTATCTGACAGTCTCCACCCTCATCAGAACTGTCCAGACAGTTAGTGACTCCATTACAGAGCTGAGACAGATCCACACACTCAGAACTCCCACACTGGAACTGATGAGGAGGACAGGACACACGTGGACCTGTTAAAACACAAAATGACATACCCAGGAACTGTAGAGATTTCAAGAAAAGGCAATCTTGGTCAAACTACCATTAGAATATTACTTTTGCATTTTAAGCGGTAAACATGAATTAAAAGGAATAGTTTGTCCAAAAATAAAAATTCTCATTTACTTATCCTCATGTCATATCAGATGTGTTTGACTTCTCTGCAGAACCAGAAGATTTTAAGAATATCTCAGCTCTGTTGGTCCTTACAATGCAAGTGAATGGTGACCAGACATTTGAAGCTCCTTAAAGACTTAAATATTGATCTATTTCTCACCCACGCACATATCGCTTCAGTAGACCTATATTAAACCACTGTAGTCATATGGATTACTTGTGGCCTTTGTGTGATTTGGAGCTTCAAAAAGGTCTGGTCACCATTCACTTGCATTGTAAGGACCAACACAGTGGAGATATTCTTCTAAACACATCTAGGATGGCATGAGGGCGAGTACACCATGAGAATTCTCATTTTTGGGTGAACTATTTCTCAATTTTGTCATCAATTATCGAGACCTGTGGAGTGACTCACAAAATCCATTTCTAAACAGGCAATCTCTTGGGATCCTTGAGAGTTGCTAATCAGCACCCTGACAGGATATAAAAAGACGACATTTTTTTAAGCTAGAAAGTTCATATGAAATGCTTTCGCAACCCATTTCTGAGTGAAAACAAGTACAGAATGGAACTTTATTTTATCCATCGCAAATTGATTTGAGCGTAAAAAGTGGCCACTTTGACGAATAGTTGCAGGAAAGGGGGTTGAAAGTAAGAGTGCTTGCTGACCACAGATGAAATTGATATATATATATATATATATATTTTCCCAGAAGCAGAGCAAGCTAGATTAGAACTCCGTTCATACCATGCCATGCTTCGAACTCCTGGGTTCAGTCAAAGTCTGAAGAATCAATGTAAACTCACAGCCAAACTCATCGCTTCCATCCTTGCAGTCTTCAGTGCCATCACAGCTCCAGGCTTGTGGAACACAAAAAGTCTTTGAGGAGCACTGCCACTGGAACTCACCACACTTCACAGGAGACTCCGTACAGTTCTGTCTCATTTCAAACACATGAGCAATGAAGCGTCACCACACAGAGTGCCTTGAAATTAATTTATAACGTTTTTTCAGTACAAAATAGCACACCATCTCATCAGTTCCATCTTTGCAGTCAGTCTCTCCATCACATATCCACTCCTCTAGCAGACACTCGTGGCTTTGCGGACAGTGGCGTTGCGTGTTGCAGGGTGGCGGTTCAGCACAGTCCTCCTCATCTGAATGATCTCTGCAGTCCGTGAGACCGTCGCAGCGCATGCTGGCGGAAATGCACTGACCACTGCTGCAACGCCATTCTGCACTGCTGCAGCTCTCCGAATCTACAACAGGAAAACAAAACATGCGCCTTAAGATGGTTTAAATACAGGGTTTCTTCACCTTTTAAACCCATGGCACTCAACAGGTGGCCTGCAAACCATCCCCGTGATATCACATCAAATTATTGAATGTGTATGAATTGATGCGTCCATTTTCAAGAGAGCCTTTATGGTAATTCTCAGTATTGATAAACTGCTGAACCGCTATAGAGGAAAAGAAACGGCAAACAGATAAAAATAATGTAAACGACAAATCTGGGCATAAAAAAAAACTGATCATAAGACTCATTATATAATATGAGTGCAGGGTCAGTTTGGACACGCACGTTGATGACTGTTTGTGCACGCTCAGTCACTTTAAGCGCGCACGAGCGGAGTCTCTCTTCCACCACACCTGCTCGTTACTGCCATAGCATGAATCAACAGGGCGTTTGGGGACAAACAAGCTCAGGGAGGTACATGCGCTCGTTGTGAACCATAAATAGGAGTTAGCATTGGATGCAAATATCTTGTTTTGAGGGCACTGTATGTGTGTACCAAGTGGCCAGCAGGGGCGGACTGGGAAGAGAAACTGGCCCACTAGGCCTATTATAGGCGATTCCTCACCCCTAACCAATTTGTTTGGGATGAGCATTTTACGTCGGCGTAACTGTCTAGCTCATGTTTAGACAGACCAACAATTTTAAACAAAAAAATAACTCCAGGTGTTACACATGTCAACGATGCATACAGGCTACAATGCATTTATAAATTATGTGTTTTGTGCTTATAATTGTCATTTTAATATTTGGATATTTATGTGACGTTCTTCATCTGGAACTCTTCACTTCTGCAGTAGACAATGTGTTTCAAATGCATAGACAACTTGTTATATTAAAAAGATATTATAATTAAATTCCTCCTTGAATGTCTGCACATGACATCCCCTTTCAGTCATGAGGATTTAATTTATAAATGATCTTTTGGTATACAATATTAGCATTACCAGATGTACCCCTAACACTTCCAAAAGTACAGACATAATAATTTCCCCATGTTTCCAATTTTCCTCGAAACATTCCTTTGCTTCCAGCATGTAACACTGAGGAAACGGCATACGAGTGTTCAGAAAGACCAACAATTGCAAACGAATATGTACCATGATTTTGTCTTGATTAAGGTTTGCAAACTCCTAAATAAATAATACATGTATTCAACTATAACAGAGAAAGCATTAAAAGCGTAAGATTACATGTTCACGGATAGGGACACCTGGTGGCCAGGGTTGGTAACGCGTGCATTTGTTTGGAGAGAATTTTTTTTGAAGAGGGGTAACATTTTAGAATTGGTTTTTTTTTGTGAAAAACATTTTTAGAAAAAAAATAAAAAATAAAAGTACGACTTTGGCTCGTACTTTTACGGTTCAGGCTTCTGTAAAATATAATCGTTTCAATTATATTTTTAAGAAATAAAAGATTACAAACTATTTATATGAAAAATGTCAAGAATTTCAGCTTTTAATTAGTCTCCAGATAGTTATACCACTTTTTTTACTATGCCACCACCCCCCGACAATCATCTTCTAATGAGTCACCAAAACTTGCTGCCAAGACTGAATTCAAAACTTACCACAGTTGTCCTCATCGCTGCCGTCCGCACAGTCTGCGTCTCCATCACAGACGAATGATTCTGGGATGCAACGGTTTTTGTCACAGCGATGAGCACATTCCTCCTCCGACTTGAAGCAGTCCACTTCATCCGAGCGATCCTGACACTGAGCCACACCGTCACAAAACTGCCTTCGCTCAATACACTTCTTACCATGTGCACACTGAAACTGACCTGAACAGATTGGAAGAAACATTACCTTGTGAACACCGGTATTAAGGAAGAGGAAAATACTGTAGTTGTACGAACTAGATTTATGCAGCTGCATGCACCGCCATAACACCAGAGTGTTGCTATGGTGTTCGGAGTGTTTTTGTAGTCCATTGCTATGCAGTTGCCAGGATGGTTGCTAGGGCATTCCTACAGTAGGTGGCTGTTTTCTGGCTCAAGTCATAATAGCACACTGCAAACACTAATATTTTTGGCCTGATTGCAATAAACCCCTTAAAAGGGATGGATCACCCAAAAATTATTTCGTTATTTAAAATCACCCTCATGCCATCCCAGATGTGTATGACTGTCTTCCACAGAACACAAATAATTTTGGAAGAATATCTCAGATCTGTAGGTCCATAAAATGCAAGTGAATGAGTGCCACATTTTGAAGCTCCAAAAAGCACATAAAGGCAGCATAAAAGTAATCCATATAGGACTCCAGTGGATTAATGTCTTCTGAAGCAAAACACTAAGTGTAAAGAACAGAGAAATATTTAAAACGAGGGTCAAAGTCATGCAGCCTTTCGCTTGACTCAAGCGAGGTGGCAAGTTTATAGAACTGATGTGTGAAATACGTAAATATTCAGAAGCACGGTGTTAAGAGAAGCATAGATATTCATACATAGATGCCTCATTCGGCTGGTTTGGATAAGTCAATTGCAGCGCAATCTTAGAACGGTCAACAAGGGGAGCTGTTTGAATCGGTTTGAATGCAAATACACTTAACGCAGATGTTTGCATGGATTTATGAACTGATAAAAATGTAACTAAGGTCCATAAGAGCCCATAGTTACAGAATAACCCTAATATGACAATGACACAGACAAGCCAGTGTTATCAAATCACCAAAACATTCCACGCTGCAATTTTAATCTTGAAATATCCACTTGTTTTGGTGTAAAATGAAGGCACTTCATGACGAATCCACTCTTTTTCATGGTGTGGATCGAAGTAAGTTTATTTGACGCGCTTGCTGCTGCTGCAGTGGTGGACTCCACTCCAGTGTCAGAGCGCAGCTGTAAAGTTCCCCTGTTGTAAAGTTTTGTCCCTTTCAAAAATCTCAATAAATTATGCATTTATTTACACTTATTAAATGAAAACCAGTAGTGTAAAGTTTTAAATATACTCCAAATTTTTTTTCCAAAAAGTTACTCAAGTAAATGTAGCACGCTACCACCCACCTCTGCATAAACTGTTTTTTGTGGAATCGTGGTCCATCATATTATATTGCGGAACAGCTGCTAATAAGGGATCTATGTATGAATATCTATGCAGAGGAGGCTTAAGTGCTTCAAGCGAGACAGTTTGAACTCCACCTTCATCAACGAGCTGGCCAGAAGCGAACATTTTATTCATTTATTTATTTTTTTACAAAAAGTTACATATTGATCCATTTCTTACACACGCCTAGCGTTACGCTTCAGAAGACATTAATGAATCCACTGGAGTCGTATGGATTACTTTTATGATGCCATGTGCTTTTTGGAGCTTAAATGTGGCACCCATTCTATTGCATTGAAGAAAGACAGTCATACGCATCTGGGATGGCATGAGGATGAGTAAATGAAAGTTGATTTTTGGGTGAATTATTCCTTTAGGATAAGAAAACCCTTGGGTGAAAATTTGCTTACAATCATAACTAAAAGGTTTTCTTACCCTAATTGTTACAACCTGGCCCTTGTACCCAAATACTCAATCCAAGTCGATTGGATTTTTTATGCCTGTTTAACGTATACTAGGCAAACAATTTGAAGTGTTATACAGGTCCATAACACAATGGTAAGGGACATGTTACACGTCAAAGTTTAACAGGTTAGGGGGTTTGTTCAAATCCCTAAACCTATAATGTAGCGATAGATTCAAGAATACCCTGTTATAAAACACAATATGCTACATTCTGTAAAAAAAACTGAGGAAACTAGGAAAATGTGTGCCTGAAACATTCTAGCATAATTTCCTTACTGGATTCGCACTCCACGGAACATTCATCCTCATCGGATCCATCCTTGCAGTCCCGCTCTCCATCACACAAGTGATTGTACAGAACACAGTCGGTTCCATCTCTGCATAACTTGGAGCCAAGAGAACAGCGCAGAGGTGCTTTAGCTACAGAACTGTCCTCAGAGATATCCTCAGTCTTCTCCTCTTCACCATCATCATCATCATCATCATGATTAACATCTGTGAAGATGACGAGAGGGTAAATGAAGACTACATGTACACGTTGAAATTGCAAATAAAACCTTCAGTGAAAATTATTGTTTCTTTGCATTATTTACTCACCCTACCCTCTCCTACGAAGATTTCTAGAGAAATGTCTCGGCTCTCTAGGTCCATACAATGCAAGTGAATGGTGGCCAGAACTTTGAAGGTCTTGGCAAAAAATTTTTACTTGCATTGTATTGTCACCATTTACTTGCATTGTATGGACCTGCAGAGCTGAAATATTCTTCTTAAAACCTGTTTGTGTTTTCTGCAGAAAACAAAGATAACCACATCTGTGATGGTATGAGGGAAAGTTAATGATGAGAGAATTTTCATTTTTGGGTGAACTATCGCTTTAAATGTGTTGCAAGCAATTTCTATATTTTTAATACCACATAAAAGGTTTCTACTGCCTGACAGATGCAACTCAAATAGGTGCTCGGAGAAATCAAACCAGTCTCTTGGTCAGCCCTAGGCTCAGTATACATCAAACAACAAGTGTGCCAGGTGAGCAGCCCACACATTTTTAGCCAATCAGGAAACAAGCCAATCCAAAACGCTCTGTCCATGAACCCTTTTGTGCATTCGTGCTTGCTAACATGCTTATGATGAGAGGGCGTGTGGATGAAGATAGCAAAATTGTTGAAATTTATACCATGTTGACGTTTTTAGTATCTTAACCTTATGGTTTTCTCAAGTATGCAGTACTAGAGGACGCTTTCAAAATAAAGGTCGACCGATAGTGGATTTTGCCAATACCAATAACTAAGGTGGTGGGGAAAAGGCAGATAGCTGATTAATTGACTGATGTTTTTTAATTTGATAAAAATTTGAATAATTTCTTATTCTTTCCTTACTATGACTGGCACATACATCAGTCCAAAATACATGTACAAGAGTAAGAAATGAATTAGAAGCCACTGTTATTTGTAGAACTAAATGCTAAAAGGTCACATTCACCTTTGCACGGCGAAATTCCACGGGCAAAAGCGGCATGGGTGGATGAGATGGGCTTCTTTTTAATGCTGCACTTTATACTCCGGAAGAGTGAAGTTAAAAAGAAGCTAAAATGATATCCTTGTCCATTGTGAATATATTTAGTGTAGCGCAGTGGCGGCTGCTGGTCTTTCAAAGAGGGGAAGCTCATTTTCGGCCTACATTATAAACTTATTTACCCTATTTTTTGCACTAAATCAATCTTAGGTGTTGATCTGCCCTGCTGTTTAATTCTAATTTTTTCCTCGCAAGGAAGACTTTGAAATGGCTTCGCCAAAATCAGGTCGACAATATTAGCACCGTCTGCCATCGTGCGCAGTTTCACCCGTACGACGCTAGCCTAGCCTACTGTATGCATGCATGTATGTACGTACGTACGAACGCTCTAAAACAAAATATATTAAACTTGGTAAAACAAAAACAAGGAATGTGGTGTATAATTGTGTGAAATGTATTATGCAAATTGACTAGCAATTTCGCCAAACAAATATAAAGAAATAGGTTGCAGCAGGTTGTCTTTCGACTACACTTGAGAAATCCGCGATGGGACTGAGCGCGATATAGCTTCAGTGACTTCTTATAGTACAGATTCGCTGTCAATCAAAAGGAGATGCAGTCTTTCAACAGATCCTCCAATCATCACGCGGAAGCCCGGAGTCCGGGCCAGCCCACTCCTCATTCACCCCCAGAGACGCTGAGCGTCCGTGGGCGGGACATAATCGCAGCATTTATCCAATGACCGTCTATTTTCGGAGCACTGAAAAAAACTGTTCAGTGCAGCCCCATTGAAGTCAATGGACGCTCGGCTTCAACAGGGAAATGCACTGACACTACGGGAATGTATGAGAAGTAAATCGAGTCAGCCGACCTGCTATATGTAATGTAGCTGATTCTGAACGAACTCGTCTTCGAGATGAACGTGTTCTAACGCATTTTTAGTCAATAAATTGTTTACACAATAGTACATATTTGACCATTATTTTTTTGACATTATAGGGGAAGCTGAGCTTCCCTTGCAGTCTTAAAGAAATCCCCACTGGTGTGGCGGTGTACGAAGCACCGCCTACACAGTGGTCAAGGCCAAATCAAGCAACGTCCTATGGGTCAACACAGCGAATTCACCTGTCAAATTTACCAAACTTTAACTCAACAAAACGGTAAATTTCTCAGCACCGGCAGTCCACTGCATGAAATTCAAATTTGCTACAAAAAAAAGTAACTTTGGACACCGATTAATCTGTTAAACCGATATATTCCTCGATTTCGATCTAGTTGCTTTCAAGCAAAAATAGTGTACACTTCCAGTAGCCGAGTTACAATCCAGTAATATCGTTTTAAAACCAAAAGTCTTACCACAGTTGTCCTCATCGCTTCCGTCCACACAGTCTGCATCTCCATCACAGATGAAGGATTCTGGGATGCAGCGGTTGTCACAGCGATGAGCACAGCCCTCCTCTGACTTGAAGCAATCCACTTCATCAGAGCGATCCTGACACTGAGCCACACCGTCACAAAACTGCCTTCGCTCAATACACTTCTTACCATGTGCACACTGAAACTGACCTGAGAACAGAATAAATACAGTGAACCAGCAAGTGGACACTGACAAATGAACCCAACCAGAATTCTTGTTTTAATAGGTTTATTGCAAATTATAATTACTTCAGACTTTGACTAATTTGGCAAAACTAAATTTATTCTCGATTAAAATGCACCGTTGCCAAATGGCACTGCAAGTTTTGAAAACTGCCTTCCAACTTAATAGTGACGGGCTGGTTTGAGTATTTCTGTAACTGCTGATCTCCTGGGATTTTCACAAACTAAAGTCTCTAGAATTTACTCAGAGTGGTGCCAAAAACAAAAAACATCTAGTGAGGGGCCGTTCTGTGGATGAAACACCTTGTTGATGAGAGAGGTCAACAGAGAATGGCCAGACTGCTTCAAACTGACAAAGTTTATGGTAACTCAGATAACCACTCCGTACAATTGTGGTGAGAAAAATGTTTTGGCAGCACGAGGGGGACCTATACAATATTAGGCAGGTGGTTTTAATGTTGTGGCTGATCGGTGTAATTACCCCATTAATTAATGGAGGCTCAGAGCAAATATGCTCCAACAATGTAAAATGTGAGGCTCTCACTTATATTAACATCTGATATATTCTTTTGGTCTAGTTGGAAGATATTTTAAAGGCAATAGTGCCCCTGGAAATCAACGGAAGTTAATTTCAGACCCTGATGGGAACACCTTTGAGTGAAACTGAGCTAAAGTTAAACGTACCTACGGTGCAGACAGAGGCACACTCATCTTCATCAGAGCCATCAGGACAGTCGTTGTCCCCGTCACACACATGACTGTACAGCACACATTCGGATCCATCATTACAGGGTTTGAAACCCAATCTGCAGCGTAAGAGAACTGGCTCAGATGCAACTTCTGCCAGCACACATTTAGCTACAGAAGAGCACACAGCAATGCATTAGATAACTACAAATTAAAGCAGTTCTTTAACATATGCAAGAACATTCATTTTATGCATCATTAACTTTACAGTATGTGCATTATTTGAAGTGCAACTATTGAGTTAATACCAAAGTGTCTAAAACATCTCAGTGTTATTATGCAAATCAGAATACAAAATACCACACCAGAAAGGGAGCAAAAGAAGGCAATGCTTATGAGAATTTAAATATCATGAAAGTACCATCCTAAAAATGCATAGAATCATTTATTCTGAGAAAACAAGTTGTTGGAGGGTGTAGTGATAAAAAATAATATGTCATTAGTCTTGTAGGACAAATCGCCTTAAATGAGTTTGACTTCTACTGAATGATTTATCTGCCCCAATCATGGTTAGCAACTACAGCAGCACTTCATTTAATGTATACAATTACAAATCATTAAGGAATATATCACACTGAAGTTTAATCACCTCTCAGAAGCAGTAAGATCCCCCATGATGCGACATGTAGTAGCACAAACATGCACATGACTGCAGAAACGTTCTGGACAAACCAACCCAATTCGTGCTCTGTTGCTTTAATCGCGTCAACAGCTGACATCGATGCATCGTAATTGATCAGATGACGGAGGATTGATTGCTCGTTTTTAATACTGACAATCAATTTAATACTAAGCTTGTTTATTAATTAAAATGATAACTTATACTTTATTAAATTAAAAAGTATTTTAAGTTAATCAACTAATATTTATTATTAATACTATATTGTAATATGAATATATATATATATATATATATATATATATATATATATATATATATATAAAATCAATAACTTAATTACTAACAATATTTTATAATTACATTAAATTAAATAATTAAATTTATTTGATGAAATTTAATAATCATACTTAACAAAATTATTATTTATTATAATTTTTAAACTATTACAAAACATTTATAATTGTATTAATTTGATTATAAATTAATAAATAGGTATGGTAGGATGTAGACAAGACATGGGCAACATAGGGCGAGGGGGCCAGATCTGGCCCTCCACATGGTTTAATGTGGCCCGCGGCTCATTTATCGTAAAAGCCTTTCTTTCTTTTTTTTTTATTGGATATTTCGGTTAACTTGCATTGGGACCTAACGCGTCTCCACAAGCGTTTAAAGTCCCTGTAAAGGGAATTCTAAAAAAAAATTCTAAACACATTATAAATGTTAGAAATGTATTGCTAAAACATATTACAAAGACTGTGAACTGTGAAGGACTGAATTGTGGAGTTAGACCGTTAAACAGTTTTTCACCATTGCTATTTTCCGGATTTTTTTTGGGCGGGGCTAAAACGGGGGCTCGATGACGCACTGGAGCCCCTGAGCTCCTGGACACGCCCCTACTTGATGACGCACTGGAGCCCCTGAGGCTGGCCGCTCCTAACAATATAAATAGAGCACATTCGCATCAGTTTGGCGCTCAATCGCGAGTTACCGTCAGTACTATTATTAGTTACTACAGCCTACAGTTTGCTAGTTAGCTATGCCTTCGGCACAGAAATGCGTACTACCTGGATGCGATCATGTCACGAAACAGATCGGTGTCCTTATTTAAATTTCCTAAAAACGATCACATACAAGGGAGAGCAAAATCTTACCATTCTGTTGCAGAACGAGGGGGACGATGTTGACTTTCTTGGTCAATGTCCTCTGAATCAGATTCAGGCTCTGGAGGCTCAAACATATATGGCTTGGTAAAACCTAATAAACTGCTAGGAGCATCCATTCCGGCTGTAGCGGTGACAGTTGAGTGTGTGTGGCGACGGCAGCTTTCCCGCGAGTGGGCGTGGTTTCAGCGCAGCCAGCGGACACGCCCCCAGCGTTTGAGAGCAGAGACCATTGCTCATTTTTTCAAGATTTTGATAGCTTATTTTATGTACTTGCCGACTTTTTTTATCATTCAAATTTGGCTGGGTGGCTAATAACACATTTTTCTGTGATATGACAAACTCAGAACACATACTTAATTTTGACTTTACAGGGACTTTAACATACTCAGGGTTGCCAGATAAGAGACGCAACACTTGAGATTTATACTTGCACAAATTGGAAATATTCCGCCTAATGTAATACTTATTTGGTGCAATCTGGCAACCATGCACGTGAGCGTGCTTTCCCCTTTGAACAAACTTAACGATCTATAGTCCAATATTCTGCTCAAGGAAAAGTGTTATACAGCTACACTGTGTCCATTCTTGAGGCTGCTTGTGATGTTTGGTGCTACTTTGCAGGTAAACCTTCTCAGTGATTAAATTAAATATAAAAGTAGATCTCTGCATCAATGAGTGCGGGAGAGAGAGATCGTTTACGGACTTGTCCCTCATGTGTGTGTTTATGTTGTCTTTTAAGTTGATCATTAAAACTGTTATTTATATTGAAAAGCCGGTTCTCGCCTCCTCCTTTCCATTGATCCCTTTACAGAGTAATATTGTATATTGAATATTCTAATGAGTATTTAATTGCCAAATGACAATATACACTTTATTTGATTTTGATAATATAATGTATTTTATTAGCTAGTTAATACAAGACTTTCCTCCTCTGAACACAAAAGGCGATATTAGGCATTATGTTAGTCCCAGTCACCTTTCACTTTTTAATGTATCCTTTTTACCATAAACAGAGGCTGTCATTCTGCTTAAATTCTCCTTTTGTATTTCATGGAAGAAAGAAAGACGTTTGGGTTTGGAACAACACAAGGGTGAGTAACTGATGACATATTTAATTTTTTTTGGGTGAACTGTCTCTCTATGAATAAGGTAAAGATTATTACATTTTCGCTATTTCTGGAGGAAGTTTACTTTCTCACACACGAGTAATTATAAAATTGTATTATTATGTCTGGTGATACATAAATAAATGTAACATGGGTTAATAGGAGATATGTAAAAACTGTCAAAGGGCTACTTGTATTGTTGGGAAGGTTATTGAATTTAGTGTTTAAATAGCCAAGATGACAATAAAATTGCCTATTTAAAATTTTTGTTTTGCAGCGCCCTTAAATGTGAACTTGGTATTCATTGTCCTGTTGGTGTTATTTGGCTGAAAATACATGGACACTACACTGAGTGACCCCTCAACTATGTTATTTTCACAGCAGGGTTCCAGTCATGGACAATCTATTATAAGTATTTTATTGATTTATTAAATAGCTTAGTTAACTGATGGACCAATACATATTTTTTAATGTAATAGAACTAATATAATTTGATTATATTGATAATTAGATATTTCTAATCATACAACATAATGCTTTCTTAATTTATTTTACTCAATTAAAATTAAAATATTGCTCTGAACTAATAACCCGGCCTTATTTAAAGATGCACTCATTAACTTTTGCATTTGTGTTATCTTGGACCTACAGTGACACCTAGTGGTGTGGATGAAGCATAATTCAAAATCAATAGTTTTCAGTTTCAGATGCCATTGTAGATATTCTATATTCACGTTCAGCCATGAATAATTTAATCCAAGAGTAAAAGTGGCCAATATCAAGGCGTTACTGAGATTAAGCCAGTTGTATTTTGCTGGTCATGTGATTCTTGTGAGCTGTGGTGGTGGTGGTGTAGTGGTCCAAGCACATAACTGGTAATCTGGTAATCAGAAGGACGCTGGTTCGAGCCCCACAGCCACCACCATTGTGTCCTTGAGCAAGGCACTTAACTCCAGGTTGCTCCGGGGGGATTGTCCCTGTAATAAGTGCACTGTATGTCACTTTGGATAAAAGCGTCTGCCAAATGCATAAATGTAAATGATTCTAACATGGCCGCCCCCATGTGTGGACCCTCTCCATGTAGAATAAAATAGCTTTTATAAGGTTACTCGTATGACTGGAGTCATACAAGACATTTTAATGTGAGTGGTCATGATTCTATACATATGTTTCAAAATTACTATTATTTTCATTAGAAGTTTTTGAATGAGGAAAAGTGCACCTAATTAATGTATATGGTATCAACAGGAATATGGATCAGTTTAGCACATTTTGTGCTGCTGTGTCAGATGTAATTATGATTTACCTCTTCCATTCACTCTTTTACATCTCTCACACATTATTTATAAAACAAACAGTTTTTGACCCCAAAATATTTCTGCCAAGTTCCTTTTATCTTATGACCAGATACATTTATGAATCTTTACTCAAAAAACGAGGACAAAGACGCAAACAACAAGCTTGTTTTCACTTTAATTAACTGTAGGTAAGTTGACTTATACTTGAATTTAATTTACAGTTGAAGTCAGAAGTTTACATACATTCAATCACATTTTTTCACAGTTCCTGACATTTAATCGTAGAAAACTTTCCCTGTCTTAGGTCAGTTAGGATCACTACTTTATTTTAAGAATATGAAAGGTCAGAATAATAGCCGAGAGAATTATTTATTTCAGCTTTTATTTCTTTCATCACATTCCCAGTGGGTCAGAAGTTTACATACACTTTGTTCATATGCCTTTAAATTGTTTACCTGGGGTCAATGTTTTGGGTAGTCTTCCACAAGCGTCTCACAATAAGTTGCTGGAATTTTGGCCCATTCCTCCAGACAGAACTGGTGTAACTGGGTCAGGTTTGTAGGCCTCTTTGCTCTCACACGCTTTTTCAGTTCTGCCCACAAATTTAGTTTTTTAGGTGAGGGCTTTGTGATGGCCACTCCAATACCTTGACTTTGCTGTCCTTAAGCCATTTTGCCACAACGTTGGAAGTATACTTGGGGTCATTGTCCATTTTGAAGACCCATTTGTGACTGATCTTTAACTTCCTGGCTGACATCTCGAGATGTTGCTTCAATTTATCCACATAATTTTCCTTCCTCATGATGCCATTTATTTTGTGAAGTGCACCAGTCCCTCCTGCAGCAAAGCACCCCCACAACATGATGCTGCCACCCCCATGCTTCACAGTTGGGATGACGTTCTTCGGTTTGCAAGCCTCACCCTTTTTCCTCCAAACATAACGATGGTCATTGTGGCCAAACAGTTACATTTTTGTTTTTGTTTCATTAGACCAGAGGAACTTTCTCCAAAAAGTAAGAACTTTGTCCCCATGTGCACTTGCAAACTGCAAGTCTGTTTTTAGTTATTGCGGTTTTGGAGCAATGCGTTCTTCCTTGCTGAGCAGCCTTTCAGGTTATGTTGATATAGGACTCGTTTTACTGTGGATATAGATACTTGTCTACCTGTTTCCTCCAGCATCTTCACAAGGTCCTTTGCTGTTGTTCTAGGATCGATTTGCACTTTTTGCACCAAACTACATTCATCTCTAGAATGTGTCTCCTTCATTAGCAGTATGATGCCTGCATGGTCCCATGTTGTTTATACTTGTGTACTATTGTTTGTACAGATGAACGTGGTACCTTCAGGTATTTGAAAATTGCTCCCAAGGACTTGTGGATGTCCACAATTTGTTTCTGAGGTCTTGGCTGATTTCTTTTGATTTTCCCCATGACATCAAGCAAAGAGGCACTGAGTTTAAATGTAGGCCTTAGAATAAATCCACAGGTACACCTCCAATTCAATACAGCTCCTATCAGAAGTTAATTGGCTAATTGTCTAAAGCCTTGACATAATTTTATGGAATTTTCCAAGCTGCTTAAAGGCACAGTAAACTTAGTGTATGTAAACATCTGACCCACTGGAATTGTGATATAATCAATCAAAACTGAAACAATCTGTCTGTAAACAATTGCTGGAAAAATAACTTATGTCATGCACAAAGTAGATGTCCTAAATAACTTGCCAAAACTATAGTTTGCTAATATTAAATCTGTATAGTGGTTAAAAAATAGTTTTAATGACTTCAACCTAAGTGTATGTAGACTTCAACTGTATATGGTTGATTTACGTCTGTATTGCTTGCATGTATATTATTTAAAGGAATATTCGGGGTTCAGTACAAGTTAAGCTCAATAGACATCATTTGGCATAATGTTGTTTACCACAAATCATTTTGATTTGTCCTTTTTTTTTTGAAAAAAAAAACAAAACAAAAAACAAAGCATGAATGGAGGTTACACTTACAATGACACTTACAATGGAAGTGAATGGGGCCAATTTGTGGAGGGTTTAAAGGCAGAAATGTGATGCTTATAGTTTTATATAAGCACATACATTTATACTTCTGTTAAAACTCTTATTTGAGATGTAAATGTAATTCATACATTATTATTTTAACGGTAATTTTAAGGTTTACCAGCGTTATGTCATCCTAGCAACAAAGTTGTAAAATTGGATGTAACATTACATAGAAAAGGTTGGTAAGGTTTTTTATCACACTAAAATTGTTTACATCTTGTGTCTATACTTTTAAAATATTTTAACGTTTACGGATTGGCCCCGTTCACTTCCATTGTAAGTGGCTCGCTATAACCCAGAATTTTCCTTTGTTTAAAGAAAGTAAGTGAGAAAGTCGGAAGTTAATTTTGTGGTAAACATGTTGTTATTAAAACATCGATGTTAGCAATTGCCCTTTTGTCAACATCTATACACTCATGTGATTGTTTTGTGTAGGTATGATGCTGTGTATTTGCAGAGGTGCTGCAGTGTTGTGGGTTATGGATGGGACTATCCTGACAGTGTTTTTAGAGATATTCCCTTATGCTACCGTGAGTTTATCTTCTCCAGATTACTCGCCATGACTGTGTGCTCAGACAGATTTAAACTGAGCCCTTTAAGTAAAGTTTTCTTCTATTGCCTTTTCCAGCACAAAGGGTCAAGCAGAACACTTGTCAAGATATCCTAAAATCCTTGTCACCAATGAAATTTCTATCATAATATGGAATCAATCCCAAAGTTATAAAATAAGAATCCTTTAAGAACCCAATCAGAATCAAGTAATATGCTACTGGATAAAAATAAATACCCATTTCAGTTTATTATTTCAAATATCAGGTTATCCATTTGGCTCTTATTGGACATTTATTTAATCCCATTAGGATTATAATAAGAAATTCCATTATTATATTTGACAAAATACATTTTCCTGCAAAATAAAAAATATGTTATATAACTGATAATAGGCCTATATTTACACAATCCAGATGGAAAAGCATTACGAACAAAATCTGTAATATTAGACATCAGAATAAATATGAATAACAATGTGCTCACGTGCATGAACATTAAAGTCATGTTCATCCCAAAAAAAAATTCTCATAATTTACTCACTTTCATTCCATCCCACATGTGAATGACTTTCTTTCTTCTGCAGAACACAAATTAAGATTATTAGAAGAATATTTCAGCTATGTAGGTCCAAACAATGCAAGTGAATGGTGACCAGAACTTTGAAGCTCCAAAAGTCACTAAAAGTCAGCATAAAAGCAGGGGCGAAAATCTCATCAAAATGTTGGGGGGGACAATAAACATAACAATTCTCAAGAGCAATTTTTGAAGGGGACACCAAGGGGTTTTTTGTTGTTGCCCCGTTTGCATTTGTATTATTTTATTTCTTAAACAATTATTTTAAGAATACATCATTCTAAAATATGTGTATTGTAAATGTATATTATTTACAATACACATATTTTAATGATATTTTAGGGGGGGACAACCCTCAGATAGGGGGGGTCCTGACCCCCCCGACCCCCCCGCGATTTCCGCCTATGCATAAAAGTAATCCATACAACCACAGTGGTTTAATATATGTCTTCTGAAGTGATGCAATCACTTTGGGCAAGAAACAGATCAATATATCAATCCTTTTTTTTTTTTTACCTTATATCTCCAATTTCACTTTCAGAATGTGAAAGTGAAATTGGAGATTTACAGTAAAAATGCTAGCACACAGCCACCCTGACATTATCCTGTGATAAACTTGGGAATTATTTTTTCCATCAATAATGGCAAGGGGTCCTGACCCCGAAGCAGCAAAGGAGCCCCAAATCATGATACTCCCTTAACTGTACTTCACCGTTGGGAAGATGTTGGTATTTGGTGCCCTTTTTACACATATGTAGTGCTGCGTGTTCTTTTCCAAAAAATGTAACGTTAGATTTATCAGTACACAAAGCATTTTCCCAGCAGTGTTGTGGAGTGTCAAGGTGGTCTTTGGCAAACTTCAGACACAAAGCAATGTTTTTGTTGGAAAGCAGTGGCTTCTTTCGTGGTGTCCTGCCATGGACCCCATGACTGTTTAATGTTTTACTTATAGTAGACTCATGAACAGAGATGTTAACCTGTTTCAATGATTCCTTCAACTCTTTAGCTGCCAATCTAGTATTTTGACCTTATTGAGCATTCTGCGGTGTGCCCTTTGAGTCATCTTTACTGGACGGCACTTCTAGGGAGAGTAGCCACAGTACTAAATTGTCTACATTTATAGACTAACTGTGGACAAGGTCTTCAAGATAACTTTGTAACCCTTTCCAGCTTTATGCAAAGCAACAATTCTTGGTCAGATGCCAGGTTTGCTAGCTCCTCTAATTAGCTTTTGTTGACGTGTTTGTTTGTTTTTCTTGCCACTGTAGATAGATAGATAATGCTATTATTTGTTATAAAAAAATAGCTAAATTAAAGGCCCTAAATAAATACTAGCATAATGTAAAGTATTAATAAAATGCCATCCTTTTTCCACTTTTTTTTCCTTTTCAGAAATTACAAAAACAAAATTAATCACCATATTCTTTTATTTCATAACAAAACTAAATTTTTATAAAAAAAAAAAAAAAAAGTTTTTGAAATTGATGAATAAAAGCAGCCAATAAGTGCCCAACATAGATGGGAACTCCTTCAATACTGTTTAAAAAGCATCCCGGGGTGATACCTCAAGAAGTTGCTTGAGAAAATGTCAGGAGTTCATGTCTGCAAATTCTAGGCAAAGGGTGACTACTTTGAAGACGCTAAAATATAACACAGTTTTGATTTATTTTGGATTTTGTTTAGTCACAACATAATTCCTATATTTCCATTTCTGTTATTCCATAGTTTTGATTCTAGCATTATTCTAAAATGTGAAGGGAAAAAAAAGAAAAAGTGACCCTAAACTTTTGAATGGTAGTGTATATATCACATATTGAACACTTGATTTGATCAGAAAAACCTGTAAACCAAAACGTAAATGTAGCTGTCCTTATTAATGCTTTGTGCCTTCTATTGGTATTTTTTTAAAGCAAAGCTATCCATCCATCCATCCATCCATCCATCCATCCATACACAATGTATACATTTATTAGTGTAATAAGTTTGCTGATAAACTTCGATTTTTCAGATATTTTTAGTTTGGTCTCTCTCTCTCTCTCTCTCTCTCTCTCTCTATCTATCTATCTATCTTTCTCTCTATCTTTCTCTCCTTATCAGCTTTTACTTAAGACCACTTAACTTTGGAAATGTTATAATATGGTTATAACAGTCTTCATCATACAACATAAGATACTAATCCTCTACACATAATGTATACGTTTATTAGTGTAATAAGGTTGCTGATAAACTGTGTTTGATTATTCTGATATTTTTAGTTTGGCTTGATGTGGAGAGTTTAAAGAGTATTTACAGTATAATGGTATTTTAGTGCATTTGGGTTAGAGGTTTTTTATTTCAATTGCTTGCTGAAACGCAAGCTGTACAGTGTAAATGATTTATTATTTATATGCATATAAAAAGCCTTATGTAGGACTGTTGTGTAGAGAACTCTTGACTGTAGCCTAATATCATTAATTTATAAAGCCCTGATTCTGTCATGTGTAGTGTGCAGTCGTGTGTACTCGGTGTGCTTGGAGCATTTGGAACAGAATTGCTGCTGTGATCAACGGATGAATTAATGTTTAAGTTCAATATTGCTTGTTTGAAGATTTAAATATGACATTTTTAAGAGAAGTAGGCTAAATTGTGTAATTTATTGAATAGTTTGTGCCAAAATCCTTTAAATCCATCCATCCATTTGTGCTTGTTCTGTGTTCCTCACAAGTGCCGGCTGAGCACCAGATACTGTAGAATGTGTTTCTTCCTCTGAAAATGTCTCAGAGTCTCTTGGGGATTTGGAGTTATTTTTGTTGCTTTTAAAGTATTCACATCTTTATTCATCCAGTGTAGAGCAAAAACTGACCACCCCCTATTTTTTTCATCATCTTTCTGTGTTTCAGGTTTAGTGCCTGCGTGTCTGTACATTTTGCATTACTTCCTTACAGATGTCAAACAAGTCAGGGTTTGCATGCAATATCTGGAGCATTAATGTGCTGGGTACTATTATGAAAAGGATTTGAGGTGTTAGTCTTGTAGCTGAGAGGCAGAAGTTTAATTCCTTTGGCATAATCCTGAATCCTGAGGGGATTTAGAGGAGATTTGGTTTCTTTTTTTTTTATCTACAGTACAGATGTGACCTGTGTCTTGAACCAGATGTGCTAGGACTTGCCATGGTCTCCAAAGACAACGCTAACTCTGGTGAGTATGAATGGATCTGATACTTTAAATAAAAAACTAAAAAGTAAGTGTTATCATATGTTATCAATGGAGGAACCGTATTAGTATTGATCTTGTGTTGTAGCAATAAAAATGGTTACTTTTTAAATTCAGATTGTAAATTACATTCTTAAACACATTTACTTTTACTATTGCTCATACAAAAAGTAAGGGATTTGAACAAACCCTTAACCCTAAAGTATTAAAGTTTGGCGAGTAACAAATCTACATAACAATAAATTAGCTACGTTTATTGCCACATGCATCCTTTTTTTCACTCTGCTAGGCTCTGGGAGCAAGTCAACCTGTGTAAAGAAACAAAAGTGTATGATGAACAAATCTCAAAAGGCTGGGAATCTTTACAGGGATCAACAGCAGACCATATTTGAACCAGAACTGACTTTAGAGGAACAAACAGACCTCCAGAAACACACGGATATTGGAAGAAAAACAAATCCAACAGAGGTCTCGGCCAATGGTATAACGGAGACAGCTACGAATAAACACACATGTAATATATGAAGTGTTTGACCAAAATCATGCAATATCTGCACCACAAGGCTGAGGATAGTCTTATAATTGCATCATTGGACATGGACAAGTCTTCTCTCATGGGTTTTATTGACTCCAGTAAACTGGAGAGCTCGGAGGATGTTCTGACCGCTCCGTGCATCCAGGTAGGCGTTAGCGCAGATGTGGTGCTAATTGATGAGGATGATGATGATACGTCCCTTAGGGAACGGACAGTGACAGATGTTTCTACTATGGATGGGACCGCAGCCGAGCTTGTGTGTGGGAGACTCCAATCCATCTCCTCAGGCTCCTCTCACTCTTTGTGTAAAGCGCAGGGCTCAGTCATGGACACGCCTCAAGCGGTGCAGGAGCCGCTCAAAAAACACAAACGCTCCTGCTGCCTCTGTGTTATTTTTTGAGGTGTCTCTGAAAAGACTTTAAATGGGAGATAGTCTACACTTTCATGGCTTTTTTTCTCCTAATGTCTACTTAAAATTGGTTGGGGTGGCTGTGGCTCAGGTGGTAGAGCGGGTCGGCTGCTAATCGCAGGGTTGGAGGTTTGATTCCCGGCCCACATGACTCCACATGCCGAAGTGTCCTTGGGCAAGACACTGAACCCCAAGTTGCTCCCAGTGGCAGGCTAGTGCCTTGCATGGCAGCTCTGCGGACATTGGTGTGTGTGTGTATGTCACAGTATAAAGCGCTTCGGTAACCTCTAAGGTTAAAAAAAAAGCGCTATATAAATGCAGACCATTTTAAAATGTTAGTTTTGGTTCATGATCATTTTCAACCTGGTCTCATAGAAACACATTACTATACCTACATTTTTGCTGAATGATCAAAATAATGTTTACGTGGTGTGTTGAATATATTGCGGCAGTTTCCTTGTGAATTAAACACTAGAGACGCTATGACAATAATGAATTTTTTTCACTTTCACACAAATCACGAGTAAAACAGCAGATAATCAGTTCATAAACACTTTTCATCCTGTTTCTCGCACAATGCTAATGACATCAACACAATTTTACTATAGCGTGTGACTTGGAAGGCGTTTTGAAATGCATTTTAACATTTGCGTTACATAAACAACTATATTTAGATCATATATTGCGATCATATGTGATCAAATTGCGGGGTAGCTCAACTGATGAAGCTTTGCACTTACGATGAAAAGGACCCGGTGCATGCTGGTTCACACAAGTCGAAAGTGTCATAGAAGCACCACAAAATGACGTGGATTCCACAGCAATTGCATTTTTCATCTCATATTTGCTTTTTGTGACACTATGGGATAATTTAAAAGTTTAGGAGAGTCTGTTCTGAATGAGGTTTAACTCTCTTGTAGCGCCACTCAGTGGACGTTCCACATCGGAACTGCCACAACACGTGTAATGAACCACATACTATTTTTCACCATAGTCGCCATAGTCATGTGTCTTTACTCTTTAAAAAGTCTTTAGAATAACGTGCACTTAAGAAGGGCTCAAAATCAACAGCATGTTACAAATGATTCAGATGCTATAATTAACACTTAACATGTTTTAAACCCAGAACATTTCGTCAAGCTTTAACTTTTCAGTTTTATAATACTTGCTCCTTAACCAGCTTAATATGCAGAGACAGCAAAAAGTAATTCATAGGTTATTTTCTTAAAAACTAAACACTGTGTCTCTGTGGTGCTATAAAAATTCCCGTGTTTGTTTTGAGCGAGCCATCTTAACAGAGACAATAATATTGACTCGTCTAATGGCATGAGTTATGGGCAGGGACTATCTGTTTGTTCATTTAATGGCAGAAGGGGGGTGTATTCGGATATCTGTTTTGAAAACAGTGTTTATTTTTGCAAATCTGGTTGGTGGCGCTAGTGGCGTGGAAATTACATCAACTTTAAAGGGAGATTAAATTCTGCATGCACACAATCACTGTAAGGACACATTTATTTTGACTCTTCACTTATCTATTAATCCAAATAAAGTTTTTAGATGCTGGTGCTTATAGCCAGAGAACAAATAAAGGCCTAATCAGGCTTTTATATTTTACATTTGTTGTCTAACATTGTGAGACTATTTTTCAACCTGTGTCATCTTTGACAGTTGCGCATCGTCTCTCACTTAGCGTCATGTTTTTCAGACGCTATGGCGGTTTCTCGATCTACATTCTTATGTGTTCTTACGTTCTTGTGGACCCGTTCGACGTCATCATCCGCTGCCGTACTTAAATTCCATTACTCAAGAATGCAAGTACAGAGAATGCATACAATTAACCCGATCAGGCCAAATATCAAGGATGCATCAGATGGTGACTGTTGAGCAAGAACCCATTTGACGCCTCAGACGTCATAGTGGAACTACTGTGGTAGACAAAGGACATTTACCGTAGTGTTTTCCCTCAAGAGTTTCCCGGTGTAAGCTTGCAAATGTCTGACAACTTGTGAAAGTCGTCATACTCTGTCAACATTTATTGTTTTGTTGGGCATCATTTTAATAAAGTAATAAACACATGGAGGAAACGAGTGTAACAGACTTTTTTCTTTCAACGTGTCACTCCTGCAAAATTTCACTGGCGTGATGATAATAATGCTGTCACTACCGGTATCAAATGTGCTGAGATGATCAATTTGCACAACAGGAATATTGCAGCACACCTCAAAGCTTGCAATAGATGTGTTCTACGTATCCTGTACTTCCGAGTTCATTCTTCCAAGATGGCTTGGCAAGACGTGTCTTCAAAGAACATAAGTCCTTTTTCTGTGTTTTTAGCATTGAGAAACAACCTATGTCAAGTTAAAGGCTTTTAAAATGTTTTTTTTTTTTTTTTTTTTTAAGTATTTTTAACATGTCTTAAGACATCTGTATTCTTATATATTTATTACATTGCATCCAACGTTTTTAGTGCAACAGCATGTTCGGTCTGAACGGGGCTTACAATCTTTATTTATAGACCAAAGATTTTTCCTAAAAATTGATGCCCACATATGTGGATAGCGGGACTAAGTTATGAAATTCTAAATAATACCAAGCTGTAGAAAGTCTTAGAATTGCTTATTATGTTTCCAGGAGTGTTGGTTATTCAGGTTTTTCAGACGTTACAGACATTACATCATAAATTAGCATAAATAATTCTGATTCAAAGTAATGGACAGCATCATCCATTCACTGCCAACCATGTTAAAATAAAAATATACATTATAAATTCTGAATCTATGTACAGCAAATCTTACCTAAAACACAGAATGAGATGAAAGCACTTTCATAGTTAGTTCAAAGCGGTACACAACGCTGACATTGACACCTTGACGTGAATCATAAACCCAGCTTCACGATTGCTGTAACAAAGCGGTTAGCTACAGTCTACCAGAAAATGTATATTGTGGATGATTAGAGTTTAGGAGACTTATGCAATGAATGTGCAACCTATATGGAGACTTGTTTTCAGTGTTGGGGAGTAGCTAACTACATGTAGCGATGCTGCTAACTTAAATACATTTTTCAGTAGATTTTCCAGTAGCAAACTACTTTTTCCAGCAAGTAGCGGTGTAGCATGACCAAATGCTACATCATGTTGGTCAGATTATAACTAATAGCCTTCCTTATTGTGTAGAAGCCAAACTTTTACCGGCAAAACGCCAGACGATCTGGCAGCATATTTCTGTCTACTGATCAGAATCAGGCAGCGTTGTCTTCTTATTTTGTAATGGCAGATCACAAACAAAAATAGTGAATTACCGGCATCTACTGAGAACTTATTACAGCTCACTTGGATAAGAAAAGATTGTCTGACGGTTATGTAAAGCGAGCAGCCACAGTTTGTTTACCTTTACAAGACATACAGGGGCAGGTAAATCAGAAAATTATAAAAGAAAACCATTTTATTCTTCTATGTAACAAAGAATGTTTCAGACACGTTGTTCTTAATAGATCACACAACAGCATATTAACCTTTACTATTTAAATAAAATTATTCAAAAAGTTATTATTGCCTTTTTAGGGATTTTGTTTCTTTTCTAAATATGTTAATTTCGCTTCTCATCATCTGTGCGTTATGTACTATTCATTAAATGAATTAAATACATTTAATATATATAATTAAACACATTAAATGTATTTAATTAATACATTAATTAAAAAAATGTCATTAGTGTAAATTGATAGTTGCCTCATTAAGTAGCTTCAAAGTAGCTAGCTACTTTGATAGTAACTTGTAGTGTAACTACTTTTTCAAAAGAGTAGCTTGACTGTAGCTTAACTACTTACAATTATGAGTAGCTTGTGTTAGGGGTGTAACAGTTATGATCCGGATCAGATAAGGAGAAAGAAAAACCAGGAGTCGAGAAGTGCAATTAAAGAATCCAAAATTTACTGAAGAATAGTTTGCAGTGAAATTGGTAGAGCCAGCGACAAAAGTCTCACGAGGAGATCGAAAACCAACTCGTACATTACACAAAATCTTACATCAATTATACCATTTGCAAGGACGTACATTCCATTATTTTACTCCTGATTGGCTAAAAGAACATAAAGTCACAACATATAGAGAGCTATGCGGCCTATCAACATTAATCAGCGCACTTGTCGTCAGAGCCCGAGATTTACATCTGAAGTGACCTCGCAGATGATCGCGGGCGTCTTCGAGTCAGCCTGGTGTGCCTTCCTGGGTTCAAAACCTGGGTAGAAGGTCAAACGCACACACAAAACACTGACGAACGACAGTTCTTCTCTGGGCACAGGAGAGCCAGAGCACACATTATCAGGTCATTTAAGCCAAAACAAGAGAGATAAAATTTTCACTCCTCAGGCAGAGGAGAGGGGTAGAAATAACATACCTTTCTTCCCTAAAGAAATAATAAGAGAAAATCACACTTCTACTATTCATGTAGTATTGCATAGGACTTTAAACCATATACTTAATCATAGAAAAGTAACGATCAAACACAGAACATATGTTTAACATTCTCCCTGCCCCTCTCATCACAGCTAAGCTTATCCCCAAAGGACCTTCAGACTACGGGCAGGACAGACAGAGAGACTCTGGAATGTTCCTTAAAAGACACTAGTTAACATTCCAACACACATATGATTCAAAGTATATTTCAGTTATGCATAAGAAAATAGAATTGATTATGTGATCATGCATATAGTTAATTCATCACTTTATTAAAGAAGTTAAGCAACAGAATATAGATAGATATTGATATAAAAGGATATATATATATGTATTGATATATCTGAAGAGACAAGGGATTTCGACCCTCACCCTTCACTTGTAGCTTGTCAAACTACAGTATCAAAGTAGCATCCCCAACACTGCAAGTTCAAACTCCCACTTAGACTTTGGGAAATGTTTAATGTTACTTGAATTGGTGCATTGACTTTATATTGTGGAAGGCTTTGTTTGGAAAATGTTAATAAAGCATTATATTGATACATATTGATTTGTTTTCTTTCCCAAGATGGAAATAAATTCATTTTGACCAGAAAAGAAGTATATATATATATATAGTGTAAAATGTCAACACTTTTTAAATCTGCTATTAATCGCGATTAACTGAAACAAATTATGTGATTAATCAGCATACCAAAAACTAATGTATTTCTACAAAATGTAAAAATAACCTTTTTGGATAACCAAGATGATTATTTGACACCACTTACTGGATATAATGAGGCCATGGGATTGAAATCCATGTAGCATACTATCGTTTGAAAGTTTGGAATGGCAGAAGCCTACTTCCATACTACTATATCTACAGTATATATGGCAGAAATAGTAAGAGTAGTATAGTAATTCCTTTTACAGCTCACCCATTATTGTTGTATGTATACGGCTAGAGACTATTTAGCAAAGACAGGCCATATCTATTAAAATTAATGGGAGAAATCGGAACGCCCAACCAAGGAGCTCTAGCGCCCAATAGTCAACGGCTGTAGAAAGGGAGTCCCGTCTTATAGGTAAAAGAGCCAATCACCTTTTAGATACAGACATCACCTGTCAATCATTTCGAGAACGTGCATGCGCATACAAGCTGGGAAAACAGTTTTTTGTTGTTGCATAATCTAAGTTAAAGAAGCTAAATTTATGATACCAGCGTTGTCAGAATTTACTGCTGATTTGAAATTTGTTCTTTCATCGTAATCTTGACCAACCGTTTGTGAGATTTCAGTGTTCCCCCATTAAAGGTAGATAGGAGCTGCACTGGCATTACTGGAAATAGTCTCCCGGCAGCGTTCCAAAGATTGCCACCAGTGGACTGACTTGCTAGAAAGCTATCATATGGCCCAGTATGCAGTGCACAAGTATTTCATTCGGAACATACCCAAACATGGCAGTGTTCTCCCATTTAATTTAGGATATTCTTTAATGTTACAGAAACTATAGCAGTGTCTTCTTTTATATTTAAATAAAGCAGTGCATATGTTCACAGCAACATATTCAACAACACAGCAACTCTTGTTTCTCTGCTGTATTTTGGGTCACATTTGTGGTAGGAAGTGACATCACATCTAAGTGTAAGTTTCCGAATTAGTTAAGTGAGGGTGTGTTTTGTTAGGAGGGGTTGCAGTGTATGTGTGGGGTGTGTGTGGAGCGGGTGATAGGGCAGAAATCTCTTATCTATCACTCACAAACTGGGTAAACTCACCACCCACCAAAGCTGGTGCTATGTATGCATCGCACACTTGTACACGCTTGTACACTCATATGCAAATATGTATATTTGCTTGGACTTTTAGTTTAATTTGCAAAGGATAAGATGTCACCTCGTCGTTATTGAGAACAATTGTAATGTGACATTTTTAAAACAGCTTTTTCACAATACGTTTCTGAATCAGACATGTAGACCAACCACACGTCTAAAAGGTAAGACATTCGGAAAGAAATTCAAACTTTTAGAGCAACGTTAATGTGACTTTAAAAAATATGAATTATAATGTTATTCTTTTGTACTTCAGAAATATGTAGACCTGAACTACACCTCTGAAAGGTAAGACACTGAATTCAATCTACGACAAATCCGAATTCAAATTTGAACGCAAGATCAGTTTGAAGCAAACCTTAAACAATGTGACATTTAGATAACATGAAGGTTTTTTAGAGATAGTACATCAGCGGAAGTTAACCATGGGTGTATTCACAGAGCAGTTTGGCAGCTTTACATATAGCAGCCAAAAATAGCCATAATCAGCATGTGGCCAGTGATGGTGCAATTTCTGTGGCTTAAGAATGAACAGTTGTAGTAGGTTCCTTCTTACACAGAGTGACATTTAACTGAATATTGTCAAAACTGACGATGATATAGACATTCAATATAAACCACACAGACCACTAAGTCCTTCAGAAAGCTGGAGAAGTGCTTGATCTTAACTAACCTTTCTGTGCTCTGCTCATTCATTGCTATCAGCAGAGTTCAGAATGGAGTAGGAGGGACCTTAAGGGGAAATTAGGAGAAAAGTGGATGAGAAACGTTGTGATATTGTGAGTTTGTGGGAACAGAAGAGAGAAAAACAGCAATGACAGACATAAGAGTGGCATGGTGCTTCTTTCTGATTCAAAGTGCTCTTAAAGGTGAGTATCAAAGATATATTAGGGAACATTTTACAAAAAAACATGGAAACATTTCACACCAAAATCAATATAGTATATAGAAAATGAAGTGTATTTTTTTTAATTATTTTATATAAACAAATGTCTGCTATATGACTTCATTTTCAGACAATTAAGCACATTTACCCCCCAAAGTGTCATTACCGTAATGTTTCCAGATTTGTCACTTTTGAGTTTGTATTTTTTATTTTTATTATTTTTTTTGGCAATTCCCAGAATTCAATATTGCTATTCTTATTTTTGCTCTTTACTCTGTTTTACTGTATTTCAGTGCTTTTTTTCTGATTTATTTTAAATGTAAATAAGCTATAATTATTATTTCATGATGTATAAATACCTTAAAAATTTATCAATTTATTATTTTTGCATAACAGTGATGAGAATGAGATTTTTTTCAGTATGGTAATTAGAATGAGATTTGTTGTTGCATTACGGTAATGCAAATTGTCGAATAGAGAATTGTGAAAATTCACAATACTTAATTTTCAAATTAATAATAATAATAATAACAACAATGCCACAATGCAAAAAATACTAATGGTTCAAAAATACTTCAAAACATAATTTCTAACTTTATATAAATTTATTTTGGTGTGATAAGTGATGGAAGATATTAAATATTTTCTTTATTTTTGAGGATGTGAACCGTAAATCAAAATTAAACTCGTCTGTATGCTTTTATTTAAGAATATGACAAGTTCATCAAAGTTTTCTCTATTCACCTCAGTTATAACAGACACAGTGGATGTATGCGGCTCTTGCCATCAAAATGCCACCTGTGATGATAAAACTGATGGATCGGGAGGGAAAGTGTGCAACTGCATTTATGGATTTGTAGGCAATGGGAGGACTTACTGTGAAGGTTTGATGAACCTTAATTGAATACTATCATATCTGGATATCTAGGGCTTTTTGAATGACTATTTTTAAGATTCTGTTTTTATTTTGTCCTGGTGTTATAGATAAAGATGAGTGTCAACTGGGTAATATCTGTGGAGATCATACTCGATGTCACAATACATACGGCAGCTATTACTGTACCTGTCTTAAAGGGTACACCCCGTCCAATCACATGGCTACATTCATACCCAACGATGGAACATACTGCCATGGTGAGTTTTCATTTGACTGGACAAAAATCAAGTGCAGGATAAGTCATCAATGTTTTGGTCCGTATTCTCGAAATGTAAATATTGTAATTTTTAAATGTGTGTATATATTCTAAACGTTTAGAAATTATTCTTTGCAGAGCTAAAAGAAATGATAAAAGTTACGAATTTTGAATATTTATTGATTTAGTAATTACCGAGTGGCAAAATAGAGCAGTGGTTTTCACACACAGAGGTGTGGACATGTTGCAAAATAGGCGTGAACTGTGTGGCAAGGGAAATATCCTAAATAGCAACGACATTTTGTAAGCAATTGTTGCTCAACAATGTCAAAAGTGACTTGGGGTAAGTGAATGTGGTGAAACACACAGAAAAACACTGGTTAACAACTCCTTGGCACTCGCCTAACAATCCCCCAGAACACTCTTCAACCACTTAGCAATGTCCTAGCAACCACTCAAAACACCTTAGCAACTGCTTGGTAATGCCCAAACAACCAACCGGGACACCTTAAGTTGGCGTCACACTAGCCGACTCTAAAAAACTCTATTTTGGTCAATGGTGTCACACTTACCTGTTTTGCAGAGATCTTGCAATCTACAGTCACATGACACACTTGCCGATATAGAATGGTTGAAGGGTAACAGACACATCGACTCTCTCTCCAATTTCCTGTCATGTTGAGCTCAACGAAATAACAACAGGAGGACCGTGTAAAAATAAACAATTGTGAGTGATTTAAGATGCGATTCAAAGAGTAACTTTACCTTCTGAATGTGTGTAATTGTGTATTTATCCCCTCAAGGCTTGCCGTAGAATACATATTTCCATATGCATCGTTCAGTAAGAAAATGATTTGTGTTCAGCAAAAACAGACATTTCAGCCTCCGCTTTCTGATTTTATTTGTCATTGTAGTGCAGAAGGACTTCAGAAAAATGCTTGATGACTGAATCACTATTACAATCGCCGTTCGTGATGATATGAGGCTGTGAGTGCGATCGCTGTTGAAAACGTTCAGATCCGCAAGATGTCTTGTCAGTTCTTTAGTAAAACAAGTTAATTGGTCACTTGACAAGACCGCACAAGAACAGGCAGAAGAATCTTTTTCTAACAGGTTTGATTTGCTTTCTCAGTTCTCAGAGCCATTAACTCAGCAGGGAGTCCCGACAGTCAAGAGCACCATCTCTCACTTACTGGTTCGCAGTTATGTAAATGAAGGTTATGCCTTAAAATCATAAAAACTAATTTGGCTAGTGTAACACCGGCTTCAGCAACCGTCTATCAACCTCTCAGAACACCTTAGCATTTGTTTCTTTCACAGTATAACTGAATGAAAGTAATTAGCAATAAAAATCACAATGCATGTTGGGGAAAATGCACATGATCCCTAGAATGAAACCTTTTATCCTTTTTATGTCTGTGGGCATCTATGGGCTTTCTAATTAAAGGTGCACTCAGTAACTTTGGTCTTTGTGTCATCTTGGACTGACACATAGCGGCTTGGATGCAGCGTCATTTAAAATCAATAGTTTTCAGTTTCAGATGCCATTGTAGAAATGTAGTATTCACAGTCAGCCATGATTACTTTAAACAATGAGTGAAAGTGTCAAATAACAGGATGGTTACTGAGATTAAGCGAGTGGTATTTGACTGGTCATGTGATCCTAACATGGCAGCTCCCACGATGGGACCTTCTCCATTGGAGTGGTGGTGGCGTAGTGGGCTAAAGCACATAACTGTTAATCAGAAGGTCGCTGGTTGGAGCCCCACAGCCACCACCATTGTGTCCTTGAGCAAGGCACTTAACTCCAGGTTGCTCTGGGGAGATTGTCCCTGTAATAAGGGCTCTGTAAGTCCCTTTGGATAAAAGCATCAAATGCATAAATGTAAATTTAACTAGCTTTTATATGGTTGCTGATCTGACTCATGCAAGTGCTCAAAATAACTATTCATTCATTAATGAATAAGAAATGCTCAAAGTTAAAGGGGTCCTGTAATGCTTTTTTTTTTTAAATTTATTTGGTAATTTCCTTGAGGCTCAGTTATCATGTTAGTAAAGTGTTTTTTGTTCAAAAAAGTCATAATATAATATTACACAATTTTTATTTACCCTGTCTCTTGTCCTCTGTTTGAAACGCTTGGTTTCTGTGTACTTTCCCTTTAAGATTTCAACACACACACGCACTGTGTTATGATTGGCTAACATCTTCGCAGCGCTAACACCCCATACAAGATATGTTGATGAAATAATGCTAGATAAAGCTGACTACAGTGAAATTAGTCACAAAGGTAGAGTTAAGGCCTGCTCAAATCAAGTCCCTAAAGCTTTTTAATGGGAACAATGGTATCTGATGGCACAATTCTTACCGAATCCGACAAATCGTGTGCTGACAATCTGAAAGTTTTTTTACGAAGAGTGGTCCATTTACCTTTCTTCAGACTGTGATGAAAACGTTTAAACAAAGAGCTAAGAGTTTTCTGTCATTTTTCCAGAGTCGCTGCAGCTGCCCAATCCAGCGCATTGGTGGCGTTAATCAACTGCCAAACACCTGCATTGACGTGCAGCTGGTACACTCCCCGAAAATGTCTCCCCAATTTGATATGCCCAATTCCCAATGCAATATGGTTTCTCATGGAGGTGACGAATTTCAGTTGCCTCTGCTTCTGAGACAGTCAGCCCATGCATCTTATCACATGGCTTGCTGAGCGTGTTACCGCGGAGACCTAGCTTGTGTGGAGGCTCACGCTATTCACCGCAGCATCCACAAACAACTTCACGTGCCTCACCAAGAGTGAGAACCACCTTATAGCAACCGTGTGGAAGTTAACTCACGTGACTCTACCCACCCTATCAACCAGGCCAATTGGTTGTTTTGGAAGCCAATTTGGAGTCGCTCAGCACACCCTGGTTCCGAACTCACGATTCCAGGCTTGGTAGTCAGCGTCTTTGCTTTCTGAGCTACACAGGCACGGAAATTAAATACTTAAAAGTAAATAGTTCATGAGCCCTTTGTACTGCAAACATAAACCCATTCTGCTTATGTTTTTTATCTTAATTTACATTATTTAATGTTTATCACTGTGCCTGTTATGTTCTCATGGCATTAAAATAGCAGCTGTTCTGCTGTTCTTTGGACTAAGCTCATAGTAAAATATCCTTAAAAGGAGTGGTGGTGGCGTAGTGGGCTAAACCACATAACTAGTAATCAGAAGGTTGCTGGTTCGATCCCCACAGCCACCACCATTGTGTCCTTGAGCAAGGCACTTAACTCCAGGTTGCTCCGGGGGGATTGTCCCTGTAATAAGTGCACTGTAAGTCCCTTTGGATAAAAGCATCTGCCAAATGCATAAATGTAAATGTAAAAGATAACTACTCTGTTTAGACCGGAGAAGAAGTTTTAAGTTCTGAAACTTACTGTGTTTTTATAGTACAATGACCTCTTAAAGGAAAATGTAAATCGTCATGACGTGACCCTTTGAAGAAATCATTTTTTGTATAGCTGAATGTTAAGAAACCCCTGCTATAGATTCTTTGACAGTGATTTCAGTAGGTTCAACAGGCAGTCGGTTGTCTCACTCTATGACGATGTTGTTTTCAGATATAGATGAGTGCAATGTTCAGGGCATCTGTGGTGAAGGAGCCCTCTGTCAGAACACAGATGGAGATTTCACCTGCTCCTGTCAGATGGGTTACACGGTCCACAATGGATCAGAACCATTTAATCCAAACCGGGATGCAGCTTTCTGCAAAGGTAAGAATGGAGCAATTGCCCATTGTAAGTACAGAATCTCTATTTGCTGTATTGTTTAGCTTTGCGTCTGTTCACAACCTCTTTAGAAAAACACTTTGAACTTTTCATTCAAATGTCCTACTGCATATCTAAAAGAATCAGCTACTGGGTTTCAAGAAATGATTACTGGTGCTTGCTTAGGACATGGATGTGCTATAATTTTCTTAATGATTGGAAATATGAATTTACCCATAGAGACTTGGAGGTGACTTGGGTCTCTTTTGACTTGGGCCAGTAAGAAAGCAAGAATAATTCCCAAGCATCCAGTCATATCACCATAGCAACCGCTTAGTAATGCCAAAGGTTTTTAGCAAGTCAGTCCACTCAGTGGCCATCTTTGAAATGGGTATCTATTTTTTATGTAAAATAGCAGCATAAATGTATATCTCCTATCTACTTGAATGGGAAAAGACCAACATCTTCAAAACGTTTGGTCAAGATTACGATCAAAGAACATATTTGAATTCAGCTGTAAAATATGACAGCACTGGCATTTTAATTTGTGCGTCTTTATCTCGGATTATGCTAAAAAATTTAATTTTCCCAGCTTGTATAGCTAATGCGCATGCATTATTGACTCGAGTTTATTGACTGGCGATATCTGTATCTAAAAGGTGATTGGCTCTTTTACCTGTGAGGCAGGACTTTCTTTCTACATCCATTGACCATTTGGCATTCCAATTTCTCCCATTCCTTTTAATAGAAGTGGCCATTCTCTACTAAATATTCTCTGGGAATGCCCAACCAATCTTCCACAGGACCACCTAGCATCGCCCTAACAAACACCAAGAACACCTTAGCAACAGCCTAATATCACCCTAGCAATCACACAAAATAACTTACTAACCAGCTAGTTACTGCTTAGCAATGCCCAAGCAACGACCCAGGACACTTTAGCATTGGCTTTGCAATTACTGAGCTTGTTGTGGAAATAATTTGACCAACATTGTAATAGTGAGTTTTGCACAGGCAAACACCACTCGCATATCTCAGAAAATGAAACTTGTAGTTGCTATTGTTATTTTCTATTATTACATGTACTTTGACATATTTTGTATGACTTTTTTAACAAAATCAATCAGAACTGTAAAGCTTTATGTACAGTATACAAACAAAGGTCCTGCTGGTGGGTGTGTGTTTGTGTGTGTGTGTGTGTGTGTGTGTGTGTGTGTGTGTGTGTGTGTGTGTGTGTGTGTGTGTGTGTGTGTGTGTGTGTGTTTGTTTCGAATAGTGATAGACTGTGGATCTCCTCCATCAGTCCCCCACACCAAGCAGATCTCCCCCACCCTCACACACTACAGCAGTGAAATCCATTATGACTGCATGGAGGGATTTCAGTGGAAAACAGGAGATAATTCCGCAGCCTGTGGTCTAGACGGAAAGTGGCATGGACCCAAACTGGTCTGTAAAGGTAATGTTTATGTTACAGTATTTGCCCGATCTTCTATTTAGTGTATTGCATTGCAACATTAAATATAGTTTACAACCCATTTACATCCAAAGAGCAAAAAAATATAGGGCAGGATTTGATTGTGGTGCATTGAGAATTTTTTGGACTGTGAAATGCTTTTACAATGAATTTATTTGCACATAAAAGATTTGCTGACAATCGAAACAACCCTCTAAATAAAATCTAATAAGTTTGACTGACTTATGAAACACAGGCTTACACATGACAGCTGATATAGGGTACAACAGGGCTAAAGGCACACCTTAAGGAAAATTTGCTTTTTTTCTGGTCACAAAATGTTTCAAGATAGACAAATATTATTCTTTTTTGGAATATCTTTGTGGCAGGGCGGAGGGCGGGGCCGGGTAGTGATCCTACACACCCGGTCCCGTATTATGTTAATCAAGTGATAATCACATGTCCGTAAGCGATCTCTCTCTCCCGCACGATCCTCTGCAGTCGACCTTTATCCCTCTCGGGAGGCTTGATTAGCCTAATAAGGGACCGGGTGTGTAGGATCACTACCCGGCCCCGCCCTCCAACCCTGCCACAATATTTTTGATGGGGCAACATAATTTGTGTTAAAAGAAATAATAACAGAAGTTTGTTTAGATTAAAATTAAGTTTTTTTTTAAAAAAGGTGGTGAAAGGCTCACACACCTGGGATAAAAGGCCCCTGGGGGGTATTATAGTGATATCATGTAGATGTAGGGGCAATAGTTATAGGGAAAAATTTGTCAACTAATGCAAAAATATTTAAGACAGCAAACCTCTTATTTGAGTAACAAATTAAGATATGCTAACTCAAATTAAAAGAGTGGAAGATTTTCTGTTAATTTCAAACACATTTGGCATTTAATAATATCTCAAGTATTCAATAAACAAATTAATCTCCATTAAGATTAGACCAGTATGTATGTAGTTTTTGTTTTTATTTAGTGTTTTGGAAGAATATTAAATCAAAGGAGCATTTTAACAAGCAGGGATTTTAGCCCCATTGTACCCTAATTTTGCTCGTATCTAAACTATGTCATGTGATCAATTTCTACATAGAATTGACCTGTGGTGAGCCTCATGTTTTGCCACACGCAAAAATGATTTGGAACAACATCGCCCGAATGGGATCAGTGGTGCTGTATGTGTGTGATCCACAGTTTTATAATAGTGGACGTGAGAATGTCTCAATATGTACTGCTTACGGGACATGGAGCCACCCTGACTTCCTGTGTGAAGGTAGCTGCCTCTGTTTTCTATGTCGACAGAAATTTGCTCCTGTATCTCAAACAAATAAGCGGTGAAATGATTTCTGCTGAGTTTGTGTTTATGTTTGTTTAGAGATTCAATGCGGTTCTCCTCCTGTCCTGCCTAACTCAGTGTTATTTTGGAACGGTGTCAGTAAGATTGGTTCTTTGGCTCTGTATGACTGTAAAACTGGATATCACAGTTTGGATACAGGAAATGTGTCGGTGTGTAAAACTGATGGTCAATGGGGTTACCCAAATTATACTTGTGAAGGTACAAAGAATTTTTCCATTTTTGAAGCCCTTTTGAAAGCACTTGTGACATGATGTCGATTACCACAGAAAATAACAGTGACTTGTTTCTTAGTTTGAAAAAATAAGGGACAACGTGTTTACAGTGGAAGTCTACGGAGGCAAGTCTATAGCACTGCGAAGAAGTGTTTAAAATATGCTAATGTTACACTGTTTTGAAGGCTAACTGTTATTCCTGGTTCAAAACATGTTGCGATCAAGGGCGTAGATTTGCATTGAACTTTGAGGGGGTTGCAACGAGAAGCATTTACACATTTCCATTGATTGTACTTGCTATTAACACGTTATCAGAAGTTCATCCACTTCAAAAAGTAGTCCCACTTTAAAAGGATTGCTTAGACAACATTAAAGCTCAAACATCAAACATAGTTACTGGAGAATTCATGAAAATGCTTGAACAAGAATATGAGCTTCACATTCCAGCTTTCAAACTCTTTGATCAACATGCCCCATAGACTTCCCTTGTAACTTGTTATGAGTTAATCGACAATATGCCAAAGATGCTGTAAATAGAGCTGAATTTATTAAAATTGCATGTTCATCCTAAGCAATGTTATCCTCTTTATGTTACTGCAGTGATTTGCACATAACCATTGAAATGTCATATCCTTCTCAACAGAGATTGTATGTGGGGTGCCCGCTATACTGCCCCTCACTGTACAGATATGGAATGGCAAAGTAACATTTAACAGCACTGTAACATATCATTGCAAACACGGTTACTATCCTAAACAAGGAAATAATATATCTGTATGTGCTGAGAATGGTTACTGGACAAAACCAACTCTGTTGTGCGAAGGTAATTGTGTATATACACCGATCAGCCACAACATTAAAACTACCTGCCTTAAATTGTGTAGGTCCCCCTCGTGTTGCCAAAACAGCACCAACCCGCATCTCAGAACAGCATTCCCACAATTGTACAGAGCGGTTATCTGAGTTACCGTAGACTTTACCAGTTCAAAACAGTCTGGCCATTCTCTGTTGACCTCTCTCATCAACAAGGCATTTCCATCCACAGAACTGCCCCGCACTGGATGTTTTTTTTGTTTTTGGCACCATTCAGTGTAAATTCTAGAGACTGTTGTGTGTGAAAATCCCAGGAGATCAGCAGTTACAGAAATACTCAAACCAGCACATCTGGCACCAACAATCATGCCACCGTCCAAATTTATTTCTCCATTCTGATGGTTGATGTGAACATTAACTGAAGCTCCTGACCCGTATCTGAATGATTTTATGCACTGCACTGCTGCCACACGATTGGCTGATTAGATAATCGCATGGATGATCGTTGGATGGAAATGTCTTGTTGATGAGAGAGGTCAACAGAGAATGGCCAGACTGGTTTGAAATGGCAACGTCTACGGTAACTCAGATAACCACTCTGTACAATTGTGGTGACGTACTGTATATGTAGTTTTTAGTGTTTAGGAACATACTGTGTACATAGTTTTTGTTTTTACTTAGTGTTTTGGGAGAACATAATATCAAAGGAGCATTTTAACAAGAAGGGATTTTAGCCCCATTGTACCCTAATTTTGCTCTTATCTAAACTATGTCATGTGATCAATTTCTACATAGAATTGACCTGTGGTGAGCCTCATGTTTTGCCACACGCAAAAATGATTTGGAACAACATCGCCCGAATGGGATCAGTGGTGCTGTATGTGTGTGATCCACAGTTTTATAATAGTGGACGTGAGAATGTCTCAATATGTACTGCTTACGGGACATGGAGCCACCCTGACTTCCTGTGTGAAGGTAGCTGCCTCTGTTTTCTATGTCGACAGAAATTTGCTCCTGTATCTCAAACAAATAAGCGGTGAAATGATTTCTGCTGAGTTTGTGTTTATGTTTGTTTAGAGATTCAATGCGGTTCTCCTCCTGTCCTGCCTAACTCAGTGTTATTTTGGAACGGTGTCAGTAAGATTGGTTCTTTGGCTCTGTATGACTGTAAAACTGGATATCACAGTTTGGGTACAGGAAATGTGTCGGTGTGTAAAACTGATGGTCAATGGGGTTACCCAAATTATACTTGTGAAGGTACAAAGAATTTTTCCATTTTTGAAGCCCTTTTGAAAGCACTTGTGACATGATGTCGATTACCACAGAAAATAACAGTGACTTGTTTCTTAGTTTGAAAAAATAAGGGACAACGTGTTTACAGTGGAAGTCTACGGAGGCAAGTCTATAGCACTGCGAAGAAGTGTTTAAAATATGCTAATGTTACACTGTTTTGAAGGCTAACTGTTATTCCTGGTTCAAAACATGTTGAGATCAAGGGCGTAGATTTGCATTGAACTTTGAGGGGGTTGCAACGAGAAGCATTTACACATTTCCATTGATTGTACTTGCTATTAACACGTTATCAGAAGTTCATCCACTTCAAAAAGTAGTCCCACTTTAAAAGGATTGCTTAGACAACATTAAAGCTCAAACATCAAACATAGTTACTGGAGAATTCATGAAAATGCTTGAACAAGAATATGAGCTTCACATTCCAGCTTTCAAACTCTTTGATCAACATGCCCCATAGACTTCCCTTGTAACTTGTTATGAGTTAATCGACAATATGCCAAAGATGCTGTAAATAGAGCTGAATTTATTAAAATTGCATGTTCATCCTAAGCAATGTTATCCTCTTTATGTTACTGCAGTGATTTGCACATAACCATTGAAATGTCATATCCTTCTCAACAGAGATTGTATGTGGGGTGCCCGCTATACTGCCCCTCACTGTACAGATATGGAATGGCAAAGTAACATTTAACAGCACTGTAACATATCATTGCAAACACGGTTACTATCCTAAACAAGGAAATAATATATCTGTATGCGCTGAGAATGGTTACTGGACAAAACCAACTCTGTTGTGCGAAGGTAATTGTGTATATACACCCGATCAGCCACAACATTAAAACTACCTGCCTAAAATTGTGTAGGTCCCCTCGTGTTGCCAAAACAGCACCAACCCGCATCTCAGAACAGCATTCCCACAATTGTACAGAGCGGTTATCTGAGTTACCGTAGACTTTACCAGTTCAAAACAGTCTGGCCATTCTCTGTTGACCTCTCTCATCAACAAGGCATTTCCATCCACAGAACTGCCCCGCACTGGATTTTTTTTTTTGTTTTTGGCACCATTCAGTGTAAATTCTAGAGACTGTTGTGTGTGAAAATCCCAGGAGATCAGCAGTTACAGAAATACTCAAACCAGCCCGTCTGGCACCAACAATCATGCCACCGTCCAAATTTATTTCTCCATTCTGATGGTTGATGTGAACATTAACTGAAGCTCCTGACCCGTATCTGAATGATTTTATGCACTGCACTGCTGCCACACGATTGGCTGATTAGATAATCGCATGGATGATCGTTGGATGGAAATGTCTTGTTGATGAGAGAGGTCAACAGAGAATGGCCAGACTGGTTTGAAATGGCAACGTCTACGGTAACTCAGATAACCACTCTGTACAATTGTGGTGACGCACTGTATATGTAGTTTTTAGTGTTTAGGAACATACTGTGTACATAGTTTTTGTTTTTACTTAGTGTTTTGGGAGAACATAATATCAAAGGAGCATTTTAACAAGAAGGGATTTTAGCCCCATTGTACCCTAATTTTGCTCTTATCTAAACTATGTCATGTGATCAATTTCTACATAGAATTGACCTGTGGTGAGCCTCATGTTTTGCCACACGCAAAAATGATTTGGAACAACATCGCCCGAATGGGATCAGTGGTGCTGTATGTGTGTGATCCACAGTTTTATAATAGTGGACGTGAGAATGTCTCAATATGTACTGCTTACGGGACATGGAGCCACCCTGACTTCCTGTGTGAAGGTAGCTGCCTCTGTTTTCTATGTCGACAGAAATTTGCTCCTGTATCTCAAACAAATAAGCGGTGAAATGATTTCTGCTGAGTTTGTGTTTATGTTTGTTTAGAGATTCAATGCGGTTCTCCTCCTGTCCTGCCTAACTCAGTGTTATTTTGGAACGGTGTCAGTAAGATTGGTTCTTTGGCTCTGTATGACTGTAAAACTGGATATCACAGTTTGGATACAGGAAATGTGTCGGTGTGTAAAACTGATGGTCAATGGGGTTACCCAAATTATACTTGTGAAGGTACAAAGAATTTTTCCATTTTTGAAGCCCTTTTGAAAGCACTTGTGACATGATGTCGATTACCACAGAAAATAACAGTGACTTGTTTCTTAGTTTGAAAAAATAAGGGACAACGTGTTTACAGTGGAAGTCTACGGAGGCAAGTCTATAGCACTGCGAAGAAGTGTTTAAAATATGCTAATGTTACACTGTTTTGAAGGCTAACTGTTATTCCTGGTTCAAAACATGTTGAGATCAAGGGCGTAGATTTGCATTGAACTTTGAGGGGTTGCAACGAGAAGCATTTACACATTTCCATTGATTGTACTTGCTATTAACACGTTATCAGAAGTTCATCCACTTCAAAAAGTAGTCCCACTTTAAAAGGATTGCTTAGACAACATTAAAGCTCAAACATCAAACATAGTTACTGGAGAATTCATGAAAATGCTTGAACAAGAATATGAGCTTCACATTCCAGCTTTCAAACTCTTTGATCAACATGCCCCATAGACTTCCCTTGTAACTTGTTATGAGTTAATCGACAATATGCCAAAGATGCTGTAAATAGAGCTGAATTTATTAAAATTGCATGTTCATCCTAAGCAATGTTATCCTCTTTATGTTACTGCAGTGATTTGCACATAACCATTGAAATGTCATATCCTTCTCAACAGAGATTGTATGTGGGGTGCCCGCTATACTGCCCCTCACTGTACAGATATGGAATGGCAAAGTAACATTTAACAGCACTGTAACATATCATTGCAAACACGGTTACTATCCTAAACAAGGAAATAATATATCTGTATGCGCTGAGAATGGTTACTGGACAAAACCAACTCTGTTGTGCGAAGGTAATTGTGTATATACACCGATCAGCCACAACATTAAAACTACCTGCCTAAAATTGTGTAGGTCCCCCTCGTGTTGCCAAAACAGCACCAACCCGCATCTCAGAACAGCATTCCCACAATTGTACAGAGCGGTTATCTGAGTTACCGTAGACTTTACCAGTTCAAAACAGTCTGGCCATTCTCTGTTGACCTCTCTCATCAACAAGGCATTTCCGTCCACAGAACTGCCCCGCACTGGATGTTTTTTTTTGTTTTTGGCACCATTCAGTGTAAATTCTAGAGACTGTTGTGTGTGAAAATCCCAGGAGATCAGCAGTTACAGAAATACTCAAACCAGCCCGTCTGGCACCAACAATCATGCCACCGTCCAAATCACTGAGATACATTTATTTCCCCATTCTGATGGTTGATGTGAACATTAACTGAAGCTCCTGACCCATATCTGAATGATTTTATGCACTGCACTGCTGCCACATGATTGGCTGATTAGATAATCGCATGGATGATCGTTGGATGGAAACGTCTTGTTGATGAGAGAGGTCAACAGAGAATGGCCAGAATGGTTTGAACTGGCAACGTCTACGGTAACTCAGATAACCGCTCTGTACAATTGTGGTTAGAAGTATATCATCTCAGTATGCTGTTCTGAGATGCGAGTTGGAGCTGGTTTGGAAGCACGAGGGGGACCTACACAATGTTAAGCAGGTGGTTATAATGTTGAGGCTGATCGGTGTATAATTCTTCTTTATCAAAATGTATCAACTGATGTTTTCTTTAGTGTGGTAAGCTAAAGAGAGGCTTTTGTTGTTTCTCAGAGGTGGACTGTGGAGTACCCCCTTCTCTCCCCCTCTCAGTTATGATATGGACAGGAGAGAGTAAAGTTGGATCTAGAGTGGTTCATAAATGCATTGATGGATTTCATAATGTTAGGAACGGTGATGTGTCAATTTGCAGTTCAGAGGGAATCTGGAGTCAGTCTGATTTTCTGTGTCAAGGTATATCTTTATACTGTTTAAACTGCACTTTTCTATTGTTGACATGTTGTCTTCAAATTATAAACAGTGGCTCCCAAAGGTATTTGGACTTAGTTAAAGGAATATGCCCAGTTCAATGCAAGTTAAGCTCAATGGACCGCTTTTGTGGCATAATATTGATTACCACAAAAAATTATTTTAATTCTTTAAAAAAAGCTAAATTCTGAGTTCCAGTGAGGCACTTATAATGGAAGTGAATAGGGGCTAATCCGTAAACATTAAAATATTCACTGTTTCAAAAGAATAGCCACCAGCCATAAACAATTTGTGTGTAAATGTGATTTTAGTGTGAAAAAAAATCACTTACTAACCTTTTAACTAAATTTATAGACAACTTTGTTGCCATGAAAATGTTAACAAATGCTAAATCTCTAAAATAACTGTAAACAATTATGATTTAAACCACTGTATAAAATTATAAGCATCACATTTCCGCTTTTAAACCCTCCAAAAATTGGTCCATTCACTTCTGTTGTAAGTGCCTCACTGTCACCTCAATTTCTGCTTTTTTTTAGTTTTTAGTTTTTTTAAAGAAAAGAAGGGATGAGTTGAAATTATATTTTGTGGCAATCAACATTAAGCCACAAATGCTGTAATTTGAACATTTCAGTATTTAACCCGGAATATTCTTTTAATCAACACAAATGATGAGGGTGTTTCTTCAACTGGATTTCTAGGAAGTAAATTCACATTTAAACTTTTTCGACACATTTTTTCTTTTTTCTAATTTGTCTGCTAACAATGTCCAACAGTGCATGTACATGGGTCACAATAGATTTATGTAATTATTGTGATAAAGAAAAAAATACGTTATTGTTTTTAATATACTTTTTTTGGTGGCAAATGATGCTGGTGGATAGACATCACGTTATTTGACGTTTCTAAAATGAACTATATGTCAAGTTTTTGAAATAAAAAAACAGATCAATTTGTCTTGCCGATGTTAATTTCATAGCTAGAATTTTATGCATCCTACATATTTTTTAAATGTTTTTGCACAATTTGGCAAAAGTACAGCTTGATTGGAAATTATTACCAATAAAAATGTTCTGCTCACATGTGATATTTATCTTCAAGATAACTTTGTAACCCTTTCCGGATATCTTTTATCAAGACGTGGTCCATATCAGCCGATGCTTATTGTGAACAGTAAACTCCAACCTACTCTGGATGTTTGAATGTTGTATTCGATATGAATAAGAAACATACAATAATTTGTGTGTTATTAGTTAAAACAGTTTGTGTTTGTTCATTATTGTAACTTACATGAAGATCAAACCAGATTTTAAGACAAATTTATACATAAATGCAGGTAATTCCAAAGGGTTCACATACTTTTTCTTGCCACTGTACACTAACTTTTGAAAAAATATTATTAGGGGCAAAATTGTTTGGTGTGGCAATGACACATTTTAAAATTTGTTTTTAATTATATAAATTTAGATTATCCTTGTTTTAAACATGTAATCATTTTAAAATGTATAATAGATTTGAATTGTTTAGTATTCAAACTCTGGGCCTGGGACATGGCTAAAACGGTCAAATCCATACATATAAGACATTTGCAAAGTACCAAAATAAATGATGAAGGCCAGGTAAAACATTTCTAAGTCACCTTCATTTAACAAAAAGAAAAAAAGTTGAAATTTGGGTGAAAACAATCATGAATGTCATAGCATTACATAGCTAAATATCAAACCAATTAGCATCTGAAAACATTTGAAACTTAACAAATGTATTTTTGCAAAATGTTTCGCTTGAAAAGTGTGCTTGTGTCACTTGGTTTGATATTTTTGTATCAAATGCATTGACATACATTTTGACTGAAGTGTCCAAATACTTGTTACCAATCCTGTGTATTTTTTATGATTATGATATGTATACAAATGTACAGTGTGTTTGTGTATGTATGTTTGTTTAGAAGTAGACTGTGGCGTGCCACCTTCACAGCCTCACTCATTTTTATTATGGAACAACAGCTCCAATCTGGGCTCGGTGGCTCACTATGTGTGTGAAACTGGATATCACAGTAAGGGCGAAGGAAATGTGTCAGTGTGTAACTCAAATGCAAAGTGGAGCCAAATATACATGAGATGTGAAGGTACTCACAGTGTGAAACAATCTCTTTAAAGTCATCAATTACGGGGTTTAAATAGGGGGAAAAGCTTACACATGAAGCTGCAGTGATATTTATTTTTAACATGCTTTTATTGGTGGTCTCAATGAACAGAGATAAACTGTGGGCCTCCGCCAGTATTCCCACTAACAGAAATAAACTGGAATAAAACATCTACACTGGGCAGTGTGGTTCAGTACAAATGTAAATATGGACTCAAAGAGGAGGGGAACAAACACATGTCAACATGTACATCAGATGGAACATGGGAAAAAGTATCTGTATCTTGTGCAGGTAAACAACTGAATTCCTACAGCTTTAAAGATGCAAATATAATGTCATAATTAAAACAGGTATATGGCAAGTTCTATTTATGTTCACAGAGTAACAAAGTGAAGAGTGCATGTCACAAACGAACTTGTTAGATCCACACATTCAGCATGTCTGTGTCTGTGTCTCTGTAGCACACTGTGGTCCTCCACCAGAGCTGCCACACACAGAGGTAGTGTGGGATAACAATACCGCAGTCATCCACCGCTGTGTTACAGGATATTACAGCCACACAGGAAGTGACATTTCAATGTGTGACATCAAGGGAAAGTGGCAGATCGCTACCCTGCACTGCAGAGGTACACACCCATGCTTTTCAATATGGTAAATTAAACAAGAAGTGTGCTAAATCTGTAAAATAATTAGTATTTTATTCAAGGTTATTCTCTCATGGCCATTGCTAATGCAACCAAGATTAAATGTAACAAATAGTGTGATTTTGTGTGATTCAGAGCTGAAGCTGACAATTAATGATCTGGTGGTGATTAATGAAAGATGTCTAAGCTGGAACGCAGAAAATGAGGGACATAGAGAGAAATACACTGTGAGTATTCCTTAGGTAGTAAAAACAGTTAAAAAAACAAAAACGAACAAGATTTTTAGGAGAATGTAAACGGAAAACCAGAACAAAGTGATTTTCAATTGTTCTGGAGTGAAAACGTTATTTTTAAATGCTGATAACCAGTTATAACCAGTTAATTTTGTTCTGTAAATTTTTTGCCATGACTCTAACCACACCACTAACTACACCACATAAAAAAATGTTAACGTGCTAAAATCCTGAAGGAAACTGCTGCATCACCATTGTAGATGTAATATTATGTGAATGAAGACCTTTTTAACAACTATGTGTGATGCTCCTGTTCTACCCACTCCAAACGGAGTGTTGGTGGCGTAGTGGGCTAAAACACATAACTGTTAATTAGAAGGTCGCTGGTTCGATCCCCACGGCCACCACCATTGAGTCCTTGAGCAAGGCACTTAACTCCAGGTTGCTTCAGGGGGATTGTCCCTGTAATAAGTGCACTGTAAGTCTTTGCTTTGGATAAAAGCTTTGGATAAAAGCGTCTGCCAAATGCATTAATGTAAATGTAAACGTACTCAAACCTGCGTCTCCGGCATGGGAGGCGGGTACACTAATAAGGAGGCTAAAGGCTCTAGCGTCAGTCGCTAGTGCACCTCTTGAGGTCAGGAGTGTGAGGTTGATACACATGGCACATCTATCTATCAGCTGGCCACCGTTACACTCACCCCCTAAACCTTACTCCTATCCGGGTCACGGCACCATTGTGACGCTCCTGTTCTACCTCTTCCGTACGGGGCTCGAATCGGCGTCTCCGGCATGGGAGGCGGGTGCACTAACAAGGAGGCTAAAGGCTCTAGCGTCAGTCACTAGTGCACCTCTTGAGGTCAGGAGTGTGAGGTTTATACACATTGCACAGCTATCTATCAGCTGGCCACCGTTACACTCACCCCCTAAACCTTACTCCTATCCGGGTCACGGCACCATTGTGATGCTCCTGTTCTACCTCCTCCGTACAGGACTCAATTCGGAGTCTTCGGCATGGGAGGCGGGTGCGCTAACAAGGAGGCTAAAGTCTACAGCCTCTAGCGTCAGTCGCTAGTGCACCTCTTGAGGTCAGGAGAGAGGTTTATACACATCTATCTATCAGCTGGCCACCGTTACACTCACCCCCTAAACCTCACTTCTATCCCGGTTACGGGACCATTGTGACCCTCCTGTTCTACCTCCTCTATACGGGACTCGAATCGGCGTCTCCGGCATGAGAGGCGAGTGCACTAACAAGGAGGCTAAGGGCTCTAGCATCAGTCACTAGTGCACCTACTGAGGTCAGGAGAGTGAGGTTTATACACATTGCACAGCTATCTATAACCTGACCACCATTACATATGCATAATTACTACATATACATGCACGGCTAATCCAGATACAAGAAAAAGGTAAAAGGAGGTAAAAAGTACATTTTTCAGTTGTGACAAAGTCTTCACTGAATTATTATTATTTATTGTTAATTAACTGTTTGCTGTTATGATTTCTGTGCTGATAAATCCACCACACAGGGGAAAAGTTATTTGCTAAATTTAGCTTATTTTGGTGAGTCAAGTGGCTTATTTTGGGCTTGTTTTTCCACACCATGTTGCTTATTTCTATTGTGAGATCTGGCAACACCGCAATTGGTATTTCACCCACCCCTTAGCGCAGAGTACTGTCATTTTGAAAAGAACGTTATTAACCGTGCTTTTATTTTGTTCTAACCGGTACCCTTTTGGAAAGGATATCTCTTTGTCTCAATCATAAACACAGGTGTATGTCTTATGCAGGTGATGATCATTGGTCTGCGAGACTTTGACCGATTGTTCAGTGACAGGAGAAAAAAGCTGTTCAGTTCCTCGGCACTGAGGCCTGTTCTGTGTTTAAATCTTTTGCCCGCTACAAACTACACCATAACCATTACAGCCGAATCGACACGAGCCACCTCCACAGTTACAGCAAATACCAACATACCAGGTACAAAACGAAACAGCTGTTACTGTGCGAACAACATTCAAGACACAAATACTCCCATTGTAGTAGGATTCATGAGTGCCATTGTGTTGCTTATTGAAAACCAAAGCAAAACTACTGTAATATGAGTCTGAACACTACGCATGTCTAATGATTACGGCTGGCTTATATACTGTACATAATCACAGTTCCTGTGCTCTGCTAGTCCCCCCCACACCAGAGGTCAATTACAGTGAAGTAGACGCTCCATTGCTCATTCTCAAATTACGGAGAACGACCAATTCACTTGACTCAATATGGTAAGGACCCGTGTGTTTGTCATCAACAGTTAATGTGTCCTGGGCATGTATTGGCTGAATTCATCATCGGCCATTGGTAGTTAAATCTATTAAAACTTTCAATGTCTTTGTGTGTGTGTGTGTGTGTGTGTGTGTGTGTGTGTGTGTGTGTGTGTGTGTGTGTGTGTGTGTGTATGTGTGTGTGTGTGTTTGTTTGTCTGGGTGTTCAGTATGTACCAGGTGTTTGTGTTACCTGTTGAGGGCGTGTTGCTGTTTGATTGCAGCTCATCACTCAGTCCGCGGTTCTTCTCTCAGGAGAGGTGCGACAGGGGGTACGTCACAGCCCAAATACAGCTCAGAGGTCTGGGCACAGAAATGAACTTCACTGTAGGAGACCAGCAGCTGTATGGGGACTTTTTTAATGCTCCTCTTGAGAATGGAAGAGACTACTATATTATTCTGCGCACTGTCTGCCAGTGGGGACGGGTGAGACTAGACATATTTACACATAATGCACAATGGTTGACGCAGGTTTTTTTTTTTATGTTTTTCATTTTGATGGATGGAATTTTCTCAACTCATCTCTTTCTTCTCTTTGGTAGTCCAGAACACAGGCCTGTGTCATCTGGGCCAAAGCCAGAGGTAAAACACACACACACATACTGCATATATATCTATGTCAATAATTTACCACACCAAGAGTATTTCACTCTGATTTCTCTGCAATGTCTGAAATTAAAGGAATGTTCTCTGTGTGACATGCTGTCAATTACCAGAGTAAATCATATGGACCAAACTTTCAACTCCTGTCATGACCATTTGAAGCTAGTAAACAGAGTAACTTTACACAATACACGCAAGAATGTAAAAAATTTGAAGACAAAGCCATCCACAGGAATTACATTAGTAATACATTACCAGAACTGCCTACAACAAAGTCCCACCACTAAAGGATTTAAACAACTTTACAGCTCAAATAACACATTTTTGTATGGAGTGGCTCAGTTGGTAGAGCGGGTCAGCCACTAATCGCAGGGTTGGTGGTTTGATTCCTGGCCCACATGACTCCACATGCCGAAGTGTTCTTGGGCAAGACACTGAACCCCAAGTTGCTCCCAATGGCAGGCTAGCACCTTGCATAGCAGCTCTGCCATCATTGGTGTGTGAGTGTGTGTGCGAATGGGTGAATGAGTCCCAGTAAAGCGCTTTGAAAACCACTAAGGTTAAAAAAGTGCTATATAAGTGCAGACAATTTACCATTTGTATGGACAAATTAATATAAGCACTTAAAGGAATACTTCACCCAAAAATGAAAATTGTCTCATAATTTCCTCACCCTCATGCCATTCCAGATGTGTATGACTTACATTCTTCTGCTGAAAACAAAGACTTTTAGAAGAATATATCTGCTCTGTATGCCCATACAATGCAAGTCAACAGTGTCCAGAACTTTGAAGCTCAAAAAAGCACATAAAGGCAGCATAAAAGGAATGCATACATCTCCAGTATAAGATAGGTGTGGGTGAGAAACAGATTAATATTTAAGCCCATAAATTCTCCTTTCTGCCCAGTAAGTGGCGATATGCATGAAGAATGTGAATTGCCAAA